>NC_042990.1:2207500-2517500 GCF_901001165.1 Salmo trutta | reverse complement strand
TAAGTCGCTCTGGATAAAAGTATCTGCCAAGTGGTAAGTATGGTTCTTTACCATTCACCCATCAGATTTGCCACCAATGCTCCTGATAGGACACATCACTGCACTCTATACTCCTCTGTAAACTGGTCATATCTGTATACCTGTCGCAAGACCCACTGGTTGATGCTTATTTATAAAAACCTCTTAGGCCTCACTCCCCACTATGTGAGATATCTACTGCAGCCCTCATCCTCCACATACAACACCCGTTCTGCCAGTCACATTCTGTTAAAGGTCCCCAAAGCACACACAACCCTGGGTCGCTCCTCTTTTCAGTTCGCTGCAGCTAGCGACTGGAACGAGCTGCAACAAACACTCAAACTGGACAGTTTTGTCTCTTCATTCAAAGACTCAATCATGGACATTCCTACTGACAGTTGTGGCTGCTTTGCGTGATGTATTGTTGTCTCTACCTTCTTGCCCTTTGTGCTGTTGTCTGTGCCCAATAATGTTTGTACCATGTTTTGTGCTGCTACCATGTTGTGCTGCTGCCATGTTGTGTTTCTACCATGTTGTGTTGTCATGTGGTGTTACTGTCATGCTATGTTGTTGTCTTAGGTCTCTCTTTATGTAGTGTTGTGTTGTCTGTCTTGTTGTGATGTGTGTTTTGTCCTATATTTCTTATTATATTTATTTATTTGTAATCCCATCCCCCGTCCCGCAGGAGGCCTTTTGCCTTTTGGTTAGGCCATCATTGTAAATAAGAATTTGTTCTTAACTGACATGCCTAGTTAAATAAAGGTTAAATCAAAATGAAATACAAATAAATAAACATATCATTGTTACATTAGTAATATAACATGAAAGGCTGACTGATGTAAGCAGTATTGCAGTACTGGACGCTGATGGCCTGGTATGTTGCTGAGATGGATTGAGCAGGCTAGCTGGTGTTTCTGCTCTGCTAGCTAAATGCTGCTGAGTCACACTACAGTCCACCAAGACCCATAAACTCCGTGTGTTTCCAACCAGAAACATGTGTTTGTACACTTACAGTGGGACTATCAACTTTTATAGATTGTTCCACTACTGTCTTGAATCATCGGAAAACGATCATTTAGCTATCAGCGATGTTCACTGCATGAGTATACCGGTGAGTTACGAAGGTGGTCTGAAAATGGATTTGCCACAGGAGAAGTTTGAAGTGAATTTCCAGACGGAGAGTCTACTTTTCCAATCCCAACGCTGCCTCATATTAGCGCAGAAATATATTGAAAAGTGCCTTAGAGGTTGTAAACATCTCTTGAGATAAGGATTCTAAAAGGCGCTCTAACTATTCCGGCGAGTTATCCGAAGGCACCATGAATCTACCGCAAGTGAAGCTAGACATCAGGCATCTTTGTCTTCCTTTCGACCTCTAACCCAAAAGGTCAAAGGTCCATGTGGGACTGCTGGAGCACAAACAGTAAATCACATGACATAGAGAATGGTAATGCACTTACTGTAGGTTGCATAACGTATTGTTGATGAGGCATCCATGACGTACTCTGGACCTATGAGGGAGACATCAAATGAAACATCATTATTGACTTAAGATAACCCATGCCACCTCTTTTCCCCTTACAATCAACAGTGTGCAATAACTGGTTTTCCATTGTCACGCTATTTCTCTGCATGCCAGTGCATGCTTGTGCCTTTTCCTTTCCTACTGTTTCTTCCATGCCTGGGAAGTGCAGGCGCGTTGAGGTAAGACGGAGCCTTGGCCAGTTTAAAACACACAGGCCTTGAATTTGCAGAATTAGGCACAGCGTGTTACGCCACAAGCCAAGATGGCTCAACTGTGCTTGGCTCGACATCGGCAACCCGAATATCAAATGACAAGAACCCACAAACTGACCCTGAAAGAGAAGGACAACTCCTGCTCTAGTGGACCATGTGGGTCATTCAGTTCAACAGAATTCCTGCCACCGACAGTGAGAGAAGCCACAGTTGAATAAACGGACAATTTAGATTTACCGGAGAGGAGCATTAGACAAACAAGTCCACCCATTGATCCTTGGGAAAATGATTGGACTCAACAAAGACAAATAGATGTTAATCTTTTACAAGAACGCCAATCCTCTGACCTCGTTAAAGCCCATGATTTGGAGCATGCCTAAACAAGTATGTTCTTTTTACTGAATAGCACAGAGCCACGCTTGTTTGTTACTTCCTCTCGATGTTTGGTCTCAACCAACAGGAAGAAAACAGAGACGAGACAAAGCTTCGTTCCCTAATCGTCCACCTTTAGAGTTTCCCATGCGACATCAACAAGATTCTAATTCCATTCAATTTCATTTCAAGACTGTGTTTTTCTATGTTTTGACTGAGATTTTTGTAATTGTATTTTTTTATTTGTTCATTATGGATGCAGTAGTACTGGCAGTGGTGACTTAATAAGAAGCTGGTACATTGTGTGACTGTTTTCCAGTGGTCTGGTCTGACGATGTGTGTCTACCTCTGGCTGACCCTGCTCTAAGCTTGTGCTTCCGTTAAGACAGACAGCAGGGAAGACTGTATGGCTAGACCAGGAAGAGGACTGGACTGTCCACTGTCATGTGACAAAGTAATCAAGATGTTTTCCCAGAGTACACAGTCCGAAGAAAGAAAGTTTACAATGAACATTTGTAAACTGTTACTAGATACAGTAAATAAATACAATTGGAACTGTAAAACACACAATTGAATAAAAAATATATTCTGCATTAGGCAGATTTTATATAATAAGAGATTATAAAAAAGATGTGTGTACAACATGCAAAATATTTTCTACCACAAATGGCTGAAATCATATTAATGTTTTACATTGTGGCCACTAATGATTCCTTTGTCTCATATGCTTTGGTTCCTGCATGCTCTACTCTCTGTACTTGAGCAGAAGATGGAGGACTCACCTTGCCTGGCGCTGCTTGGCTGAAGGGCAATATTACAGGAAGCAGTGGTGGCCTATATTGAAACTGTGAGGATTAATATTCCTCAAAAGCCCGGCCATTGTTTTTGATAAATCAATTTGGGAAGCTTTCAGAACGTGGATTAGCGCCACGCCCTGTCCCCCTTCTCCCCCCAGTGCTGGACCTGAGTTTAAATCAGACACTTCTGAAAGGCGGGCATGCCAACCTTCACCAACCAACCCCCTCCACTCTCTCATTCCTTCCCTCTCTTTCTCTCTCCGTCTTTCTCACTCTCTCTCGTTCTCTCTCTCCATCTTTCTCTTTATTTCCATCTCTCTCTCCATCGCTCTCTCTTGCTCTCTCACTATCTATCGTTCCATCTCTCTCTCTCCCTGTCACTCTCCCTCTTTCTGCATTCTAATAAGGCTCAATGATAAACAGCGAGTACTCTTGGGGGAAAGTGTAGGTGAACTGAACAGTGTCTCATCCCTTCTGCTTGTTGCAGTCAAACATCTGGAGGTCCGTGAAATTGTGGGCGTTTAGCAATGGAAACGCTATTGACGTTTCGCACAGTTAATTTTCACCCTTACGCTACGCTCCGTTTCACACGGTTCCAGGGATCAACTGGGATGCAAAGTGTGGAATTCAGTTAGCAGGAAAATTATGTCAAATGACTGTGGAAGGAATGACAGCTTAAAAAAGCTTTAAAAGCACAACAGGGTCAGGAAAGCAAAAGAGAAACTGTTTGTTTTCCCAACACTAATTCCTAATGGACGTTGCTTTTCTCTCTTTTCCATCAGTCTCTTTCCTACTCTTTTTCTGTTGAGCCTTTCCGTCTGCTGTGTTTACCGCCTACAAAACAGATGTCGTCCAACATCGTCGGCAAACCAATGAGGAAAGCTCCTTGCAGCCCCTTGCTGTTTTCCAGCCCCCCAGCTTGCCCATCACCCAGCCAGTCCCCAGCTGCCCCACGGCTATCTCCCTCTGGCTACACTCCAGTACATCACCCACCTGATATGTGGAGACGGGGGAAGCAGCGATGAAGGGCGTAATGGATGTCTGTGCGATCATGCGGTTGGTGGCGATACTGTAAGGCGAGGAGTAGAACCTGAGGGGAGAGAGGAAACAGAACAGAGAAAGGGAGGTCAGACACGGGTATTGGATGTCCCTATACACTGCATCCAGAAAGTATTCAGACCCCTTGACTTTTTCCACATATTACATTACAGCCTTATTCTAAAATTGATTAAATCGTTTTCCCCCCTCATCAATCTACACACAATACCCTATAATGACAAAGCAAAAACAGGTTTATGTAAATGTATAAAAAAATCTAAAACTGAAATATTTGTTGAAGCACCTTTGGCAGCGATTTCAGCCTCGGGTCTTCTTGAGTATGACGCTACAAGCTTGGCACACCTGTATTTGGGGAGTTTCTCCCATTCTTCTCTCCTCTCAAGCTCTGTCAGGTTGGATGGGGAGCGTCACTGCACAGCTATTTTCAGGTCTTTCCAGAGATGTTTGATCGGGTTCAAGTCCCGGCTCTGGCGGGGACACCCAAGGACATTCAGAGACTTGTCCCGAAGCCACTACTGTGTTGTCTTGGCTGTGTGTTTAGGGTTGTTGTCATGTTGGAAGGTGAACCTTCCCCCGTCTGAGGTCCGGCGGAGCAGGTTTTCATCAAGGATCTCTCTGTACTTTGCTCCGTTCATCTTTCCCTCGGTCTCCCAGTCCCTGCCGCTGAAAAACATCCCCACAGCATGATGCTGCCACCACCATGCTTCACTGTAGGGATGGTGCCTGGTTTCCACCAGACGTGACGCTTGGCATTCAGGCCAACGTGTTGAATCCTGGTTTCATCAGACCAGAGAATATTGTTTCTCATGGTCTGAGAGTCCTTTAGGTACCGTTTTGGCAAAATCCAAACAGGCTGTCATGTGCCTTTTACTGAGGAGTGGTTTCCATCTGGACACTCTACCATAACCAGATTGGTGGAGTGCTGCAGAGATGGTTGTCGCTCTGGAAGGTTCTCCCATCTCCACAGAGGAACTCTGGAGCTCTGTCAGAGTGACCATCAGGTTCTTGGTCACCTCCCTGACCAAGGCCCTTCTCCCCCGATTGCTCAGTTTGGCCAGGTGGCTAGCTCTAGGAAGAGTCTTGGTGGTTCCAAACTTCTTCCGTTTAAGAATGATGGAGGCTACTGTGTTCTTGGGAACCTTAAATGATGCACAAATGTTTTGGTACCCTTCCCCTAGATCTGTGCCTCGACATAATCCTGTCTCGGAGCTCTAAGGACAATTCCTTCAACCTCATGGCTTGGTTTTTGCACTGACATGCACTGGCAACTGTGGAAGTCGGAAGTTTACATACACCTTAGCTAAATACATTTAAACTCAGTTTTTCACAATTCCTGACATTGAACTCTGGTAAAAAAATTCCCTGTTTTAGGTCAGTTAGGATCACCACTTTATTTTAAGAATGTGAAATGTCAGAATAATAGTATAGAGAATGATTTATTTCAGCTTTTATTTCTTTATCACATTCCCAGTGGGTCAGAAGTTTACATACACTCAATTAGTATTTGGTAGCATTGCCTTTAAATTGCTTAACTTGGGTCAAACGTTTTGGGTGGCCTTCCACAAGCTACCCACGGTAAGTTGGGTGAATTCTGGCCCATTCCTCCTGACAGAGCTGGTGTAACTGAGTCAGGTTTGTAAGCCTCCTTGCTCGCACACGCTTTTTCAGTTCTGCCCACAAATTTTCTGTAGGATTGAGGTCAGGGCTTCGTGATGGACACTCCAATACCTTGACTTTGTTGTCCTTAAGCCATTTTGCCACAACTTTGGAAGTATGCTTGGGGTCATTGTACATTTGGAAGACCCATTTGCAACCAAGCTTTAACTTCCTGACTGATGTCTTGAGATGTTGCTTCAATATATCCACATCATTTTCCTCCCTCATCATGCCATCTATTTTGTGAAGTCCACCAGTCCCTCCTGCAGCAAAGCACCCCCACAACATGATGCTACCACCCCCGTACTTCACAGTTGGGATGGTGTTCTTCGGCTTGCAAGCATCCCCCTTTTTCCTCCAAACATAACGATGGTCATTATGGCCAAATAGTTATATTTTTATTTCATCAGACCAGGGGACATTTCTCCAAAAAGTACAGTCTTTGTCCCCATGTGAAGTTGCAAACTGTAGTCTGGCTTTTTTTATGGCTGTTTTGGAGCAGTGGCTTCTTCCTTGCTGAGCGGCCTTACAGGTTATGTCAATATAGGACTCGATACTTTTGTACCTGTTTCCTCCAGCATCTTCACTAGGTCCTTTGCTGTTGTTCTGGGATTGATTTGCACTTTTCGCACCAAAGTACGTTCATCTCTATGAGACAGAACGTGTCTCCTTCCTGAGTGGTATGACGGCTGCGTGGTCCCATGGTGTTTATACTTGCACACTATTGTTTGTACAGATGAATGTGGTACCTTCAGGTGTTTGGAAATTGCTCCCAAAGATGAACCAGACTTGTGGAGGTCTACAATTTTTTATCTGAGATCTTGGCTGATTTATTTTGATTTTCCCATGATGTCAAGCAAAGAGGCACTGAGTTTGAAGGTAGGCCTTGAAATACATCCACAGGTACACCTCCAATTGACTCAAATGATGTCAATTAGCCTATCAGAAGCTTCTAAAGCCATGACATAATTTTCTGGATTTTTCCAAGCTGTTTAAAGGCACTGTCAAGTTAGTGTATGTAAACTTCTGACCCACTGGAATTGTGATACAGTAATTATAAGTTAAATAATCTGTCTGTAAACAATTGTTGGAAAAATGACTTGTGTCATGCACAAAGTAGATGTCCTAACCGACTTGCCAAAACTATAGTTTGTTGACAAGAAATTTGTGGAGTGGTTGAAAAACGAGTTTTAATGACTCCAACCTAAGTGGATGTAAACTTCTGACTTCAACTTTAAACAGGTGTTTACCTTTCCAAATCATGTCCAATCAATTTGGAAACAGGATGCACCTGAGCTCAATTTCGAGTCTTATGTAAATAAGGCATTTCTGTTTTTTGCAAAAAATTCGAAAAACCTTTTTCACTTTGTCATTATGGGGTATTGTGTGTAGATTGATGAGATTTAAAAAAATATATATTTAATACATTTTAGTATAAGGCTGTAATGTAACAAAATTTGGAAAAAAGGGAAGGGGTCTGAATACTTTCCGAATGCACCGTAGGTCTCCATGCATTACAACTGTCTACATTGAAAAATCAGGATGATCATGATTATTAAGGGATCTATTAAGTGTTTATTAAGGGCTTATGTTTGGTTAATGAACTACTGTTTCAAAAAGCTGACTGGCAATTTACATACATTTTCTACTAACTAACAGAGAGATAGACACCAGTATGTGGGGGCATATTTGGGTGTTTATGCCTTAAGCTTTTTATGCAATAACCTCTAACAAAGAGGTGCATATTTTTGTTTTTGCCCCCAGCACTAACACAGTTGATTCGTTAAAGGAACTCATAATCAGGCCTATGATTTGAATCAGGTGTCTGATTGCTAGGGAAAACAACTCAAATGTGCACTCCTTTGGGTCCCCGGGACCAGGATTGTCTTTGTCCACATACGGACCGGAATGGACCATACAACAGAGACAATCTCTCTACTAAAAGACCTTTCAAGTCCCTTGATACATCCACACGTACACACACAAGACACCCACCCACGCACATCGTAGTCTATGCACAGATCCTCAGTCACACAGACGGTATTTGAGGCCGAGCAGACAGAGCTTCCCACGAGAGGGTATAGCTCGTCATTGTCTTCTTTCAAATCGAACACAAGGCAATATATTGTGTTCCGTCGGGCGCATAAAAGTTTCATGAAGCGTCTTCTGGCTTCACAATTGAAAAGTCTGGTTTTATCAGATCAAATTGAGCTTTGTCATCGTATGAAAAAAGGGTTGTCGTGTGTTTCCGCCCCTAGCCTGGAGTATTAAGGCTATACTATGCTGACTGGTTTAGGCTGCTGGCTGACTTCAATCCACAGTGTTGGAAAAACTCAATGCATTTAAACAAGGCTATTCCAAAGTGTTGAGTTGGGCTCTTGGGAAAAGAGGTGGTGGGCTACTTCATCGTGTTGTGACGTTGATTCAGATCTACAACAGTCCTGGGTGTCATTTCTATCCGCTAGCTGGTTTTATACCACTCTCAATGGTCCTCCTAGCTTAGTTGGTAGAGCAGGCGGTATAAGTTAATAGACCAATAATAAAAGAGAGTTTCAAACATCTCTGCCAATAACCGCTCATTTTCAGGTTCTATATTCCTTCCATTAGGCTAGTCCAATTAGGCCCCTCACTTAGACCAGTCCCAGACAGTCCTAGCAAAATTCTTGCTTGAGATTTGATTATTTAAAAAAAGAATAAAAGCGTTGGGCTTTTAAAAGTAGAACTATTGTCACAGACTAAAAGCCTTGAAGTAATCCCAACATACTGCAGAGATATATTCTCCATATACACTATATATACAAAAGTATGTGGTCAATGACTTTCAACGTGGCAACGTCATAGGATGCCACCTTTCCAACAAGTTAGTTTGTCAAATTTCTGCCCTGCTAGAGCTGCTCCGGTCAACTGTAAGTGCTGTTATTGTGAAGTGGAAATGTCTAGGAGCAACAACGGCTCAGCCGCGAAGTGGTAGGCCACAAAAGCTTACAGAATGGGACCGCCGAGCGCTGAAGCACGTAGTGTGTAAAAAAACGTTTGTCCTCGGTTACAACACTCACTACCGAGTTCCAAACTGCCACTGGAAGCAACGTCAGCACAAGAACTGTTCGTCGGGAGCCTCATGAAATGGGTTTCCATGGCCAAGCTGCCGCACACAAGTCTAAAATCACCATGCGCAATGCCAAGCGTTGGCTGGAGTGGTGTAAAACTCGCTGCCATTAAACTCTGGAGCAGTGGAAACACATTCTCTGGAGTGATGAATCACGCTTCTCCATTAGGCAGTCCGACGGATGAATCTAGGTTTGGTGGATGCCAGGAGAACGCTACCTGCCCCGATGCATAGTGCCAGCTGTAAAGTTTGGCGGAGAAGGAATAATGATCTGTGGCTGTTTTTCATGGTTCGAGCCAGGCCACTTAGTTCCAGTGAAGGGGAATCTTAATTCTACAACATTCAATGACATTCTAGACAATTCTGTGCTTCCAACATTGTGGCAACAGTTTGGGGAAGGCCCTTTCCTGTTTCAGCATGACAAGGCCCCTGTGCACAAAGTGAGGTCCATACAGAAAGGGTTTGTCAAGATCGGTGGTGAAGAACTTGACTGGCCTACACAGAGCCCTGACCTCAACCCCATTGAACACCTTTGGGATGAATTAGAACACCGACTGCGAGCCAGGCCTAATCGCCCAACCTCACTAATGCTCTTGTGGCTAAATGGAAGCAAGTCCCCACAGCAATGTTCCTACATCTAGTGGAAAGCCTTCCCAGAAGAGTGGAGGCTGTTATAGCAGCAAAGGGGGGACCAACTCCATATTAATGCCCATGATTTTGGAATGAGATGTTCGACGAGCAGGTGTCCACATACTTTTGGTCATGTGGTGTATGTGTACTACATGGTCACTGTGCTATTTTCTTTTATTTCTTTCAAGCCTCATAATCACAGCTTACTATTATGCTTCTAAAATGCCCAGTACTGTATCTAATGAGATTCTATTCATTCATCCAGTCTTATTCCAGAGTCATTGAGATAAACGCTTCAGGAAGCTGGGAGAAGCAGGGAGTGAGAGAGAAGCTTCCTGTCACAGACTGAGGACACGTTGGGAGAGGATGGAACTCAAAGCTCTCCTTCCCTTCCTGTTACAGTACACAGGGAAAAATAGAACACTTTGCTAGGCCATTCATTTCCATGGCACCCCTTAGTACACAGGCACCGAAGGCGCACACACACACACGCGCGCACGCACACGCACACACGCGCACACGCACGCACTCACTTAGTTACAGACAAAGGGACAGGCACACATGCAGGCAACCAGGCATGAAATACACACACACACTAACACCTGAGACCTAGCATCACTCCATTTTATAGATTATTTTAATCCAATAGTAACAAAGTGCACACACTACATTAATCAAGAGATATGACAATCATATTGAACTAGTCGTATAGATTGCTCAGAGGGATGGAAGGTGCCAGGGATGTGTAGACTGACTCTTACCCGTTCTGCATAGCAGCAGGATCATATGTTAACTGCATACCAGTCTGCAACACAAGAGAGACATATTACAGGTTATACCTTGAATTTCAAGTCACCATAATGGACAGGATTTGAGAGAGAGAAAACAAAACGGGATTTCAATACACTTTATGCATGTGGGACAACGATCGATGCCAGCTTTGAGAGAGAGGGGGAGCGAGACAGAGAGAAAGAAGAGAGGAATGACAGTGAGCGTATGCATGAAAGTGTGTGAGGCCCGTGTCTCTCTTCCTCTTTCTCCCTCTCTCTCGTTTTCTTCCCCTCTCTCTCTTTCTCTCCCTGCAATCCATCATCTGCATTCCGGAAGCCTTCTCTCCCGGCCTAGTCCCATTTCTTTAACACAGGAGGCTGCTGAGGTTTCAGATTTCATCAGCACACTTTCTTTCTCCCCCTGTCCCCCTATCTCTCTCTCTGTCCCCCCTCTCTTCCTCTCTCTCTTCCCCTCTCTCCATCCCCCTCTCTCCCTACCTCTCTCTCTTCCCCTCTCTCTGTCCCCCCTGTTTCCCATACTCTCTTCATCTCTCTCTCCCTACCTCTCTCTCTCTCTTCCCCTCTCTCTGTCCCCCCTCTTTCCCATACTCTCTTCATCTCTCTCTCTCCCTACCTCTCTCTCTCTCCCTCTCTCTGTCCCCCCTCTCTCCCATACTCTCTTCATCTCTCTCTTCCCCTATCTCTCTCCATCCCTCTCTCTCTCTCCCTACCTCTCTCTTCCCCTCTCTCTCTTCCCCTCTCTCTCTCCACCCCCCCTCTCTTCCCCTACCTCTCTCTTCCCCTATCTCTCTCCCTACCTCTCTCTCCCTACCTCTCTCTTCCCCTGTCTCTCTTCCCCTCTCTCTCTCCACCCCCCTCTCTCTCCATCCCTCTCTCTCTCCCTACCTCTCGGTCTTCCCCTCTCTCTCTCATCCCCCTCTCTCCCTCATTCCTCTAGAGGGGATGGACCTCACCCACGTGAGTGAGCGGAAACAGAGATCCACATGAATCCCATAGCGGATGCATCAGCCCTGGGTGACACGGCCACTGCGGATGTGGGCGTGCGGGAGCATAACATTCAGTAGGCCATTTAGTTTTAGTTTAACTACACTGCTGGTAATGACTTAATGCTGTCTTCTTATAATATGCACCATTATAATATTTACCATTTATAATATTTGTGTATGTGTGAGTTAAGTTTTGTTTTGTCCTTGAATGGGATTTGCCGTCCCATTCAACAGTACAATGTCAATGTTTGTATCCCGGCCTTCTTTTTTTATTTGGAAAATAATAAACATATTATTATTATTTGTATATATTTAAAAAAATATATATGTTTTAACAGTAGGCCTGGTTGGTGTTCCTTCGTGCGAGTGTGTTTGAGTGTTGGGGGGAGGAAGTGTGTTTGAGTGTGAGAGTATGTGTGTTCGCATTTGAGAGAGACTATCCGTATGTTTGAGTGTTGGGGGGAGGAAGTGTGTGTGTGTGTGAGAGAGAGAGTGTCTGCCTGTGTGTGCATTTGAGTGTATGCATGTACATATAGAGTATGTGCCTGTATGTTCCACTGACAGGAAGTGTGTGCATTGGTTTGTGTCTGAGTGTATGCATCTGCATATGGACCACGGTATGCATGCACTGCATGTTTCGCTGTGTGGCTGTATGTTCATGTCTGTGTGTGCACATCTGTGTGTGTGGCTTAATGGCTGTGTGTGTATTTGTCTACGTCTGTGTGCCTCTACGTGCTAATGGCCATCCCAGACATGGCCAGCTGTCTGGTGAGGCTGATAAGTCCCGTGCGTGGTGCCCTTGCTTCCATGTGTTAATGAATTCCACACCATGGCTGCCTGGCTCACACAGACAATCCCCCATAAGGGTCGGCTGCATGGCCATGACTGATTATGCATGCTGTTGTCGAGTCAGGTACAAAGCGTGAGAGTGCGCGAGAGAGAAAGTGTGTAAGAAAGAGAAAAAGAAAGTGAGATGACGAGGAGGGAGAGAAAAGAGTGTACGTGAGAAAGTACGTATCTGAGAAAGAGAAGAGAGAGTTTACAGAAAGAGAAGAAGAGAGAGTATACAGAAAGAGAAGAAGAGAGAGTATACGGAAAGAGAAGAGAGAGTATACAGAAAGAGAAGAAGAGAGAGTTTACAGAAAGAGAAGAAGAGAGAGTATACAGAAAGAGAAGAGAGAGTTTACAGAAAGAGAAGAGAGAGTTTACAGAAAGAGAAGAAGAGAAAGTATACAGAAAGAGAAGAGAAAGTATATAGAAAGAGAAGAGAGAGTATACAGAAAGAGAAGAAGAGAGAGTTTACAGAAAGAGAAGAAGAGAGAGTATACAGAAAGAGAAAAAGAGAGAGTATACAGAAAGAAAAGAGACAGTATACAGTAGAGAAAGTGAGAGTATGTGAGGAAGAAGTGAGAGTACACATTGCGTGTACAAAATATTAGGAACACCTTCCTAATATTGAGTTGCACCCCCTTTCGCCCTCAGAACAGCCTCAATTCGTCAGGGCGGGTATGGACTTCACAAGGTGTGGAAAGCGTTCCACAGGGATGCTGGCCCATGTTGACTCCAATGCTTCCCACAGTTGTGTCAAATTTGCTGGATGTCCTTTGGGTGGTAGACCATTACTGATACACACAGGAAACTGCGTGAAAAACCCAACAGCGTTGCAGTTCTTGTCACAAAGCGGTGCGCCTGGCACCTACTACCATACCCTGTTAAAGGCACTTACAACTTTTGTCTTGCCCATTCACCCTCTGAATGACACACATACACAATCCATGTCTCAATTGTCTCAAAGCTTAAGCATCCTTCTTTAACCTGTTTCCTCCCCTTCATCTACACTTGATTGAAGTGAATTTAAAAAGTGACATCAATAAGGGATCATAGGTTTAATCTGGATTCATCTGGTCAGTCTATGTCATGGAAAGAGCAGGTGTTCCTAATGTTTTGTTCGCTCAGTGTATGTCTAGGACAGGAAGTTGGAGCATGTGAATGAGAGAAAGCGGGAGGAAGTGTGAGAGTGTCTGTGTATACTGTAGTACAGTATGTGGGTGTGACAGAAAGAGATCCCAGTAAAAGGGGTAGTTTGAGGACGGCCCCCCCCCCGGCAGCTGGAAGAATGCCTGTACTGGACTTCCACAGGAAACCCCAGCCATCCATGGTGTCCAGCTGTAGGACACACACACATACTCACAGACACACACCCACCCTCTCTCTCAAAAACATCTGTCAGGCTTCCTTTCACACAGGGGAGAACCCCGTGGTTTTTCGCATATGAACACTTTCCCCAAGAGAAAGCACTTGAGCTAGTGTGACTTTGTGAGACTACCTGTGTGTGTGTTAACGATTTAATCATTTATGGTGTGTGTATATGAGTGTATGTCGTGTGTGTGTGTGTGTGTGTGTGTGTGTGTGTGTGTGTGTGTGTGTGTGTGTGTGTGTGTGTGTGTGTGTGTGTGTGTGTGTGTGTGTGTGTGTGAGCATGTGTGACTCTCGCGTGACCTCGTGTGTGTGTGTGTGTGTGTGTGTGTGTGTGTGTGTGTGTGTGTGTGTGTGTGTGTGTGTGTGTGTGTGTGTGTGTGTGTGTGTGTGTAAGCGCACATCATTTGAAAGATGTGACACGCTTGAGAGAGCATTCGCATGCCTCATAGTCACTTAGATGAAAACAGACTTCTGACCTCTTTTCTACTACTGACTAATCACGCCACAATGCGGTTGCTTGCTGCTCTACTAGACCCCTGATGTGTTCTGGGAGTTTGGCTGACTTCAAAAGGGGGATCGATGGAGAACGTAGCAAATGGCGTGCGCTGGGCGGCCCTCTTCATCTGGCCACGGAACGGGAGGCCCTCTTCATCTGGCCACGGAACGGGAGGCCCTCTTCATCTGGCCACGGAACGGGAGGCCCTCTTCATCTGGCCACGGAACGGGAGGCCCTCTTCATCTGGCCACGGAACGGGAGGCCCTCTTCATCTGGCCACGGAACGGGAGGCCCTCTTCATCTGGCCACGGAACGGGAGGCCCTTGGTGAAGGACCGGAGAGCGTCTGATAAACAGACTCACATGTGATGCTTATCTCCAGACCCTGGCTGTGCTGCTGATCAGTGACTGTGGGGGCATCGCCCGCACACACACACACACACACACACACACACACACACACACACACACAAAGGTACAAACAAATGTGTGCAAACACACACGTGCATATGTACGTATGTGCAAGCACTCTCTCACACACACAGACGCCTCCACCAGCCTCTCAATCATGTCCTTAACCATAGCAAGGCAAAGAAAGGAGGGAGGGGGAAATGGGGGAGACAAGGGAGGAGAGATGTAAGACTCATCCAATCTGATGAGCCTGAGGCTACGGGAGGGCCTTTTTGCAGAGATAAAAACACAAATCATGTCGTTAATCTGCATGTGAGATGTAGTTGGGCGCAATGCAAGCAGTTTAATCTAAGGACTGTTACTGTGTGGGGAGGTGAGGTAGGAAAGATGAGAGAGAGGGAGGAGAGATGAGAGAGGTAGGGGAGATGAGAGAGAGGTAGGAGAGGGAGGAGAGATGAGAGAGAAGGAGGAGAGGGAGAAGAGATGAGAGAGGGGGAGGAGAGATGAGAGAGAGGGATGAGATATGAGAGAGGGAGAAGGGGGAGGAGAGATGAGAGAGGTAGGAGAGATGAGAGAGGGAGGAGAGGGGGGTCAGGAAGGAGAGATGAGAGAGGGAGGAGAGAGGGGTTCAGGAAGGAGAGATGAGAGAGAGGGAGGAGAGAGGGGTTCAGGAAGGAGAGATGAAAGAGAGGGAGGAGAGGGGGGGTCAGGAAGGAGAGATGAGAGAGAGGGAGGAGAGAGGGGTTCAGGAAGGAGAGATGAAAGAGAGGGAGGAGAGGGGGGGTCAGGAAGGAGAGATGAGAGAGAGGGAGGAGAGAGGGGGTCAGGAAGAAGAGATGAGAGAGAGGGAGGAGAGAGGGGGTCAGGAAGGAGAGATGAGAGAGGGGGAGGAGAGATGAGAGAGAGGGATGAGATATGAGAGAGGGAGAAGGGGGAGGAGAGATGAGAGAGGTAGGAGAGATGAGAGAGGGAGGAGAGGGGGGTCAGGAAGGAGAGATGAGAGAGGGAGGAGAGAGGGGTTCAGGAAGGAGAGATGAGAGAGAGGGAGGAGAGGGGTTCAGGAAGGAGAGTTGAAAGAGAGGGAGGAGAGGGGGGGTCAGGAAGGAGAGATGAGAGAGAGGGAGGAGAGAGGGGGTCAGGAAGGAGAGATGAGAGAGAGGGAGGAGAGAGGGGTTCAGGAAGGAGAGATGAAAGAGAGGGAGGAGAGGGGGGGTCAGGAAGGAGAGATGAGAGAGAGGGAGGAGAGAGGGGGTCAGGAAGAAGAGATGAGAGAGAGGGAGGAGAGAGGGGGTCAGGAAGGAGAGATGAGAGAGGGAGGAGAGAGGGGGTCAGGAAGGAGAGATGAGAGAGAGGGAGGAGAGAGGGGGTCAGGAAGGAGAGATGAGAGAGGGAGGAGAGAGGGGGTCAGGAAGGAGAGATGAGAGAGAGGGAGGAGAGAGTGGGTCAGGACGGAGAGATGAAAGAGGGAGGAGAGAGGGGTCAGGAAGGAGAGATGAGAGAGAGGGTGGAGAGAGGGGTCAGGAAGGAGAGATGAGGGAGGAGAGGGCGGGTCAGGAAGGAGATATGAGAGAGAGGGAGGGAAGAGGGGGTCAGGACGGAGAGATGAGAGAGAGTGTTGTTGTGTGTTCTGTCTACTCTAGTGATGCTGCCTCCTTTCTTCTCTCCTCTTTCCAGATGCTGCACACACACCCCTCTCGCCGTGCGTCGAGTGTAATCAGCTGACCCTGTCAGTGCGTGAGGCTCTGTAGCAAACGGGCTGTTACGGTAAACAGGCCTCACCAGGCTCGGTGTTTGGGCTGCTGAGTCTGTGATGGACGCTCACACACACACACAAACATATATGCTTGCAAAGCACACATAAACTTCACACACACACAACCTACAAGCAGACAGACTGAGAGCATGTTACGTGTCCTGAAGGACACACAGTCAGGCCCATCTCAACAGAGAGCCGATATATTTTCCTTTCCTTTCTACCGTGCAGCTTCAGCACAACTGTCAGCCCCTGCAAGTTCACATTATCCGTAGTGGTGTAGACCCGCATGAAAAACCCTCCGACTGCCCTTCCCCGTGTAGGCTGTAACTGCTGAATATGTTAGGTATCCAATTTATAGGCCTGAACCACTATGAACCATGAGGGGAACACTAATGTTTGGTAGCCTAGACAGCAGACTCATACAACCTTCAAATGCAATTTACATGTCAACTCTTATTTTGAAGGTTTGGATCGATACTTAAAGTGCTTTTATTCACTACCAGCGCCAACCTTAAACATGGGAGACAGCCTGTCTTGGTTTACATGGACCCAGATGTTTTGGGATCCTAAAAGAGCTTTGGAAGGGGACCTAAATGACCCCTTTTTAAGACTGCCATTACCTCAGAGGTTAAATGCCCACTTTTTTTAACCAAACGTCATTCCAGTGCCATGAGTAGGTGGTATGTAATGGAGGGTTAATGGTAACTGCCGGATGGCTGTACCTATGGAACCAAAATGGCGGCTGTAATGAGCCAGTGGCTTACCTCGCCTTCCCTGTGCCATGGCCGCCCGTTCTGCGGGTACTTGCTCTGGCTCTGGCGTTTCTTCTGCCCTCCGTCAGCGAATTTGCACAGTAAAGGCTCATTGGGGGCTGCAGAGAGAGAGAAAGAGAGAGAGAGAGAGGGAGAGAGAGAGAGAGAGAGAGAGAGAGCAAGAGAGAGGGGGTTAGTGAAAACAGAAACCAACGTCAGGAAGACTGAAACCGTAACCCTTCTGAAGAACCCGAGCCCTTTTGAAGTGTGTCTCCTTTTCTCTTTTCTGACCCCTCCCTCCCTCCCTCCCGCGGAGCGCCCTGTGAAACTCCCAGACACTTAGTCTTGGCAAGGCCCTTCCTTCTCCCAGCCTCAGCCCCACTGGCAGCCCTTGAAAGAGCATAGCTGGGTATTGTTGAAATAATAATCAGAGTAATCGCTCTCGTAAATTGCGTCGATACGGTATTGTTTCAGTGCTCTGTCAGCCAAAGCTCATTTCTGCAAGGCATTCCCGTTCCCTCCTATACAATCCTGTTATTTCCTTAGAACAGCTTTTCTGCCCGTTCCAACTTTTCATCTTTATGCTTTTTTTTCCCACTCGGCAACCGGTAAAGGCTTCTCATCGGGCTCCAGTGTTTGGATGAGAACGTGAGAGTGTGTGTTGTTCTCTGAGTGACCACAGGGGGGAGTCTATCCATGTGCTCATACTAGCAGCTACACTAAATGCAATGAGAGAAATGCGAATGGACAGAAACATTGCAAGTCACTTAGGGAGAAATATCACATTCACACCGATGGGGGTAACATAGCCATTCATCACGTCTGTTATTTAATATCAGATCCCATACAGTCACCCAGGAAGTAGCCTCAAAATATGAATGGACTGTCCGCACACACAAGAGGCAACGGCCAGGATTGGCTAATTGCAGCTTATCAATTGACTTTTCATGTGATCTCAACTCCTGGATATAGTCCCATATCTAAATCATGTAGATAATCCCAGCAGCACCAAGACATAATTGCCGTGACAAGTTAGGTTTTCTGTGTGATACGTAGTTCTCAGAACAACTCTCTAAAGGCCATGTTCTCACAATGCTCCTACAGCAGGTGAGTTTCAAACCAGATACAAAGTCAGAGGAAAGACAGAGCCACCGAGGGCTGGAATGAAAGAAAAACAAAGGAGAAGAAAAAGCCCTTAGCGAGCGGTTTCTCCTGAGAAACCGGTGGCTCTTTCGGCCAGGGATTGGGGGGGGTCTTTACTGTGTCCGTCCCCTTTTAGTTTTTTTTTTGTGCGTGTCAGCGAGATTGGTATCTCTGTGTAGAAGGGAACTGTAGAGATGAGAGAGAGAGAGAGAGAGAGAGAGAGCTAGAGTAAGCTAGCTGAAGGATCAAACGAAAGGGCTGCGCTGTGGGCCGACGTGAGCCAGCCTTGTCCAAACACTGTTCCCCTGCACCTGCACCTGCAGCTGCCGCTCCGAGCCGAGCGGACGGGTGACCTGTCATCGCATTCGCATTAGAGGCGTTCTGACGATACCGACGCAGGTGTTGTCTGTGGCGTGAGGCGCTGGACGCGACCTTTCAGCTCCCACTCCCGAATTTGACACAGACAGGAGCCTTATCGATGCTTTAATCTCAATTCCCCAGATGTTTGGGCCTCAACAACAATTCCCTGTACACTAGGGGAAAAGTCAGTCCACTGAGGACAAGGCCAACCACACTATGGGAAAGAGAGCAATTATGGTGTCCATATTAGGACAGACGGCGGATGTCCTAATATGAACACCCTATTCAACAGTGGAACATTACAGTGGACGTTTCCATGTGCTTGCTGCCTTTCCCTTTGTTCCATTCTGGCCATTACAATGAGCCGTCCTCCCTCCACCAGCTTCCTCACTGTAACCTTGGTCAAGTGATGATGCAGTAGATTAACACACAGAGACATTATTTGTTTGCCTATTACAGGAAGCGAGTGAAAAGCAGATGAGGGAGGCAAAGATGCAAATGAATGGGGGATTCGGGGAACAAACTCTTCAGACTTCAACCCACAGGGGTGGCGATGTTGATGGGAAAAACAAGAAAACCTTCTGAAAGCTCTCTCTGCTTGTCTTCTCAGGGAGGTAATTAGCGGTCTGGCTAATTTAGTGGATCTGACATGCAGCAACACTGACGTCCCATGAGCAGGCCTCCAGATCCCTCCAGCTCCCACAACACAACGGCCAATTTGTTGAAATTTAGAGGCCAAAATCTACAGCCTCTCCTGGCCTGGCCTTCCCCAGCCTCCCCCTGCTGCCACTATGCTGAAAATTAAACAGAAGAATGCATAATGACCTAGCTATAGTACTTTGCCCATATTGTGGCTTTACTGGCTTATGGCTATGACTTTCACATTGGCCACCACCTCAGTCAATCTGTGCAATTCTGAGCAACAAAAAACCAGTTTTCCCACATCTACCAATTTAGCCCTATTTAATGACGAAAACATTTGGGAAAGAGGAAAAGTACTTTTTGTCCTAGGTCAACAATGGACACTAACAAGGTACTCTACGAGAACTCTTAATTATTCTTTATGTGCGTTTCCATGGTAACGGGTCAACACATTTGTGAGGGTTGAGGAACACACACTCTCTTTCTCTCTCGCACGCGCACACACACACACACACACACACACACACACACACACACACACACACACACACACACTAGGATGCCATTATGGCAAAAAGCACGAGCTGTAATGGTGGAAACATTTCACCTGGACTCAAGTGGCGGGATTAGAAATGATCTCACTAGCTTGGAGGCCAGCACATGGTCACACAATGGCTACTCTGCTTTGTTTACATCAGACACCCTGATTTCCTAGTCCTTAATATGTGTGTCTGTACTCAAATTATTCTTTGAACTCTGACCCCCATGGTTCAACCACAACAGTATGACCAAAAACCTTCAGCCCTCCATATCACAGTGTATGTACAATGTTCAGAACATCCGTCAACACTGTTACAATGAAAGCTTAAGCTACTTGTTAGTTCATCAGAAATTCTAACATTTTACACTTCAGAAACACATTGAATGCTTGTTTTTATGGATCAACATCTTTAAACTAAAAACAACAGTCTTATTGGCTTTAAAATAACAACTTGTGAATGTCAATTCAGTATGTTACGCGTCCTTCCTCCGTTCTCCCTGTTATTCCTCAGAAGCATGTTGAACTGTACATCTGGCAGTCTGAATTGCAGAATCAATGCAGGAATGCCCAGAACTGTGTCAGGGTGGGGGCCCATTGAATCAAGCAGCTTTTAACCATCAAGCTAGTTACAAAAGAGGCCTCTCTCAAGGCAAATGCAGAGCGAGGAGGAGGCTTTGAGTCAAACCAGCATCGCTTTGTACTATGCGGGTAAAGCACTGTCAATGATAAATGGATAGAGGCCTATTCATTGCTCTCTACAACAGTATGTACAGTACGCAGAAGACGATTCATCAAAGGCAACATCTCTACAGTACAAGAACTCCCACAACAACCGTCATGACTTTTGAACTTCTGTACTTTTGTAACAGTATGAGTATGTCTAACTCTGTCAGCTCTGATTACTGCCTTCACTATTAGCGCTTATTCTTATATAACTTATTCTCAATATAACTTCAAACTGAGGCTTCATCCTGCTTCCTCCCTGCTGGGAAGAATTTATAATACATTTAAATAGCCTAATTAGGATCAGAATGGTTGACCTGTTAACTTCGGGGAGAGAGTTGACTGACTGGCCATCATTTTGTCAGAGAAACTGCGAAAAAAAAAAGAGAGAGACAGAAACAGCAAAAACAAAGACAAATGGAAAAGCGGACGGAGAGAGACAAATATGTCCGTCTGAGCAATACGTCCACAAAGAGGAAGAAAACCCCTACTATCTGGGCACAAAGAGACAATCTGGTTGAGTTGTGGGGATGTGGAGGGGAGCAGTGGAGCATAAATAAGGGACAAGACGATATCCCTCAATATGCAGAGGTTAACACGAGCTCCCGCCACCCATGTTCCCCTTTTCACCACACCCGTGGGCTAGACGCCGACGGCTCACCGGCCCTGCGGAAGAAGCGGCGGCCCCTCTCGAAGGGTTCCGATTTGATGGCTCTACGTCAATAGCCCTCACAACAACTGCCAGCCAGCGTCATGGCGTCCTTGAGGATGGGAACGAAGACTGCATGTCGGCCTTTTCGCTGACAGCGGCGACGGGAGGGGCTCAGCGCTCGACTCAATGTCCTGATAAGCAGATGCAGCTATAGAGAGAGAGAGAGAGAGATCCATAATGTAAATGGGGAGGATGACGAGGATGTCAATAAACTCCTCTCTCTCTCTCACCCTCTCCGAGTCAATATGGTTACACAATGTATGGGTATTGATCGCCCCCAGTGTTTCCCATTGAGGGCTCAGGCAGCAAGCCGTCCTGGTCTGAGATGTTATTATGGATTACGGGAAAGGACCCCCTCAATGCAAAGAGGTGATAGGTAGGTAGGGGCTGATCAATGAGCTGTTGCACACTTAACAAGAGTAATGTAGTAGTCCCGTCTTGCTCTCTCTCTCCTCTCTTTCTCTCTCTCCTCTATCTGTCTCTCTCCTTTCTCTCTCTCTCTCCTCTATCTCTCTCTCCTCTCTCTCTATCTCTCTCTCCTCTCTCTCTCCTCTCTCTCTCCTCTCTCTCCTCTCTCTCTCTCTCTCTCTCCTCTCTCTCTCTCCTCTCTCTCTCTCCTCTCTCTCTCTCTGCATGTCTGACGAGCAGACAGACTGATTTCGAGGCAGATTGAGAGAAATAAATAGAGCTGATGGATGTATGCCGCGCTGCATCATAGCTCCCAGGCCTCAGGTCTGTCTGGTTATTGTACATGATATATCAGTAATGGATGATGGTGACCACCTTCAGAGATATGAGAGGACTGGACACTGACAAAGACCACCCTCGGACTGCATAAACGGATGCACTCAGACAAAGGCTGTGTGTGTGAAGACCAAGTGTAGTGAAGCTTACTAGCTTAGACACAGTAGTACATCGGTGAGTACAGAGTGTAGCCATGCTGTGAATAAGACTGTGAATGTGTGTGGGTGTATTAGTATAGTGCTGCAGCTGCAGAGATGGATGGATAGGAGTTTTTTCAGTCCCCAAAAGTAGAAAGCGCCCAGCTGCTTGACTGTTGACAAGGATGTCACACACACACACACATCTTAAACTGTTATACTACCTCACATTCAACAGCATACTAAAAACGGAGCTGGTCATTGAAACTGCTGCATTGGCACAGTCGGTAGAGTCACACACACAGCACTTCAGAGGTGCACAGACCATACCTGCTATGCAGACCTACAAAGTATAGTAAAGACTAGCATGAGTGGATTCCAAGAAGAAAATAAATCCTATTAGAAAGAAAATCCGATCAGATCTAAGAACCTATAGGATAGAATCTAGTGAATCTGTGTCACACATTCAAGTTATCGTGCCAACTGCAACAACAATAGCTGTGAAACAGTGGAGTACCATCCTCCTCAATGAATTTCATAAAAATGTAAATAGTGAAACATTAAAAGTTATCCTTTTTAGAAAAACTATACTAAATATATTCACGACACCAAATAATTGATTAAAACACACTGTTTTTGCAATGAAGGCCTACAGTAGCCTCAGCAGCACTCTGTAGAGTAGCACCACGGTGTAGCCAGAGTACAGCTAGCTTCTGTCCTCTGGGTACATTGACTTCAATACAAAACATAGGAGGCTCATGGTTCTCACCTCCTTCAACGTATCAGAGCTTTTGCAGCATGAACTGACGTTGTCCACCCAATCAAAGAATCAGAGAATGAACCTTGTACTGAAAGTATACACTACAGCTAGCTAGCACTGCGGTGCATAACATGTGGTCAGTAGTTGACTAAAGGAGAGAGAAAGACAATTCAACAGTTTTGAAGAAATGTATTTATTTAAAAATGAAGGAGAAGCAAGAGGGAGAGAGAGAACTAGCTATATTTCGTAGCATTTTTTTCTATTTCCTTCACTTTCACTTAGCTAGCGAATGCAGTTAGCTAGTTTAGCCTTCTCAAACACCCAGCTCAAACAGAGAGGGATGCTATGTTAGCTAGCTGGCTATGGTTTTCCAACACTGGAACTCTTCCATGTCAAGGTAAGCGTTTGCTTTTATTTAATTTATCGCCACCAGGGCCCACCACTGCTAAACTGCTTGCTTGACTGTACCCTATTCTGCATGATTGTAGCGGGTTTACTAACACGTTCTAGTAGCTATGTTGATTATGACGTTACTAACGTTGTTAGTTAATATGTTGACAAAGATGTAGGCTGTGTGTAACAGTTGGCTTGAAAAGTTTTTTTCGCCTCGTCAAAGACAGCTGATGTGTTGTACACTGAAGTCCACAAGGGAAGGGAAAAGGTGAGAGCAGGAGAGCTTGTAGATGAGAGAAGGAATTATACAATGAGCAAAATGTTCATGTTGTTTGTATGTGGCTGCTATGAAAGTGATCATGCTGTTTTATGTGGCTGCTATGAAAGTGAACTGTGTTTGTATGTGGCTGCTATGAAAGTGATCATGCTGTTAGTATGTGGCTGCTATGAAAGTGATCATGCTGTTTGTATGTGGCTGCTATGAAAGTGAACTGTGTTTGCGTGTGATCAGGGTGTTCTTAAACGGAAGAAAACGGAATGAAACGGGGATAAACATACTTGAATTTGTCCAACAGAAACTCTCGTTTGCAACTAATGATTACACCCTAGGTCAGCTAGACGCAGGAAAGAGTGTGCAAGGCGGTGTTGAATGTGTCACGGTCTGTCACCTTGTGCGTGTTCGTAAATTCACTCTGGAGTGCCAGAGTGCGCTCAGAGTGCGCTCTGTGCGTTCGTAAATCCATAGTGTTGTCAGATTGTCCATTCATAAATCAGTGTTTCCCTCTCGGAGCGTTCAGAGCGCACACGCTCTGGCCGAGGAGTAGGGTTGATCCGAGTGTTCTGACCTCACAACGGCAGTCAAGCACCCAAGCTAACTGGCTAACATTGGCTAGCTTGCTAGATACACCCAGACACAAATGAGAGAACAGCTCACTCGCCCTTGCAGAGCTGGTTAAGCTGTTTTCATATTATCTAGAACGTTGGTGACTGTAACTGCGCTGCTGGCAACAATTTCATAAAGTTTTTTTGCCAATGTTTACTGACACTGTCATATTCAACAGGTGTTCATAAATTCATCAGTTATTCTGCGCTCTGCACACAGACGAGAGTGCTGTGAAATCGGCGTAGATAGCCAGAGTGAATTTATGAACACATCCCTTGATTACTCTCATTTTTCTCTCGACCTGTGAGCACCTACGTTGTAAACTTTCATTCATAGGCTAAGTTGTAGCAACCTCATGATGGAAATAGGGACAATTCGAGTATCATGTAGTAGCCTAAACCTATCCACGTTACATTGAACTGGGTGAAGGGAATACGAATGACAGTCATCCAATATGCTGCAATAGAAATAAGGCCATGCTCACCAAAATAATATTGTCTTCCCTTCCATCTTAAAAGTCACCGTTCGTCACTGCTGTGAAACCTACTGAGATTGTCCACAAGGTTGTTTACATTTGTGCCAAAAAGGTGTGCTAAGTGGCATTACAGCCAAACAGCATAGAGCTAGATGAACAATTTGATGGAATCAATGTGATACAGGTCATTATGATATTATTACTTTTTTAATTCTACATTCTCACCCATCTACACACAATACCCCATAATGACAGTGAAAACAAGACTTTAGAACATATTGTACATTTTTGGGGAAATGAAATACAGAAATATCTCATTTACATAAGCATTCACATGCCTGAGTCAATGCTTTGTAGAAGCACATTTGGCAGCGACTACAGCTGTGAGTCTTTCTGGGTAAGTATTTAAGAGCTTTCCACACTTGGATTCTGCAACATTTAACCATTATTATTTAAAAAATTCTTCAAGCTCTGTCAAATTGGTTATTGATCATTGATAGACAACCATACTCAGGTCTTGCCATAGATTTTCTAGTAGACTTTAGTCAAAACTGTAACTCGGCCACTCAGGAACATTCACAGTCTTCTTGGTAAGCAATCTAGTGCAGATCTAGCCTTGTGTTTTAGGTTATTGTTCTGCTGAAAGGTGAAATCATCTCCCAGTGTCTGGTGGAAAGCAGACAACCAGGTTAACCTCTACAGTTTTGCCTGGCAATGCCATGTGGCTCAGTTGGTAGAGCATGGTGTTTGCAACACCAGGGTTGTGGGTTTGATTCCCACGGGGGGCCAGTACAAAAACAAATGCATGAAATGAAATGTATGAATTCACTACTTACTGTAAGTCGGTCTGGATAAGAGTGTCTGCTAAATGACTAAAATGACTAAAATGTAAAAATGATGCAGCCACCACTATGCTTGAAAATATGTAGAGTGGTTCTCAGTAATGTGTTGTATTGGACTTGCCCCAAACATAACACTTTGTATTACTTAAGTGCCAAAAAGGATGCATGTTTTGGAATATTATTTGCTCTGCACACTCTTTTCACTCTGTCAATTAGGGTAGTATTGTGGAGTAACTTCAATGTTGTTGATCCACCCTCAATTTTCTCCTAACCTTGCCATTAAACCCTGTAACTGTTTTAAAGGAAGAAATCCCTGAGCGGTTTCCTTCCTCTTCGGCAACTGAGTTAGGAAAGACGCTTGTATCTTTGTAGTGACTGGGTGTATTGATACACCATCCAAAGTGTAATTAATAACTTCACCATGTTCAAAGGGACATTCAATGTCTGCTTTTTTCATTTTTACCCATCTACCAATAGGTGCCCTTCTTTGCGAGGCATTGGAAAACCTCCCTGGTCTTTGAGGTTGAATCTGTGTTTGAAATTCACTCCTCGACTAAGGGACCTTACAGATATTTGTGTGTGTGGGGTACAGAGATGAGGTAGTCATTGAAAAATCATGTTAAACACCATTATTACACACAGAGTGAGTCTATGCAACTTATTATGTGACTTGTTAAGCACATTTTTACTCTTGAATTTATTTAGGTTTGCCATAACAAAGGGGTTGAATACTTATTGACTTAAGACATTTCAGCTTTTCATTTAGAATTAATTTGTAAAAATGTTGAATAATTCCACTTTGACATTTTGTATTTTACTCGGATCCCCATTAGCTGTTGCAAAAGCAGCAGCTACTGTTCCTGGGGTCCACACAATACATGAAACATTACGTAATACAGAACATTAATAGACAAGAACAGCTCAAGGACAGAACTACATCAATAAAAATAAATAAAAAATAAGGCACACGTAGCCTACATATCAATACATACACACAAACTATCTAGGTCAAATAGGGGAGAGACGTTGTGCCGTGAGGTGTTGCTTTATCTGTTTTTTAAAACCAGGTCTGCTGTTTATTTGAGCAATATGAGATGGAAAAGAGTTCCAAGCAATAATGGCTCTATATAGTACTGTACGCTTTCTTGAATTTGTTCTGGATTTGGGGACTGTAAAAAGACCTCTGGTGGCATGTCTGGTGGGGTAATTGTGTGTGTCAGAGCTGTGTATAAGTTGACTATGCAAACAATTTGGGATTTTTGACACATTGTTTCTTATAAAAAGTCTCTCCTCAACTCTCAAGAGAGACTGGCATGCATAGTATTTATATCAGTCCTCTGATTACAATGAAGAGCAAAACGTGCCGCTCTGTTGTGGGCCAGCTGCAGCTTAACTAGGTCTTTCCTTGCAGCACTCGATCACATGATTGGACAATAATCAAGATAAGCCTGCAAGACTTGCTTTTTGGAGTGTGGTGTCAAAAAAGCAGGGCATATCTTTATTATGGACAGACCTCTCCCCATGTTTACAACCATTGAATCTATATGTTTTGACCATGACAGTTTACAATCTAAGGTAACACCAAGTAATTTAGTCTCCTCAACTTGTTCAACAGCCACACCATTCATTACCAGATTCAGCTGAGGTTTACAACTTAGGCTGACATTATGGGGTATTATGTGTAAGCCAGTAACAAAAACATCTCAATTTAATCCATTATAAATTCAGGCTGTAACACAACAAAATATGGAAAAAGTCAAGAGGTGTGAATACTTTCAGAAGGCCCTGTAAATGAAATAAATGTTGATATCTTTGTTTTACTGTAACTAAAAAAGTATTTTCCTTCAACTTTTTATTTGCATATAAGTAATGTAAAAATGCTGTGCATTCTGGGAACCGCCCCCCCCCATTCTCTCAACCAGATTCATGAGGTGGTCACCTGGAATCCAATTCAATTAACAGGTGTGCCTTAATATTTGGGATTTCTTTCCTTCTTAATGAGTTTGAGCCAATCAGTTGGGTTGTGACAAGGTAGGGGTGGTATACAGAAGATAGCCCTATTTGGTAAAAGACCAAGTCCATATTATGGCAAGAACAGCTCAAATAAGCAAAGAGAAACGACTGTCCATCTTTACTTTAAGACATGAAGGTCAGTCAATACCGAACATTTCAAGAACTTTGGCTTGGAAGTTCGATAATGGATGGGCTCAACATGCCAAGAAACGAGTTTGGATTGGTCTGCCATGTAACACGCTTCTGTCTATAACATGAGGTGCTCAGTATGTGTAGAAAATCCATGCTACTGTGGCTTTTTTGAAAGATATATTGTTAGCCATCGAAAAAGTGCTCTCAACAACATTGCGAACCTGAATTTAGCAGGCACTTTTGACAAAGATCAATGGGAAAAAGTTGTGATGGACTACTTTTTGCACATGGTCAGTGTGAACCAGAGTGAGTTAATACAACAAAGCCAAACAAGCTGTACAAACAAAACAGAGTTAAAGTGGTTCCAGACTGCTGTGAAGCGTTCATCCATGTATACATTTTCAGATATTATATATTTCTACATTTGTCAGGAAGTCATTTTCACTGCACATTAAAGCGTACTGTACACTAGCTAGTGAACGTTAGCTTGCTAGCACGCTAGCTAAAGTTGTGTATAAACTGTGTAGTAACATTATTTGTATCTCAGATAGCCATTTGCAGGGCCTCCCGAGTGGCACAGTGGTCTAAGGCACTGCCTTGCAGTGCTAGCTATGCCACAAGAGATCCTGGTTCGAGTCCAGGTTTGAGTCTTGTACCATCGCGCACTAGCGACTCCTGTGGCGGGCTGGGCGCAATGCACGCTGACACGGTCGCCAGATGTACGGTGTTTCCTCCTTCACATTTGTGCGGCTGGCTGTTTTTATATTGCAAGTAACCATTTTACTGTTCTGTTTACACCTTCTGTATCCTGTGCATGTGACATATATAGCATGTGACATATATAGCATGTGTTTACCCCAGAGATGAAGAACAACATGACAGATTAGGATATACTGTAGGACTAGATAAAGTGTAGGTTTACCTTGAGTTTTGACTTATTGTAGGCAACTACTTTCACCACTCTTAGTCTTCAAATCTTTGGTTGTTTACTTACTAAATCTACTTAGCACATGGCCTCACATGTAAATCCTTAAAGAGGGGCTAAGGCTTAAGAGGGTGTGTACAATGCTGAATAGGTGTAGACAAAGAAGAGCTCTCCAGTAGGTGTACTAACAAAACATTCAAGGGACATTTTCTCAAAAGTGGGGTTACAAGTTTATCAACTTTCAAAGCAGAATGACTTACTTTCCCATTGTTCCTCAACTGTAGTGTATGATATACCATTTTGTAGCTCTGAGTCTCTACTTTTATCCAATGTAAAAAACATAATTTTCAAATGTTGATACATAAGACCGAATCCAGATGGTTGGTCACATTTGAGTAATAAAGGTTGTAAGCATTAGTCTAACAGTTGCAAACAAGAGTTTCTAATGGACAAATTCAGGTATGTTTATCCCCGTTTCATTCCGTTTGCTTCCATTTAAAAAAACATTTTTCATAGCAGCCACATACAAACAGCATGATCACTTTAATTCCTTCTCGCATCTACGCGTTTTCCTCCTCTCACCTTTTCCCTTCACTTGTGGACTTCAGTGCACAACAGCTATGACCAGGCGAAAAAAACTTTCCAAGCCGAACCTTTATATCATAACCGCTAACCACTACACACAGTCTACATCGTTGCCTTACGTCATAGTCAACATAGCTACTAGAACTAACGTGTTAGTAAACCTGCTTCAATCATGCAGTACAGTCAGCAAGCAGTTTAATAGTTACACCAGCTGGCCCCGGTGGCAATACATTTATAAAACAAAAAGCTTACCTTGACTTGTAAAAGTTCCAGTGTCGGATAGCCATAGCCAGCTAGCTAACATAGCATCTCTCTCTGTTTGAGGCGGGTGTTTGAGAAGGATAAACTAGCTAGATGCATTCGCTAGCTAAGTAAGTGAAAGTGAAAAGGAATACAACAAAATATAGCTAGTTCTCTCTTGCTTCTTCTGAAGAAATTAATTTGTTCAAAACTGTTAAACTATTGTCTTTCTCGCTTTTTTAAAAAACCTTTATTTCACTAGGCAAGTCAGTTAAGAACAAATTCTTATTTAAAATTACTGCCTACCAAAAGGCAAAAGACCACCTGCGGCGATGGGGGCTGTAATAAAAAATAAAAACATATAATTAAATAGGACAAAACACACAAGAGAGACACCACAACACTACGTCAAGAGAGACCGAGACAAGAACATAGCATGGCAGCAACACATGACAACACAGCATGGTACAACACCACATGAACACCACAACACCAAATGGTGGCAAAACAACATGGCATCAGCACAAGAAGGTAGCAGCACAAAACATGGTACAAACATGATTGGGCACAGATAACAGCACAAAGGGCAAGAAGGTAGAGACATCAATGCATCACGCGAAGCAGCCACAACTGTCAATAAGAGTGTCCATGATTGAGTCTTTGAATGAGGAGATGGAGGTAAAACTGACCAGTTTGAGTATTTTTTGCAGTTTGTTGATCCTTTGATTAGATGGACAACATATCCGTTCATGCTGTAAGAGCTCTGATAGGTTGGAGGACGTCCTCCAGAAGCTGTCATAATTACTGTGTAAGTCTATGGAAGGGGGTGAGAACCATGAGCCTCCTAGGTTTTGTATTGAAGTCAATGTACTCAGAGGAGGATGGGAACTAGCTGTCCTCCAGTTGGTGCTATCTTTCAGAGTGCTGTTGAGGCTACTGTAGACCTTTATTGCAAAACAGTGTGTTTTAATCAATTATTTGGTGACGTGAATATATTTAGTAAAGTTCTATCTAAGAAGGATAACTTTTTTTATGTTTCACTATTTTTCTTTTTATGAAATTCACTGAGGAGGATGATCCCCCCCCTTCCTTCTCTGGCATATTATATTGTATGTCATTGTAATGTCTAATTCAAAGACAAGAAGTTGCATGAATAAGAATAAAATAAAATAAAACTGCAACCTTGAATCACACCCATATTGTGGTGGTGAATAAAACCAAAATGAATATACACCAACACACCAAGACACTTGTGAAGAGGGCATGACAATACCTTTTCCCCCTCAGGAGACTGAAAAGATTTGGCATGGGTCCCCAGATCCTCAAAAACGTTCTACAGCTGCACCATCGAGAGCATCCTGACTGGTTGCATCACCGCCTGGTATGGCAACTGCGCGGCATCTGACCATAAGGCACTACAGAGGGTAGTGTGTACGGCCCAGTACATCACTGGGGCCAAGCTTCCTGCCATCCAGGACCTATATACTAGGCGGTGATGCTATTGATTGGCTGAGCTCAAAATATTGTCAAAGACTCCGGTCACCCAAGTCATAAAATGTTCTCTCTGCTACCGCACAGCAAGCGGTACCAGAGCGCCAAGTATAGGACCAAAAGGCTCCTTAACAGCTTCTACCCCTAAGCCATAAGACTGCTGAACAGCTAATCAAATGGCCACCCGGACTATTTACATTGACACCTCCCCCCATTTGTTTTTACACTGCTGTTACTCACTGTTTATTATCTATGCATAGTCACTTTACCTCTACCTACATGTACAAATTACCTCGACTAACCTGTACCCCTGCACATTGACACAGTACCGGTACCCCCTGTATATAGCCTCGTTATTGTTATTTTACTTTTTAGATTTTTTTATTTTCGTTTATTTGGTAAATATTTTCTTAACTCATTCTGCAACTGAATTGTTGGTTAGGAGCTTGTTAGTAAGCATTTCACTGTAAAGTACATCTGTTGTATTCGGCACATGTGACAAATAAAGTTTGATTTGATTTGATTCTATTGAAAAAAATCACTAATCCTATAGGATTTATTGACTAGGGTAGTAAAGTAGGTCTACAGTATGGTTAGACTTTAGCATGAGTGCTAGTAAAGTAGGCCTACAGTATGGTTAGACTTTAGCATGAATGCTAGTAAAGTAGGCCTACGGTATGGTTAGACTTTAGCATGAGTGCTAGTAAAGTAGGCCTACAGTATGCATTAGCATTTAGCCTGACTGCTAGAAACATATGCCTAGAGTATGAATTACCCTTTAGCTTGAGTGTTAGCACACTGTAACACTGACAGTGAGACTAGAGCAGTAAAATCCCCTGGGACAAACTCTTTGAGGTACAGAGAAAACTGTTAAAGGAGGAGAACGCTTCAATTTTGCTTAATCTGCTAATTCCCCCGACCAACCAGCCACTCCAGACATTAGCGTTACCATGGTGAAGATAAATAAATAAACACTACATGGGGTAGAGGGAGGAGGTGCCAAGTCTAATGGAGTGTTCTTAATCTTGTTGTCGTACACATTTCAATAACATTTATACAAGCAGACAGCTCTCACCACATTTATTTCTAAATGGCACGGGTTAGAGTGTTGCTGGTCCCTACCGCTTAGCTGCAATTTAAATGTGGGGAGACAGATGTTTCCAATGCTATGGGCTGTTAGGGCCTGGCACTGTGCTGTTCTGCCAGCTATTTCTCTAGTTCTGTCCTGGCATGGGTCTGGCTGTCTGACTTTGTATGTCTTGCTTAAATGGCACGTCCCACTGAGAACACACTGGTTGAATTAATGTTGGTTCCACGTCATTTCAATGAAATGATGTTGAACCAATGTGGAATAGAAATGTAATTGACGTGGGGTGGTACCGTATAGTCTATGGGCTTTGGATGGCTGTCTTAAAGTACATGGCACGTGGTATGTACAGTAGTCAAATGGCTTTAGTGCGGTCATTGTCCTTAGCTGGCGGGCTAACTTGGATGGCTCTCTTTTGTATGATTTCATAGCAGTCCCTGTTAGTAAGGTCTGTTGATACTGGGTGCAGGAGGTTAAATATCATCAATGTTCCATGAAGCCTCCCGATTCTAGTTGTCTGTAAACCCACACCTATTTTTCTAAATGTTATTGCAAAAAGATTGATTTATGAGTCTTTTGGTGTCTTTCATCTACAGAGTATGTATGAAACCTCTAACGCACAACTATTATTCCACATGACAGTGCAAAAAGATTGACTTGAAAAGTCTTTAGCGACATAGGCTTCTGCTGTCTTTCAACTACACTGTGTCTGGGTCCACTGAGGATGGAACTAGAACCCTCTTTCGCCACTACGCTCCTCAGACTCTCTTTCATCTCTCATAGTGGGAATAGGGCCTAGGTTTCCACTGCAGGCTTTCCAGGAACTAAGTATGGACACGACAAAATGAAATTACAGGACAATAAATGAATTATCAATGGGTCCTCGATACTGTATCAGAGTAGGGGTCAGTAATCAGACACCCATTGGCTGGGGCAGGGAGCAATCAGCCAATAGCGACCAGCCAATCAATAGCATCACCCAGGTTGATTGATGATCAATGCTGCCCCAGACGTTGATTTACGATCGATGGAGCCGGGGCTAGTATGACTAGCCGCTTTACTGTAGCTGATGAGAGATCGGGGTCGTATTCACAATACATCTCAGCAGTGCTGATCTAGGATCAGTTTTACCTTGTAGGCAGATTATAATGAATACGATAACATGGACAGGGGGAACTGATCCTAGATCAGCACTCCTACTCTGAGACGCTTTGGGTCCGATTCAGATTTAGGAAATGTACACTTTTCCTACGTACTTTTTAGTAGTTGGTATTCAGGGCTTTGCAAAAAGTGGCTCCCTTGCGTGCGCTGATTACATTTAATTCAACTGCTGAAAACCCTCCCACTTGCTGGCAAACATATTTTCCCGTAGAGTTTTCATTCAATATGGTTTTCAGTACAGTTTATCTAAAGCCTTCCCTTTAAATTTGGTGTAATTAATTAGAATTTTCTGGACAGACTCGCTAGAATATATGGAGAGAATGGTTCAGAATATTAGGGATCAATGAAAGAAAGCCATGTAAATACACACCTACTTGTGACCGACCCCCTCGATTCAATCTTATGTAGCATTTTGTTTTTACATTGGATAAAAGTAAAGACTCAGAAACAGAAAATTGTATATCCTACACTGCAGTTGAGGGACAATGGGAAAAGTAATTCTGCTTTGAAAATTGATCAACTTTGTACCCCACTTTGGAGAAAATGGCCTTTGAAAGTTTGGGTACACCTACTGGAGAGCTCTTCTTTGTCTACACCCATTCAGCATTATTTCCACCCTCTTCAACATTAGCCCCACCTATCTTTTTAAGGATTCACATGTGAGACCATGTGCAAAACAAAATGAGTAGTTTAGTAAACAACCAAAGATTTCAAGACTAAAAGTGTAAAAGTAGTAGTCTACAATAAGGAAAAACTCCAGGTAAATATGCACTTCATCTAGTCGTTGGCCTATATCCTAACTTTGGTGCAGGTCATGTTGCTCTTCACATTACCGTCTCTGGGGTAAACACACACTATATCAAATAAAATCTTTATTTGTTTATTTGTCACGTGCACAGGATACATAAGGTTTAAATGGTATATTGAAATGGCTATTGTTCAGATACAAATATCGTATAGAATGTTATAATTATTAGATGATGCTTACCCAGACACACTTGTCTAAATTGGGTTATGTGAAAGAAATGCTATAACACCCCTCAGCCACATCTAGCTAAGTTATGTACACATGTTCATGAAATACAATAGATGGCCGTAATCACCCCCAGACACACCTGGCTAACTTGATGGGTCATGTAAACATCTGGCAAAGTGGAGTCTTTTGTTTAGACATGTAGCTAACTAAACAATGAACTGGCATCATCCCAACACATAATACTACCAATACAAACATTGTCATTGTTATAGTATGAATCTGAATCTGCTAACAACTAGGTTCAATGTTAGTTAGCTAACGTTAGGCTATAACTAGCAATGCAAATGGATTTCGGATTTGAATAATGTTACTACAAAGATCATAAACCTAATGTTAGCTAGCGAGCCAGCAAGCTAACGTTCACTAGCTAGCTAACAGTACGCTTTAATTTGCAATGAAAATTACTTTCTGACAAAATTAGAAATGTGTAGCTAGCTGAAAATGTAGCTAGACTCTTACCCGTATACATGGATGAATGCTTCACGGCAGACTGGAATCATTTAACTCTGTTTTGTTTGTGGCTACATCTTGTTTGGCCAGCATTGTGTCAAGTCACGAAGGTTCACACTGACCATGGCATGTGCAGAAAGTAGCCCGTCACATTTTCCAACTGATCTGTCGAGAGCGCCTGCTAAATTCAGGGCATCAATGTTGTTGAGAAAAGTAGCAAAACTTTGTAGTTCTCAATGGATAACATTATATCTTTCTAAAATGGCACGGTAGAAAGTCACCACATACTGAGCAGCGTTATAGACAGAAGCATGCTACATGGCAGACCAATCCAACCTCATCTCCCAGCATGTCCAGCCCATCCATTATCTCAGCTAATCATGGCTAGCAGGAAGGTTCTTGTCTTTTCCGTGGCATGCATTTTGATAAAGAAATGTATGTTTGCGTTCAAATGCCTCTCCCGTGAAGTAGTGATGTGCAACATACGCCTAGTTTCCTGAAACAAGTCACATTTGTCTCCTTTTCAGCACCAGTTGGTAGATTTAAAACTACTCTGATCTTGTATATTATTTAGGGTTAGTGAAGCATTCATGAATAATGGGGGGAAAAAATGGTTTGGAGAGCCTTTAAGCACAAAATATATTGGTGAATCAAAAATACAGTGGTTTGATTAATCTGAAAGTTGCCATATTCAATTGTTCAATCCATTGGAAGGTGATAAAAAGTGTACAATAGGGGTTGAACAGTAGTCCTATAAATCTACTTTAATAACCCTCACTAATCATGGAACAACAGTCCAGTTGTTGTGTACAGTGCGCCAGGCTCCAGGTTTAAAGGAAAAATCCATCCAAAACCACTCATTCCTTTAATTTACAGTGTTAAATAACACTTAAAAAAATGTGAGAACAATATTTTATGTGATTTCGGCGTTATAATAAGGTTGGTAGCAACATGGAAAATCTTTGTGGAAATCTGTTGCAGCTCAAGTCGACTACAAAACCACTATGCAATGCTCTCTCTGTAGGCTGGCTGGTTAGCTGGCTAGCTAGCAAACGTAGCTACACACAATAATACCAAATATAATATCAGCATGTAAAGTAGCTAGTTAGCTGTAAAATCACTTAAACAAACTGCACTATCAATTTAGGAATCTAAAATCTTACCATAAATCTTACCACAAATTTCATAAACAAGAAGTACAACATTACAAAACTTCTCTGACATGTGAGATATTTAACTTGCTATCTGTAATATCATATAGCTTTTGAATCGTGACATAACGCACTTTTGAGGAAAATAGGAATGTATACATCCGGAATAGCGCCAGAGGAGATGGCTGCCATTTTACGCGCTCTTAACCAACTAGGCTATTTTGTTAGTTTTTGTGCATTGCTTGTAACTTATTTTGTACATAATGTTGCTATTACCAAATCCCCATCATTTGCGTGAAGAAAAGACGTAAAAAAAGGGGTCGGAGGTCGGGCTGCCTTTTGAGAATTCGTAGCCGAGTGAGTAAAGGCCCTCTATCATCAATCATATTAGCCAACGTGCAATAATTGGATAACAAAATGGATGAACTCCGATCAAGGATATCATACCAACGGGACATTAAAAACTGTAATATCTGATGTTTCACCAAGTCGTGGCAGAATGACGACATGAATAACATACAGCTGGCGGGATTTTCGGTCCATTGGCAAGATAGAAGAACACCCTCCGGTAAGACAAGGGGTGGGGGTCTGTGTCTATTTGAAAATAACAGCTGGTGCACAAAATCTAATATTAAGGAAGTCTCAAGGCTCGCCTGAGGTAGAGTATCTCATGATAAGCTGTAGATCACACTGTTTACCAAGAGAGATTTAATCTATATTATTCGTAGCTGTCTATTTACCACCACAAACCGATGCTGGCACTAAGACGGCACTCAGCGAGCTGTATAGGGCCATAAGCCAACAAGTTAATTCTCATCCAGAGGCAGGGAAACTTAAATCCATTTTACCTTATTTCTACCAGATTGTTAAATGTGCAACCAGAGGGAAAAAACTCTAGACCACCTTTACTCCAAACACAGAGACGTGTTCAAAGCTCTCCCTCACACTTCATTTGGCAAATTTGACCATAACTCTATCCTCCTGATTCCTGCTTACAAGCAAAAACTAAAGCAGGAAGTACCAGTGACTCGCTCAATAAGAAAGTTGTCAGAGGACACAGATGCTAAGCTACAGGACTGTTTTGCTAGCACAGACTGGAATATGTTGCGGGATTCTTCAGATGGCATTGAGTAGTACACCACATCAGTCATAGTTTTTAATCAATAAGTGCATCGATGACGTCATCCCCACAGTGACCGTACATACATACCCCAACATGAAGCCATGATTACAGGCAACATCCACACTGAGCTAAAGGGTAGAGCTGCCGCTTTCAAGGAGCGGGACTCTAACCCGGAAGCTTGTAAGAAATCCCTCTATGACTTCCGACGAACCATCAAACAGGCAAAGTGTCAATAAAGGAAGAAGATTGAATCGTACTACACAGGCTACGATGCTCGTCAGATGTGGCAGGGCTTGCAAACTATTACGGACTACAAAGGGAAGCACAGCCGCAAGCTACCCAGTAACACGAACCAGACCAGCTAAATAATGTATATGCTCGCGTCGAGGAAAGTAACACTGAAGCATGCATGAGAGCATCAGCAGTTCCGGATGACTGTGTGATCATGCTCTCCATAGCCGATGTAAGACCTTAAAACAGGTCAACATTCACAAGGCTGCAGGGCTAGACGGATTACCAGGACGTGTACTCTGAGCATTTCAACCTGTCCCTGACTGAGTCTGTAATACCAACATGTTTCAAGCAGACCACCATAGTCCCTGTGCCCAAGAACACCAAGGTAACCTGCCTAAATGACTACCGACCTGTAGCACTCACGTCTGTAGCCAAGAAGTGCTTTGAAAATCAACACCATTATCCCAGAAACCTTAGATCCACTCCAATTCGTATACTGCCCCAACAGATCCACAGATGATGCAATCTCTATTGCACTCCACAATGTCCTTTCCCACCCGGACAAAAGGAACACCTACGTGAGAATGCTATTCATTGACTACAGCTCAGTGTTCAACACCATAGTGCCCTCAAATCTCATCACTAAGCTAAGGACCCTGGGACTAAACACCTCCCTCTGCACCTGGATCCTGGACTTCCTGATTGGCCGCCCCGAGGTGATAAGGGTAGGTAACAACACATCTGCCACGCTGATCCTCAACACAGGGGCCCCGCAGGGGTGCGTGCTCATTCCCCTCCTGTACTCCCTGTTCACCCTTGACTGCATGGCCAAGCACGACTCCAACACCATCATTAAATTTGCCGACGACACAGCAGTGGTAGGCCTGATCACTGACAATGATGAGACAGCCTATAGGGAGGAGGTCACAGACCTGGCAGTGTGGTTACCAGAACAACAACCTCTCCCTCAATGTGATCAAGACAAAGGAGATGATTGTGGACTACAGAAAAAGGAGGACCGAGCACGTCCCCATTCTCAGCGACGGGGCTGTAGTGGAGCAGGTTGAGAGCTTGAAGTTAATGGGTTTCCACATCACCAACAAACTATCATGGTCCAAACACACCAATACAGTCGTGAAGGCTCCCGAGTGGCGCGGTGGTCTAAGGCACTGAATCTCAGTGCTAGAGGCGTCACTACAGACACCCTTGTTTGAATCCAGATTGTATCACAACCGGCCGTGATTGGGAGTCTCATATGGCGGCGTACAATTGGCTCACTTATACACACAAGTGTAAAGGAATGAATAAGAATATGTACATAAAAATATATGAATGAGCGATGGCATAGGCCAGATGCAGTAGATGGTATAGAGTACAATAAATACATATGAGATGAGTAATGTAGGGTATGTAAACGTTATATAAAGTGGCATTGTTTAAAGTGGCTAGTGATACATTTATTACATACATTTTTCATTATTAAAGTGGCTAGAGATGAGTCAGTATGTTGGCAGCAGCCACTCAATGTTAGAGATGGCAGTTTAACAGTCTGATGGCCTTGAGATAGAAGCTGTTTCTCAGTCTCTCGGTCCCCACTTTGATGCACCTGTACTGACCTCGCCTTCTGGATGATAGCGGGTTGTTGTCCTTGATGATCTTTTTGGCCTTCCTGTGACATCGGGTGGTGGAGGTGTTCTGGAAGGCAGGTAGTTTGCCCCCGGTGATGCGTTGTGCAGACCTCACTACCCTCTGGAGAGCCTTACGGTTGTGGGCGGAGCAGTTGCCGTACCAGGCGGGGATACAGCCCTACAGGATGCTCTCGATTGTGCATCTGTAAAGGTTTGTGAGTGTTTTTGGTGACAAACCGAATTTCTTCAGCCTCCTGAGGTTGAAGAGGCGCTGCTGTGCCTTCTTCACCACGCTGTCTGTGTGGGTGGACCATTTCAGTTTGTCCGTGATGTGTACGCCGAGATACTTAAAACTTCCCACCTTCTCCACTACTGTCCCATCGATGTGGATAGGGGGCTGCTCCCTCTGCTGTTTCCTGAAGTCCACGATCATCTCCTTTGTTTTGGTGACATTGAGTGTGAGGTTATTTTCCTGACACCACACTCCGAGGGCCCTGACCTCTTCCCTGTAGGCCGTCTCGTCGTTGTTGGTAATCAAGCCTACCGCTGTAGTGTCGTCTGCAAACTTGATGATTGAGTTGGAGGCGTGCATGGCCACGCAGTCATGGGTGAACAGGGAGCACAGGAGAGGGCTGAGAGCACACCCTTGTAGGGCCCCAGTGTTGAGGATCAGCGGGGTGAAGATGTTGCTACCTACCCTCACCACCTGGAGGCGGCCCGTCAGGAAGTCCAGCACCCAGTTGCACAGGGCACTGTTGTCTCTGCTACCGCAGAGCAAGCGGTACCGGAGCACCAAGTCTAGGTCAAAAATGCTTCTTAACAGCTTCTACCCACAAGCCATAAGACTCCTGAACAGTTAATCAAATACATCTACCTACATGTACATGCTACCTCAATTACCTCGACTAACCGGTGCCCCCGCACATTGACTCCTGTATATAGCCTTGCTACTGTTACTTAATCTTATTTTTTTTCTTATTAAAACTGCATTGTTGGTTAAGGGCTTGTAAGTAAGTATTTCACTGTGAGGTCTACACCTGTTGTATTCGGTGCGTGTGACAAATGCAATTTGATTTGATTTCACTTTTAGAAGGATTGCGTGACAATTGGCTTAGCAACCACGTACCGCAGAATGACAATGTGAACGCGATTGGTCGAGAGTCTGCTGGGTGGGAGGTTATATGTTCCTTCATTCCATTCATTGGATTTCTATCTCCTTTCTATAATATCTCTGGCAATGGCACCATGCAATTCACACATTTCTCGAGGTAGAAATATCGCAAAAATATGATCAATGGATCATTCAAGAGAAGACATCCTCCCGAGTTATGACATCGGTCAGTATTGAAATCTGACATGTATGATAGACGTTTTTGCGATCTAAAAGTCATATTCTTTTTAACTTCCAGTGCAGTGAGATAGACTTTATCACAGTGCTACGTCATATCGGCCGGATTTCTGCCTGCTTGAATGCCAGTAACTCAGATACACATGAAAACGTTAAATGACCCAGGGAATCGATAGAACATCGCCCAGAGATGCAAGTTATAAGGCCAGCATTTTATAAACTTCACTGTATAAAAAGTGATGCATGAACAGTGTGTTGATATGTTTCAGTTTGCTGCCATATGACTGGTTTCACATTTGTCTCCAGAGATCATAAAGTAAAATAGATCTAAAACAATTATATTTTATATTTACAATCCCCTTATCTAAACGGCTTACTCATTTGCCTAGCTTTTATCAATAGCTCTTATCAATTTGTAAATTACAGTGCATGAAGAAGGGTTTTATTTCTATTGGAAAAGAAAGTTGCTGTTGTTCCACTTGGAACCATCAGGTTGCTCAACCTTATTTATAATTTAATTGTGCGTAAAGCTGGTAGAATTATGAGGAAATTAAGTCAAGGTCAGAATAGAGTGTATCGGCGGTCACTACAGATCTGGGTTCGATCCCGGGCTGCGTCGACCGGGAAACGCATGAGGTGGCGCACAATTGGCCCAGCGTCATCTGGGTTACATTTACATTTAAGTCATTTAGCAGATGCTCTTATCCAGAGCGACTTACAAATTGGTGCATTCACCTTATGATATCCAGTGGAACAACCACTTTACAATAGTGCATCTAAATCTTTTGGGGGGGGGGGTTAGAAGGATTACTTTATCCTATCCCAGGTATTCCTTAAAGAGGTGGGGTTTCAGGTGTCTCCGGAAGGTGGTGATTGACTCCGCTGTCCTGGCGTCGTGAGGGAGCTTGTTCCACCATTGGGGTGCCAGAGCAGCGAACAGTTTTGACTGGGCTGAGCGGGAACTGTGCTTCCTCAGAGGTAGGGAGGCGAGCAGGCCAGAGGTGGGTTAGGGGAGGGTTTGGCCGGGGAGGGTTTGGCCGGCTAGCATGTCCTTGTCCCATCACACTCTAGTGACTCCTTGTGGCGGCCAGGCACATGCACACTGACAACCTGGTGTTTCAGTCCAACACATTGGTGCGGCTGGCTTCCGGGTTAAGCGAGCAGTGTGTCAAGAAGCAGAGTGACTTGGCGGGGTCGTGTTTCAGAGGATGCATGGCTCTCAGCCTTTGCCTGTCCCGAGTCTGTATGGGAGTTGCAGCGATGGGACAAGACTGTAACTACCAATTGGATATCAGGAAAAAGTACCCAAAAAATAAAAAAAGAATACAGCGTATCTGTAGACACACCTCCGCAACACCTTCATTTTAAAATCTACACCTCAAACAAATAGCGGATGAATAGCATGCTATTCTCATGCTTCAATTCAAGGTCAGAATAAGCATAGAGAGAAATTAGCATGAAAAGGGAATTACGTTCCATTTACACACGCTTAACTCGGACGGATTTCCCCCCTTCGTAAATACAGGCCCTAAGGAGTGTCTTGTCTATGTGGGCTGTGGTGGAGGGAGAGGCCTGGGAGCACTGACCTGAGACCAGTAGGTACTCTACTGTGTGAACGGGGAAGAGTCCTGGGCTGGAATTAAGGCTCTGTTGATAAGAGCTTTCCACTGGTTTATAGAAGCAGCAACAGGTGCACTGCTCTCCCTCTTCCTTGCTCTCTCTCTCTCCGGCTTTCTTTCTCACACATTCTCTCTCTCGCCACGTCTCTCATGGGCAACACATTCTCTCTTCCATCTCTTGCTTTCTCACTGTCATACATATTATTTTTTCTCTTCTCTCTCTTTCTTTCTCTCACACACAGACACTCAGACAGACACTCAGACAGACACTCAGACAGACACTCAGACAGACACTCAGACAGACACTCAGACAAACACTCAGACAGACACTCAGACAGACACTCAGACACACACACACACACACACACTCTCCTTTTCTCATCTCTCTCTTAATGTGATGTCCCAGTGTTGTTCTATAGCAGAGTTGTCAAACTCATTCCACAGAGGCCGAGTGACTGCAGGTTTTAGATTTTTCCTTTCAATGAAGCCGTAGACAACCAGGTGATGGCAATTCCTTACTAATTAAGGAATAATTCATCAATCAAGTACAAGGGTGAAGTAAAAACCTGCAGACACTCGGCCCTCCGTGGAATGAGTTTGACACGTGTTCTATAGCCTACGCTGGTGGCAGAAACTCTGCAGCACTCCCTTGAACCACTTAAAAACATGTTTATTGTGTCTGTTTGTGGCTGTGTCTGGTATGCATTCTGTGAATCCCAGAGGAAAATCAGGCGGTAGGAACAGAAATACTGCAGAATGGCTGACCTGATGAGAAAAACTTTGAGTAAGTCCTTGCCTAAACATCTCAAATGTGATTAAAGCGATCGTTTTTCTCATCCTCTGTTAATGGGCCCAGATCGATGGTGGAGAGAAGCTTTTCTCTACCTCCAAGCACCGACCCGAGGGGAAACAGTCAAGATATCGATACAGCCGTGCTTCACCAACAACGCAGTGACGGACAGAGGCTCCTGGGCTCAGTGTGAGAAGAGGGCCTAGTTGGGCATACATAGGTAGCGAGTGCAGGGGCAGACGAAATGAGTGGGGGGAGACAGAATAATTCGAATTAGATTTGCAATGGGAATACACTGATCGCGTGTGTGCGTGTGTGTGTGTGTGTGTGTGTGTGTGTGTGTGTGTGTGTGTGTGTGTGTGTGTGTGTGTGTGTGTGTGTGTGTGTGTGTGTGTGTGTGTGACAGGTAACTAACACCCCCTACCATTTTGACAACTAGAACTACTGTGTTGAAAACAAAGGCAGTGGGCAGGAGAGTCGGCACGGCGACCGTCGCCGACAACAACCAGCCAGACGCACGCTGCATCTCAATTGGGAGCGATGATGAAGGAAGTGAGTGCTTATTGAATTCCCGGGCCTGTTATTTAGATAATACTGGAGAGAGGGCCCTTCTTCTCTCCCCCTCTGATCCATTCAGAGCCACAGCGGGGGTCCAGTTGCCTAATCCTGCCTGTTTGTAATGGCCACTAGCGAGCAGGGGGGATTTGGACCCTCTCCCCATCACTCCCTGGATCCTGTGTGTCTCTACCAAGTCCCTGTGTTGGTTTTTCTACCAAATGAGCCTATTGAAGCCTATTTGACGAGTTAACTTAATCCCCCCTCCTTGTTTTAGTTTTTTTGTTGGACGATTAGGCTCAGAAGAATTATTCTATTCCTTTTTTTTCCTGGCTTTCCAAAACCAATTACCACACTTCAAAATGAGCCTGTGAGTATATGTTAACCTCGTGTGTGTTTATGTGAGGGGAAGGGTGTTGTGGTTGAACAGAGCAGATAGGTAGATGGCATGAAACAGACTTTAAAATGTCTGCCACAGAGTGGGCAAGGAAAAGGTAACATAGGGACGCCGGAGTAGCTCACAGTTTGAGGCAACATGTCAGAACTCAACATGAGTGTGAGTGAGCCTTCGGTGACTAATGCCCGTTTCAATTTCAAATGTACATTTCACAGCCAAACCTCAATATGAAAACTTTGAGTTGCCGAGATCTCACCAGTGACTGTTGTGGCAAAAAGATGTTAAAACAGGGTGGCCAATAGCAGCTTTACCACAGTTAGAACCTCCATAATGTAATACAGCCTATAAGAAGATGATGATTATGAGAAAGTATTCACATTTTAGTACATACTTCATACTGTGCCAAAAGGTATTTTAAAGCATCTCAATATAACTTAAATGGTTGTGCATCCTCCAATTAAATGCCCAGCTGTAGGAAAACACTGAGAAGGTACTTTATTTTCTAGGTCCTAATTTCAACCACATAATAGCAAAATGCCTTTATAAAGACCACCAGACTGTACTTATCCCGGACCATTGGCATAGCTTCAGATTGAGAGGTGATAGTGGTGATAGGTATTAAAAACAGCAACATTTAGCGGTTTACAGAGAGCGAACACAGGCCTGGGTTCACAGGGGGCCAAGAGAATCAATAGCCAGCGGCTCTACTTAGAAATGTGCTGTATAATCCTTGATCTCCAAGGCCATTTGCTTTTCAGCTTGAAATTGGATACACTCTACAGAACTCTACTCGCAGAACGACGAGCGCCCGTTCCACAAATAAGACATCCTGAAAAATTGATCGGGGTGCATCCGCGGCGAGATGATGTCTGGGGCTGAAAGACAGATGTGACTCGCTGAAGGTAATTCACAAATGTGTAGAGACTAGGTCTCGTCAATGGAAAGATCAGGTGGTGTTATCATAACTACATCACTGTTCTCACTGCACTTCTGCTATTTCTACAATTCAGCAAGAGCTCTGAATAGGGCAGCATACAGGCAATTAGCCACATACACCGATAAGCCTACACAGTGAGCCACATACACCGATAAGCCTACACAGTGAGCCACATACACCGATAAGCCTACACAGTGAGCCACATACACCGATAAGCCTACACAGTGAGCCACATACATAAACACTCCATTGTTGTAAAGAAAACAATACATTCATTGGTTCTGCTTTTCAATCGATCCGATTATCTAAAATAAGCATGTAAGCCACTTTGAGTCTCTTCAATCCCACGGTACAGCACTGTGTCTTAAAGTGTCTGGCCTGCCTCTATGGGCAATTGCTGTTATGTTTCCCCTATTGCCAATGTGCCCAGCGGTTGTGAGATCTACAGCCATCCCACTGCCAGGGGAACTTCTGAGCGGAGACACTACAGCTTCATATTTTCCACCCGACGTGAAGCATCAGAGCACTGACTGACTGCAGAACAGAACCAGGCTCTGGCCCTGTCAATTACTGTCTCACTGCAAAGTGCTGAGCGACTAACCGAAATGTTGGTTATTTTTCATTGTTTTAGACAACTAATTGACAGACGTCGGTTCGATTATTTGAATTCCATTTTATGAAAAATACAATTCTGTGAGTTCAACGCAAACATTGCACAGTTTCTCTAGAGATAAATCAGATCGAGCCTGAACTGTGCGATGTAGTAGGGAGTTGTAGTTTCTCTAGAGATAAATCAGATCCAGCCTGAACTGTGCGATGTAGTAGGGAGTTGTAGTTTCCAACAGGCCAATATTCAACATATGTTCTTGCCCGGTTTGTGTTTCTTTCAACGCTACAGAAGAGACAAGAATGCGTGATCGTGAGGGGATATAGCGAGCAGCTGTTGCTTCGCGAGGTATCTCTACCTGAAAATACATGATCAAAGTGATTGATAGTTGGTATTCAACAGTCATAAAAGTATGCCTTATTTACTTTGAAGAACTACAAAATAGTATTTTTTTCAGACATCATAGGCAGCAGTTCAATAGAGATGAGATGATGACTTGGAATGAAATAATAAAGTTATCAAATAAAACAATTGTAATATACACAACTGAAATATTTTATAAAAGTTAAGTCATAAATGATGGTTAATAAGTAATAAGCAGTAATGGACAGTCACTAACATCATTGGACTTTTATTAATTGTTTTATTATGTGTTGTTACATCATTAAACTCAAATAATCAAACAGAAATCTGATTTTTTTTAAATTATATTTGAATAATCTAACTGAAACTGAACGACCTCAAAAAGAACTAATCGCTCAGCACTACCACAGCCAAGCTTTTCTCTGTGAGACAATCTAAGTTGCAGGCTGGAGGTAATCAAAGCAATGGACTCCTAAAATAAGAGGGGGAGGGGCGTGTGTTCGTGAGCAAGAGACACAAACAGAGATAAAGAGTAAAAAATATATTGTGCTTGTGTGTGTATCTGTCTGTTTGTGTGTGTGTGTGTGTGTTTGCATCTGTCTGTTTGTGTGTGTGTGTGTGTGTGTGTGTGTGTGTGTGTGTGTGTGTGTGTGTGTGTGTGTGTGTGTGTGTGTGTGTGTGTGTGTGTGTGTGTGTGTGTGTGTGTGTGTGTGTAGGAAAGTGAGAGACTGAGAGCTGAAAGATAAAAGGCAGTAAAGAAACAGTCAGAGAGAGAAAGTGCGAGCGTGTGCCAGAGAAAGTGAGGGATATGATGAGGTCAGCTGCAGGTGTCCTTCATCTCATAAATCCCAGCCAGCAGGCACTTCATAAAAATATACCCATAAACATAGACTGTATACAGACTTGTCAAAGACCCAGTTGAGAAAGAAGAAACATCGCCATGCTTTTACCAAAGGAGGTCTGTGGGAAAGGGGGACATAGAAGACAACCACTCTTGGATGTCCATCCGAGGTCCAGTGTGTGTGAATGTGTGAATGTGTGTGTGTGTGTGTGTGTGTGAATATGCATGCGTGTGTTTGTCCATCGGAGTTCCAGTGTGTGTGTGGGTGTGTCTGGCACATGAGAGAGAGGTCCAGTAGCATTTCCAATAATACCCGTAAGCTTGACTTCTGCATGTTCCAACAGACCATGTGTATGGCTCTAACGGCAGACCAGCTCTCTTTCAGGGCACTGCCAGGTTAATATCTCTGTCGTAGGTGTCCTGGGACGAACGGTGGGCCATGAACAACATAACGTGAAATGGAACTGTTACATTTGAATGTGAAATCTGGCTTCTCTAAGGCCCCTGCATGGTGAATCATCAATGCTCAGGGTGGAGACAGACAGCCCATCTCGGTGTGGAGCTGGCTTCTCTAAGGCCCCTGCATGGTGAATCATCAATGCTCAGGGTGGAGACAGACAGCCCATCTCGGTGTGGAGCTGGCTTCTCTAAGGCCCCTGCATGGTGAATCATCAATGCTCAGGGTGGAGACAGACAGCCCATCTCGGTGTGGAGCTGGCTTCTCTAAGCCCCCTGCATGGTGAATCATCAATGCTCAGGGTGGAGACAGACAGCCCATCGAGGTGTGGAGCTGGCTTCTCTAAGCCCCCTGCATGGTGAATCATCAATGCTCAGGGTGGAGACAGACAGCCCATCGAGGTGTGGAGAGAAGTTCACAACGCATGCTGACCTATCATCTCACCGTGGTACATGTTTTCTTGTGACAGGTAGGACTACATTTGCTGCAGCATAGTCTATGGTACAGTAATACAAAGACTGAATGCACATCTAATTTACCCATCTCCATCTGGCTTTCAGGGGTCACCTTATTCTTTTATTGTAAAGATATTTTTTTTTGTTATCGAAATTGCAGTAGCAGTTTTAAAGCAGACTATCATGTGAATATTGTTGCTTTAAATCAGTGCATGCGCAAGCACTCTCTCTCTCTTCTTAAAGAAAGCTCCTTAGCTCTTGGAGTCCCATGCAGGAAAAGCTAGACTAGAGTAGCTAGCTGGACATTATAATTTTTTTTGCATTCCTTATAGCAATAGACTATTCGAAGAGGGACGCAAGCTCTTGTTTGCTGAATGTTAAATACAGCAGCCAATAGTACTCACAGAGAGTTTGAAAGAAGAGAGAACGCACGATGCTGGAAGCCTATAGAAGTTATTTATTCAGACACAAAAGCCTTATGCATCTAATTCTAATCATATATTATTCAAGGATGTCATTAGAATGATGCAGATAAGGACCACGAAACGTATTTCATTTAACTGTTGAAAGCAAGGAAGGAATGGAGCAACAATAGAGAGAGAAAGAAGGACGTAGGCTAATAGCATTAGGGGAAATATTATGAATGGTATGTTTGAGTCATCCTACTAATTATACAAATAGGCCCTACTATATTTCAAAATTAAAATCAAATTTGCTAACCTATACTTGTAATGTTGTAGGCTTCGTATGCTGCACCAGAATTGCATGTTCTCTCCCTGCTTTACCATGGTTTGAATTATGTGCGTAATTCCAGTCCATATAATACAGTATTATACAATACAGTACAGTAATACAGTACAGTAATACAGTTCACACTCATAAAGATTAGCCTACTGGAGCTAGTTTCATGTATTTACCCAAGAAAGCATATAGCTAGCTACATCTATGGGCTTTTACGTTTTTCTGTAGTGCATAATGTGCAGTAGCCTATATCATATACAGTATGTATTGGATAATGGCACAATCACTTGGGCTTTTTTGGGCTTGGGCTCATTAAATGTCTTTCATGTAGGGCTCATAAAATGCATTTCATGTATGGCTCATCAAATATCTTTAATGTAGGGCTCATCAAATATCTTTAATGTAGGGCTCATCAAATGTCTTTAATGTAGGGCTCATAAAATATATTTAATGTAGGGCTCATCAAATGTCTTTAATGTAGGGCTCATCAAATATCTTTAATGTAGGGCTCATCAAATATCTTTAATGTATGGCTCATCAAATGTCTTTAATGTAGGGCTCATAAAATATATTTAATGTATGGCTCATCAAATAGCTTTGATGTAGGGCTCATAAAATGTATTTAATGTATGGCTCATAAAATGTCTTTAATGTAGGGCTCATCAAATGTCTTTAATGTAGGGCTCATTAAATGTCTAATGTAGGGCTCATAAAATATATTTAATGTATGGCTCATCAAATATCTTTAATGTAGGGCTCATAAAATGTATTTAATGTAGGGCTCATAAAATGTATTTAACGTATTGCTCATAAAATGTATTTAATGTAGGGCTCATAAAATATATTTCATGTATGGCTCATCAAATATCTTTAATGTAGGGCTCATAAAATGTATTTAATGTAGGGCTCATCAGGCTCAGGTAGCATCAGACTTGAATTGTCGATCAAAGCTCTAATTAAATCCAGACATAGGCCATATTTATATGCTTTATAATGCTTTTGATTGATACCGGGTTACCCGGGAGAAAAGTGATTTATTCTCGGGATGGAACATTTGTAAAATACCGGGAAAATATTCAACCCTACACCACACAGGACGTGAGACATACAGACACAAACAAGTAGCCCAAATGTCAGCGCGGATATATTTGGCTACTTCCCAAGATATCACTTTTTTAAGCCAACATGGTCTTATTCGAATACATCAAAATAGTTACATTTCACCATAGTAGTTATACATCACATAAGTGGACAAATTCAAAGTCCCTTATGGACATGTTACTTCTTTGTCACTATAATGGCATATTAGTAAGTCTGTTCAAATAGTGGTCTGCGATGATGGTGCTCTACATTGAGGGACTGAATACTACCGTATCTATCTCTTTTAACGCACTATACCCTTTACACAGACGAGTTTCAGAAAAAAATTTGATTTATTTACCAAATGCTCTTCATCAAACTGCCTGACCTAACAAAATGGATGGCTTAGTGGGAGACGGAGGGGAGTAGAGTAGTGAGCCACAAAATGCACGTATTCAGAACACCGAACATACCACAGGGCCATGCTATACTAGGGCCATGCTATCCTCCTCAGCAATCTAAAATCTTCAGTCTGTAGACAGGTCATGGCCCCGGGCTACGAGTCCTGTGACCTAATTATTGAGCAGCTCAACATAATTCTGGTTCATTGTCAACAAACCGTAACAGTAGGTCCCTGGGTTCAAACACTGAATATTTCTTCATGTCCAGAGCGGTGGTGTTCCATGATCAATGTGTATCTCACGAATCGAACCAAATAAGGAAATAGTATACAGTTTGCACGTGTACAGCATTTGCAAACATATTGCCATCACTACACATGAGCTGGATGGTTCTCCGTTTTGCTTATAATAAATCATTATTTTACACACTGGCTATAATTTCAAATGGTGTAAAAAACATTGAATTTCACAGAAATCCTGAAACAAGAGCATTTGGCTCCAAAAATAATATTGTGTGCATTGAAGTGCATCCAAAAACAAGCTGAGTGGGGAGCAATGAGGAGAAGGAATGCGGATAATGCGAGGAGGGGAGGGTGGATGAGAGAGACAGAGAGGAGTGAGATCAATCCAGAGAACAGCTGGGGTGGGTTGAGCAGGGTCAAGCTCAGGAGACCGTCTCACAGCCAAGGTCATCCTTTGATCTTCACAGGCAGAAAACGGCCCCTAACCTTTGGGCTGGCTGGAACGATTCTAAACTCTGGGTTGTCTCTCTCTTTCTCCCTTTCTGCTCTCGTTCGGTCCTTACATCTTTCTCCCTCTATTTCTCTCTCAAAGTCAATCATAACCACACATGCCTAAAACCCCTCAGAGCTAGAGCATGCCTGTCCTCTACAGAAACTTTGAATACAATCAAAGTGGTTATTATTATTATTGCTGTAGTGCAGTCGCTGAATACATGTCATTGCTTTGCGACAGTCTCCTGCACACAGAGAGAGAGACTCATCTCTCTCCTCACCTTGGCTGTGCGCACAGTGACGGTGATTGATATAGTTCAGTGGCCAAACAAACAAAGCGTGACAAATCCAGACGATTGTCTGTGGGCGAGATAAGAGTCTAATGAGAAAGTGCACGTCGGGGGGGGGGGATGTATCCTTTGCAGAGAATCTGTGATGTACTGGGGATTTTAATAACTTCCTGTGTCTCCCTGGTTTAATGGTGAGACACGCAGGCAGCCAAAGCGGAGTTTACCCTATGGGAACAGATTCCATTAAGATGCAATATCGTCCTCAAAAGTGCATTTCTACACTCTTAAATGACCACGGAGGGTAATTATTTTCCGTTCCTCTGCATATCAGAAATGATGATAGTGTTGAGAGAAAGAATGCAATCACGGCTGAGGAACATGGAGATATAGTTTATATTGGGTAAAAAAAAATATACGATACATGATCAAATTGACATTTTCCTCAAAACTCTAGTAAAGAGTTGAATAAAAAAACGAATTACAGATCAACGCCAGATCAACCTACATCCCCACAGCCCAGAATCAAACACGTGCTTGTGCACTTCTCTTAGACTGCCTGACACTGCTCTGCAAACCAGCAGCTCAAACCTCCAGCCTGCTCAGCTGCGCATTAAGTTAAATCTATCGCTGGGAGAGGAAATTGGACACCAGACAGACCGGTTATTATCCAGGGGAATGTGGGAGGGATCCGAGAAATTAACATGGATTACTCAAGTATGACTGACAGTTTCAGAAGGGCTTTTACGACTTACCAAGTGATTTGGGACTTGCCTTAATTCAGCGATATTTAATACTGTTTAATACTGTGGGCTGTCTCGGCTATATCTTGGCACAACAGTGCCTTGGCTGGGCTGGTTGGACGGCTAGGGAGGGAACTTTCCCTGCAGCCCCGACGGGCCCGGACCCATTGTTCTGCTGAGAATGACGGGATTTATAGTTCGGCCAACTTTTCGGGTTAGGGGGACTGTCAACAGGCCTCGGTTGCTCGTTGGGAGAGGGAGGAGAGGGAGGCTTCCCAGGGGTGGCCCCATGAACTCTCCTTCTCTTGCATCTGGTTGGTCTGCGGTGGGCAAGTGAGTACGGTGGCTTTACCAAACCAAAAGCCTGGGTTACATGGGAATTTCCTCACGGATAAAGGAAGTACATTTGAGAAAACTGGGGAATTTTCAAGATTTTCCAAATGTAATCTCATTCATATGTGGAGATGCTTTACATGGGAAAGCACTGCTGTTGTCCGCAGTCGTCAGGAGGAGGGACTTGGCTTTAGGCGTCAGTTGTTTGGAATAGAGAGAGCCTGGGAGACACTGCGGTATAGTGAAAACAGACAAACAGAGGGAATGGAATAGGACAGTGAGAAAGAGGAACAGGAAAGGGCTTGAACATTTTGCATGTTTCCCGTTTGGGTTCTGTCTCCCAGGGCCATCGCCACTTCCTGATGCGGTTTCCATAATTTACAGAGCATCTACTGGCAACTGGAGTTGACTTTCAACCGCGCGGTCATGTTGGCTCCACGCTCAGGAAAGACTAGAACAAAGGAAGATAAAGGATGAAGGGATAAAACAAGAGATTTCTAATCAGCCTGGACTTGATCTTGGTTTGTCTATATACATGTGGTTACCAAAGTCAGCATCGAGCAACGTAACAGTCTTGGCAAATCCTTATTCCTTCCTTTTTATTCCCCAAATGAATCTAGAAACACACTCACTGCGTCGATCAAGCAAAGCATGCTGCCATTTTGATTGTTCCATACCACACTCCAATTCCAAGAGCAAGGAGCAACAATAGGATGAGGTAGTATTGTATTCTAATCTGATCAGTTCATTCTTCTTGCTGTCATCACTTTGAGAGGAGCATGGATGAATTCGATTCACTTTGCCAGAATGGAACGGCGTGTAATGTATCTACTGTACCTGAGCTCATATTGCATTTAGAAACGGGTGTCAATGATAAGCAGCGTTTTAAAGCATTGCATGAGAGAGACCTAATCGTCTAGGCTCACACCGCTAGGAGGATGAAATAATTTTTATCTGCTCTGCCTTTGACTTTTCACGCCGTAAATCCTAATGCATCCCTATTGGGGTTTACTTCACTATGTTTTACAACTTTAGTGATTCTTTACACAGCGTTGGGTGGTTTTACACACTACAGACACTGATAAACAAGGGTTTCATTTTCATAAACTATTCCTCAAACCTTCTCTCCTGCAAAATAGGCCGCTAATAACGATTATTTGTGTGTGCGCGCGCGTGCGCGAGTGTGTGCGTTTTGAGTTGAGCGGCGGACGGGCGCAGGCAGCAGCATTGACTGCCGCATTGCACAGAATACCTAAACAGCTGTGGTCCCCCCTTCGAAGCGATCGATCATGTTCCAGTCTCTGGATCTCTGGATCAGACACGGGGAGATCTGACTGCTCCAATCCACATCCCATCTCACTCTCAGGCTTTAGCAACAGATTGGCTACATAGGAAAGCAAACGCTTCAGCATGGGATTAAGTTTTGCAGTATCACTTGCTTTATTGAATTGAAATGAAACTGGTCAAAGTCAGTTTGATTGAATAGATCTAGTAACTAGTATAGTTGCTGTCTAGTTGGCTACATGTAATGCCACCAATACATTGAAATCCCATGTAACTACTATGCAAATTCAATTGTATGTGCAATTTATTGTAAAGTATATGACCTTCATCTGCGTTTCATTTATCCAATGTCATCCTCTCTCTGCCTCTGCACCACACATCTCCAGCTCTGTCCTTGCATTATCTCTGAATCACGGACTTCCTGCCCATATGGCCACTTCCTGCATATTTCCCCATGGCCCCTTGACGTTAACTGATTACCTGTAGCTGACGTCCGGAAATTTACTTCTTCCTATGGGACACGGGGTGACAAATCTATATCATCTCACAGCAACTGGATACACCCGAGTAGAAAAAACAGAACTGGTGGCGGTGCCATGCCCCATCTCTCTATATTACTAAATATAATGGTGTGGCCAAGCAGGCAATTCAGAGGCTTGTCAAAATGTAGGCCAGAGAGGACTGGAGCAAGCCTAGGGCATTGAGAGAGGAAGGTGTACATTGTGTTTCTGGGTTGTGTTAAATGGTGATAAGAAAGAGACAGGAGTTCATTAAGCATTATGCAGATGCTGACACTGCACATTCAGGTCAGGATGAGTGGTTTTGTGTGAGTATGTATGCGTGTATTTATGCCTGTCAAGGGGACAGTGTGTTAAGGCCAGTCACGTCCGTCTGACACCCCCTACCCACTGAGCTGTCAGAACAGGATGGATGAAGAGGGTGCCCTGCATAGCAATGGTCTCAGGAGAAATACCAGCAGCACCATGACACGACACAACACATCATACTACACCAGGATACACAAGGCTAAGCTACACTGTGGCCTTCCCAACGCGCTACACTAGGCTAACGCTACACTGTGGCCTTCCCAACGTGCTACACTAGGCTAAGCTACACTGTGGCCTTCCCAACGCGCTACACTAGGCTAACGCTACACTGTGGCCTTTCCAACGCGCTACACTAGGCTAACGCTACACTGTGGCCTTCCCAACGCACTACACTAGGCTAACGCTACACTGTGGCCTTCCCAACGCGCTACACTAGGCTAACGCTACACTGTGGCCTTCCCAACGCGCTACACTAGGCTAAGCTACACTGTGGCCTTCCCAACGTGCTACACTAGGCTAACGCTACACTGTGGCCTTCCCAACGTGCTACACTAGGCTAACGCTACACTGTGGCCTTCCCAACGCGCTACACTAGGCTAACGCTACACTGTGGCCTTCCCAACGCACTACACTAGCACGTGTGTAGGAGGAGGATCTGCTCTGCTTCGCAAAGAGGCCAGGCGATCTGAGCTCTGCCCTGTCTGGGGACCTGCAGCTAGAACATCTGCGTTTGATGTTTAGAGGCATGTTGTTGAGAGATCTCCTTTCGGTAGACAGTGACACCATGTCAAAGTGGGCAGGGTTTTGATCGAGAAAGACAGTACATTTCAACCTCTATACACAGAGAGGCACAGATGATACTGTAGCTAACAAGGTAAAAAAAACAACGGGCAGTACAACAGTGACTGGATGAATCAGTCTGTCAGTAGCACCAGTGTCCAGTGGGAATGAGCTCTTATCAACGACAATAACAAGGAGACGTTGTAATCAAACATGTCACTGTACAAGAGGAGACCATCAAATCACAGCAGGTTTGCCAACCCCTTCAGAATATGAACGTTTCAGTTAAATGAAGCTCTGATACACAGTGCCTTCAGAAAGTATTCAGAAAGGATGTGTCAGTCGCTAGGTTTCCATCCAATTGACAAGAGATCTTCACGGTAATATTCTAAAATCCGCATTAAAATATGTTCATTTTCCCACCTGTGGTGTGTTTCCACCAAACTGACTTGTTGACTGACATGTGCGTAAAATGTACTTTTTTGCTTAAGTTTTCATGTACTGAATAAAAACCTTAAGTTCAATGTGTTTACATCTGCATTTTCAACTCTACCAGTAGTGTTCTCACAAAAACAGTTGCGTTAACTAGAAAATGTGCCTACGCTGGTCTTGCTATGTGCGCTCTAGCCTCCAGCTGGCAGATACAGTGCAGGTAGGCTGTGCGGATAGGGTGGTCTACATGATGAGATTATTATGGATAAGGACTAGATTATGTTTACTTGTCAATCGGCAGTCAAGCATCGATCATCACGTCACCAGAATAAGACCCTGGATATTTATTGAAAGGAGCATCTACCTCATCACCGTGTACTTTCACCGGCCTGTGAAGTCCATCATAACTTACTCATCTGTAGCATAATAAACTGCACGCTTTCTCGAGTCGTAGCGGGAGGACATTTACATTTCGAAATTTTTTACATTTTTAGTCATTTAGCAGACGCTCTTATCCAGAGCGACTTATGTATGAATGCTTACATTTCATACTGGACCACACCATATCATCGAGTGACTCCAAGTTTACTTCGATATGATGGTTATTGTATCAATATTTTCCCCACCATTTCTTGCATAAGACATTATTTATACAATTGTACCGAAGCGACCTGTTTCCATCACTGTTGTCATGATTTTGTTTTATACAGTATGACTTTAAAAGGTGTGGATGGAAACGTTGTTACTGGCCTTCGCGCAATACCCCGTTATGTCAAAGTGGACTAATGTTTTCAGAAATGTTTACAAATTAATTCAAAATGAAAAGCAAAAATGACTTGAGTCAATAAGTATTCAACCCCTTTGTTATGGCAAGCCTAAATAAATTCAGGAGTAAAACATGGCTTAACATGTCACATAATAAGTTGCATGGTGTTTAACATGATTTCTGAATGACTACCTCCTCTCTGTACCCCACACATATAATGATCTGTAAGGTCACCTCAGTCGAGCAGTGCATTTCAAACACAGATTCAACCACAAAGACCGATTAGGGAGGTTTTTCAATGCCTCTTAGACATTTGAATATCCCTTTGAGCATGGTGAAGTTATGAATTACGATTTGGATGGTGTGGCGCTGAACAATGTGACCTGGAAGTTTTGTAATTTATCATTTACATTTGAGAAATGCATCGGACCCATCTGATAGCGGTTCCATATGTGACAGAGATGAAAAATATCTGCTAGGAACTTAGAAAGAGCGGGAATCTAAATATGCAACCACTAGGATAGGTTGCTAATATGACTAGGGTGGTGCCTTTGGCTTCTGGACAACGAAAGAAAGTTGATATAAAAACCAATATAAAAGGAGAGAAACGGCATAGCGGTGGGTCCAATAGGGAAGTAAATGAAAATACATTTGCCAATATTCTATAATTACTCCTGTCTATACAGAAATAAATTAAATCCTTCAAAATACTTCACCAGTAAGCATGATGTAGCCACAGAGGAATCGAGGATCATTAGCTTCTTTAAAAAAAAATCTGTGGATAATCACAGTTACATTCATTTCTGTTCATGCATGTATTAATTCATGATTTACCTTTCTCATTCTCGGAGTGGAAACCTTAGCAGAGTTCACAACCTGCTACACCTTTTGGTTTATTTCATAACCATCATTTACAAGATTTGGACATGTTTTCATTGTCTTTTGTTTGGAGTGCTCCATGTGAGCAATGAGCATATGTCTCTGTCCTGATAATGTGTAGGGAGCGGAGCATACGCACCTGAGCACGCATAGAAGTACCTGGCTTGCTGCACGGAAATGTAGGAAAGTGTTTGTTTTTTTACTTCCATTGCGGATGATAATATACTGCTCAAAAAAATAAAGGGAACACTTAAACAACATATCCTAGATCAGAATGAAAGAAATAATCTTATTAAATACTTTTTGGAAATACAAATCAATGGAAATCCAATTTATCAACCAATGGAGGTCTGTTTGGTGGAAACACACCACAGGTGGGAAAAGGAATAATCTTTTTAAATAATTTTTTCCTTTACATAGTTGAATGTGCTGACAACAAAATCACACAAAAATAATCAATGGAAATCCAATTTATCAACCGATGGAGGTCTGGATTTGGAGTCACACTCAAAATTAAAGTGGAAAACCACACTACAGGCTGATCCAACTTTGATGTAATGTCCTTAAAACAAGTCAAAATGAGGCTCAGTAGTGTGTGTGGCCTCCACGTGCCTGTATGACCTCCCTACAACGCCTGGGCATGCTCCTGATGAGGTAGCGGATGGTCTCCTGAGGGATCTCCTCCCAAACCTGGACTAAAGCATCCGCCAACTCCTGGACAGTCTGTGGTACAACGTGGCGTTGGTGGATGGAGCGAGACATGATGTCCCAGATGTGCTCAATTGGATTCAGGTCTGGGGAATGGTGGGCCAGTCCATAGCATCAATGCCTTCCTCTTGCAGGAACTGCTGACACACTCCAGCCACATGAGGTCTAGCATTGTCTTGCATTAGGAGGAACCCAGGGCCAACCGCACCAGCATATGGTCTCACAAGGGGTCTGAGGATCTCATCTCGGTACCTAATGGCAGTCAGGCTACCTCTGGCGAGCACATGGAGGGCTGTGCAGCCCCCCAAAGAAATGCCACCCCACACCATGACTGACCCCCTGCCAAACCGGTCATGCTGGAGGATGTTGCAGGCAGCAGAATGTTCTCCACGGCGTCTCCAGACTCTGTCACGTCTGTCACGTGCTCAGTGTGAACCTGCTTTCATCTGTGAAGAGCACAGGGCGCCAGTGGCGAATTTGCCAATCTTGGTGTTCTCTGGCAAATGCCAAACGTCCTGCACGGTGTTGGGCTGTAAGCACAACCCCCACCTGTGGACGTCGGGCCCTCATACCACCCTCATGGAGTCTGTTTCTGACCATTTGAGCAGACACATGCACATTTGTGGCCTGCTGGAGGTCATTTTGCAGGGCTCTGGCAGTGCTCCTCCTGCTCCTCCTTGCACAAAGGCGGAGGTAGCAGTCCTGCTGCTGGGTTGTTGCCCTCCTACGGCCTCCTCCACGTCTCCTGATGTACTGGCCTGTCTCCTGGTAGCGCCTCCATGCTCTGGACACTATGCTGACAGACACAGCAAACCTTCTTGCCACAGCTCGCATTGATGTGCCATCCTGGATGAGCTGCACTACCTGAGCCACTTGTGTGGGTTGTAGACTCCGTCTCATGCTACCACTACAGTGAAAGCACAGCCAGCATTCAAAAGTGACCAAAACATCAGCCAGGAAGCATAGGAACTGAGAAGTGGTCTGTGGTCCCCACCTGCAGAACCACTCCTTTATTGGGGGTGTCTTGCTAATTGCCTATAATTTCCACCTGTTGTCTACTCCATTTACATAACAGCATGTGAAATTTATTGTGAATCAGTGTTGCTTCCTAAGTGGATAGTTTGATTTCACAGAAGTGTGATTAACTTGGAGTTACATTGTGTTGTTTAAGTGTTCCCTTTATTTTTTTGAGCAGTGTATATTAAAACTAGTTCCTCACAGTAAGCTATTTGAAAAATCTTTCCAACAAACTACCCCTTGATAATCACCAATCTTCAGTGTGAAAGAGTTATAGGCCTACTGCTGCATTGGCCTATAGGCTATCAGTTACATGCGCTAAATTCTTTAGCCACCAATGGATCACGGTGTATCAATGTGTCCATATGGCAGAGGCTGGTGATCTTGAAATTAGTTGACTTTTAACTTTTTGATTTTTATCATTTTAATTCCGATTTTTATTATTAACCACGTGACAATGATTTTGAGAAAGGAAAACGTTATTATTGAAATGAAACTGTTCCACGAAAATGCGCATTTGAAAATCATAACAAACTTGAAACTCACACGCTGCCGATGAGGTCTTTATAAAATAATTGCCTCCACGTTTCCATGGTCTTATCTTGCCTATAGGCTACTTTGAAGCAAGGTAAGACATGCCTCATATCATACAAAATAAAACATTCAGCCTTCAAATAATGAAGTATGTTTTCAAAATGCATCCTGCCTCCAGCTCACATTGTAAAGTAGTGGGTGACGCGCTGATAGCCTGTTGCCTGCACTTGAATGGTGAATGAAAGGCACACTTCAATTACCAGTTGAGAAATATAAATAGTAGCTCATTTTAATCGTGCACCAAAACAATTTTTAACATGTGATTGCATTTAGAATTGTTGCGCAATGAACGGGCTTATAAAAACACATGTTTTACTCCAGCAGCTACCAGCTGAAGAGGTACAGGAGACATCCTGCTAAAAAATAGGCTTTGTATAGTGTGCACGTGTGATAGTTGTGTTGGATAAGATACATGATGACTAACAAAATTCTACAAGATGATGCTACTTAACCTATAGACCGTTAAGCATGACGATCAAATGTACACTGAGGACACAAAACATTAGGAACACCTGCTCTTTCCATGACATAGACTGACCAGGTGAATCCAGGTGAAAGCTATGATCCCTTATTGATGTCACTTGTAGAATCCACTTCAATCAGTGTAGATGAAGGGGAGGAGAAGAAGGAAATGGCTCAGGGTTTTCACCATGGTGACCAATGGTGACTTTCAAACAGTTCGAGAGTTTAATGGCTGTGAAAAAGCTGAAGCTGGATCAACAAAATTGTAGTTACTCCACAATACTAACTAACCTAAAAGGCAGAGCTAAAAGAAGGAAGCTTGAACAGAATAAAGTATTAAAAAAACATGCATACTGTTTGCAATAAGACACTCAAGTAGAACTGCAAAAAATGTGGAAAAGAAATTAACTTTATGCCCAGAATAGAAAGCATTATGTTTGGGGCAAATCCAACACAACACACCACTGACTACCACTTTATATATTTTCAAACATGACATTTTTTTAAATAATGATAATATTATTTTCAAGCATGGTGGTGGCTGCATCATGTTATGGGTATGCTTGTCATCGGCAAGGACTAGGGAGTTTTTTTTAGGATAAAAAGAAACGGAATAGAGCTAAGCAAAGGCAAAATCCTAGAGGAAAACCTGGTTCAGTCTGCTTTCCTACAGACACTGGATGATACATTCATCTTTCAGCTGGACAATAACCTAAAACACAAGGCCAAATATAGTTTCTTACCAAGATGACATTGAATGCTCCTGAGTGGCCTAGTTACTGTTCTGACATAAATCAGCTTGAAAATATATGGCAAGACTTGAAAATGGCTGTCTAGCAATGATCAACAACCAACTTGAAAGAGCTTGAAGCATTTTAAAAAGAATAACGTGCAAATATTGTACAATCCAGGTGTGCAAAGCTCTTATAGACTTAACCAGAAAGACTCACAGCTGTAATCGCTGTCAAAGGTGATTCTAATATGTATTGACTAAGAGGTGTGAATACTTATGTAAAAGAGATGTTTCTGAATTTCATTTTCAATACATTTGCTAACATTTAAAAAAATATTTTCACTTTGTCATTATGGGATATTGTGTGTGTAGAAAAAAATATATTCAATACATTTTGAATTCAGGCTGTAACACAACAAAATGTGGAATAAGTAAAAGGGTATGAATACTTTCTGAAGGCACTATAGAAAGACTAATTTCTAGCTGATCGCTGAAAAATCTTGTCCTTTGGCACCTTTCCTTAGAATCTATAAACCATACTAGTCCCAAGCACCTGGGAAGGGACAATTAAAGGGGAAGGTCAGTGTGATATTAGCACTTTAAAGGTTTCCCATTACATCCCAGCCTCATATACGCCCCTGCCTTTAATGGCTAGTGGGATAGCCTATGCAGTGGGCTGAGTGATTGTATGGGCAATTTCAAACATGTCTCTATGGTGACTCTACTGTAAGGGACTATATTCTAAGGGCAGTCCGTGCTGTGTCCCTGTGGATCCCAGTGTGTCAATAAAACCATCAGCGGGCCCGGTGAGACCTCCACAGAAACTCTTCTGCCCTCTGGTCCCTATTGAAATGAACAGGGGTCTTAGTGCAACGCTGCACCTGGCCTAAAAAACTGCTGAGGCAGCCCGTTCTCTTATTCCCTCTGCCTCTCCAACTCCCCCCTCTCTTTTTCTCGCTCTCTCTCTCTTGGTTCCCTTGGAAGTTTGGCTGCAGGAAAGGCAGCTCTTAAGTAGATTTCCGAGCAGCAGAGAAGCCCGCAGTGTGAATATTAAGAGCGCTTTGGCTGCCCTAGAAGCTCCTGAGTTCAACAGTCGGCGGACAGCCAGGGGAGGCCCTTTTTGAACGGGAGGCGAGAGCTAGCGACGACGCTCACGTCATCTGTCACAAATGTGATTGTTGACAATCTCCCAAGGAGGGGGAAGTTGAGACGGTGCAATTTACATAACTGAATCAGGACGGAGGGTTTCGGGGGGGGAGGGTGGGGGGGGGGGGGGGGGGGGGTGAGAGGAATGTTTAAGCAGAGAGGGAAGTCTTCTTACCTGGAATGCCTGGTGGGGTTTTCAGGTATTTCCCATTGAAATGCTGTATCACCACTTCACATTTCTCAGTCGACTCCATCCTGTGACAAAAGGATGAATACAAGTGGGAATATTATATTACACATGAAGGAATACTTAAAACATGCTATATAAAACATACAACAGTCCTTGAATATCTACTGAAGTGCCTAGGCAGAATACGACTCTTACACACGATGAAACCCGAAAGCATGACATTTCATACATGCAGTACCTTTGAGTATGCATGGAACATTTTCTATGTTGATCCAATGTAGATCCGAGGCCCTATGACAAAACCTATTGTTTTCCTTGGCTGAGTGCCTACAGTATTGTGGCTGAGTCATTTTACGAGGAGGCAAATTGAGGATGTACACCCTTGAGTCACAGTGATATCCAAATTCTCCTGGGCTAATTGAGGAAGAGAGTGGGGTGAGCACTAATAGGACATGAGAGACGGGACAGAGCGTCGACTGTCTGTGTGTCATGGAACAGGAAGAGTGAGTGTGGTGGAGTTACTAAGGGAGCGGAGTCACACAGTGCGACTGTGACTCATCTCATTTACAGAGAACAGAGTAGTATCATATTAAACCCTTGCCTCCCTCCCTCCCTCCCTCCCTCCGCCCAACTCAGACCACTGATCATCTAAATACGTACGTACCAGTAAGGGGTCTGTGATGTCTCTCTCTTTCACTCTGTATCCCTCACTAGATTATCCATCATCTGTCACCCTGCCTTCTTTGCTTTCTGTCTTACTCTCTCGCACATCTCTTTTTCGGTTTCGTCCTTCTCTGTCCTTTTCTTTCCCTCCCCCGTTCACCCCCCTTTTTTCCATACCGCTCTTCTTGACCCTCTTATCTTTTTCTCATGACTCATCCATCTCTTTCTCTCATCTATCCATTTCCTCCCTTTTCCTCCCCTCGCCTATTTTCTACCCAATATGTCTCACCGGTCTTTCTTTCTCATCTGTTGTTATCCCTGTTGTCCTCTCTCGCTCCCTCCCTCCATCCCTCCCTCTCTCTTTCTTTTGCTTTCTGGCAGTGGGACCTGTGGTGTAAGTGGGTCAGGTCCCTGTGTCTCATTGTGGCAGGGTGAGTCAACGGAGCCCTTTTCACAGTGAGTGGCCTTGAATGGCCTACCCTGCACACATTCACCCACCGCTGCTGCCAGTGATCTAATGGGGCGCACGTGCCCCAGACACACACACACACACAAACACAATTACACACGCTCTCAGTTCAGACCCTCCCTCCTGCTAGTCCCAGCGGTAGAGAGGTCCCAGAGGAGAGCATCTGCATAGAGCAGAGGTAACCTCTCTGTTTTCCTTCATTTCTATATAAACGCACTTCATACTAACTATATGCAATAATTCACTTCTGTCACGAGTGGAACTAGGGGTTGATTTGTAACTGGTAAAATGTATCTCTCCTGTGAGCAGTTGGATCAGACCCATTCAGGATGACAACTAGTCTTGACCTCTCTCTCTCTCTCTCAATTCAATTTCAATTCAATTTAAGAGTCTTTATTGGCATGGGAAACATATCTTTACATTGCCAAATCAAGTGAAATAGATAATAAACAAAAGTGAAATCAATAATAAAAAATGAACAGTAAACATTACACTCACATAAGTTCCAAAAGAATAAAGACATTTCAAATGCCATATTATGTCTATATACAGACTCACTCTCTCACTCTCGTGCTCTCTCACTATACACATCTTCCTCCCTCTGTTACAACCTGTTCTCTCTCTCTCGCTCTCTCCATCTGTTCCACCCTTCCCACCTCCCTCATCCCTCCCTCATCCCTCCCTCCTGCTCTCTCAGGTCTGACGAACCCCTGGCAGCCACCCATCCTCCTGGCTGCTCTGTCTCTTCTCTGCTCTCTGTGAGGCAGGGAGGCCTGATGGTTAATGACATCAGGTGATCATGTCCACAGTGATTAGCTGTGAGGCCCCCAGTAATGGGCTCTGATAACGGTGTAATGGAGGAGTGCAGAAACACTTAGCAAGGTTTACTCTCTCTAATGCCCCTCTGTCCCTCAACATCTGTGGACTAGAGGCTGGGGCCCTCTGTCACAACATCTGATTGTTTAAATCTCAAATGGACGGTACCCTATTCCCTATGTAGTGAATTGCTTTTGAGCAGAGCCCAGGGAATATATGCACTATATAGGGCATAGGGTGCAATTTTGGATGCACCCTTGTCTCTCTCACTCTCTCCTGCTTTTCCATCTCTCTCTCTCTTTCATGCTCTCTTGCTCACTCCCTCTTTCTTCTCTCCCACTCTATGGACTTTCTCCCCCATCCCTCTGTTCTTTTTTCTCTCAACAGTATCCCTCGGCATCTCTCTATTTGTGCCTCTCCCTTCCACTCCTCTCTTCCCGTCACCTCTTCCCCTTCTCCTCTCTCTCTTTCCTCATCATATTCCTTCCCCACTCAGCCCTACTTGAACAGGTGGAGCGTGTTAGCCTGCGCTGAGCTGTTGTGTTGGTGTGTGTGTGTGTGTGTGTATTGATCTGCTGGAGTCTGCCTGTCAATCCTTCTGTAACCCGCTGTAATAGAGTGGGGAATAGGAGGGGACTGCAGCACGGGCTGATTAAGAGAAATCTCTGCAAGATGGTGTTGTTGTTCTCATGAACACCTTCCTCTGGGTAAACAAGCCGGGAGTGTTGTGTTGTGTTGTGGGGAGAGAAATGAGAGCAGTGTGGAGGATGAGGAGGACGTACATGACTTTGAAGGGATAGGAGGGTAAACTCTCATTTTACAGGAGGAAAATAGAGCCTAAACAAATAGCTTAATGCTATGCAGACACAAGTGTCAATATCTCATGGACCCCCCCCCCTCCCCCCAAACACACACTCTCCCCGCCCCACACACACATACACGCACTTCCCCTCCATACACATGCACCCCCCACCCCAAACACACACACTCTTCAGGCACTACAGACTCTGTCTTTGGCGTGAGTGTGTGTGTTCCAGCAAGCAGTGGTGGAAAAAAGTAACCAACTATCATACTTGAGTAAAAGTAAAGATACCTTAATAGAAAAACGACTCAAGAAAAAAGTAAAAGTCACCCATTAAAATTCTACTTGAGTAAAACTATACAAGTATTTGGTTTAAAATATACTCAAAAGTAAAAGTATAAATCATTTCAAATTCCTTATGTTAAGCAAACCAGATGGTACCATTTCCTAGTTTTTTATTTACAGAAATCCAGGGGCACACTCCAACACTCAGACATCCTTTACAAACAAAGCATTTGTGTTTAGTGAGTCCGCCAGATCAGAGACAGTAGGGATGACCAGGGATGTTCTGTTGATAAGTGTGTGAATTTGACAATTGTCCTGTCCTGCTAAGCATTCAAAATGTAATGAGTACTTTTGGGTGTCAGGGAAAATGTATGGAGTAAAAAGTACAATATTTTCTTAAGGAATGTAGTGAAGTAAAAGTAGTCAAAAATATAACAAGTAAAGTACAGATACCCCCAAAAAACAACTTAAGTAGTACTTTAAAGTATTTTTACTTAAGTACTTTACACCAGTGCCAGCAAGCATACCTGGCGAAGCCGACCCCTCTGCTGACCCCGTTGGCGTCCCTCAGGATCCGTGTGGAGATGACGTGACCGAAGGGCTTCAGCATGTTCTCCAGCTCCTGCTCATCCATGGACACCGGCAGGTTGGAGATGTACAGGTTGGTGGGGTCCTGCTCCTGTTGCTGTGGAGGGAGAGAGAGAGATTCACATTTAGATTCAGAGAGCTTTACTGTTCCAACATTGGGCAATTTGGTTTCAGAACGATACACAAAGAGAGATGCACAGTAAACAGAGAGAACGAGAAAGTGAGAGAGGATGTGTGTTAGAAAGGATGTATCAGTTATGCTTTAAATAATCTATGGATTCCACATGACTGGGAATACAGATATACATCTGTTGGTCACAGATACCTTAAAAAAAAGGTAGGCGCGTGGATCAGAAAACCAGTCCGTATCTGGTGTGACCACCATTTGCATCATGCAGCGTGACACATCTCCTTCGCATAGAGTTGATCAGGCTGTTGATTGTGGCCTGTGGAAGGTTGTCTCACTCTTCAATGGCTGTGCGTGGTCGCTGGATATTGGCGGGAACTGGAACATGCTGTCATGCACGTCCATCCAGAGCATCCCAGACATGCTCAATGGGTGACATATCTGGTGAGTATGCAGGCCATGGAAGAACTGCGGCATTTTCAGCTTCCAGGAATTGTGTACAGATCCTTATGACATGGGGCTGTGCATTATCATGCTGAAACATGAGGTGATGGCGGCGGATGAATGGCACAACAATGGGCCTCAGGATCTCATCAAGGTGTCTCTGTGCATTGAAATTGCCATCGATAAAATACAATTGTGTTCATCGTCCGTAGCTTATGTCTGCCCATACCATAACCCCACCGCCATCATGGGGCCCTCTGTTCACAATGTTGACATCAGCAAACTGCTCGCCCAAAGAACGCCATACATGTGGTCTGCGGTTGTGAGGCCGGTTGGACGTACTGCCAAATTCGCTAAAACAATGTTGGAGGTGGCTTATGGTAGAGAAATTAACATTAAATTCTCTGGCTACCGCTCTGGTGGACATTCCTGCAGTCCACATGCCAATTGCACGCTCCCTCAAAACTTGAGACATCTGTGGCATTGTGTTGTGTGACAAAACTGCACATTTTAGTGGCCTTTTATTGTCTGTTTGTCTGTGTGTTTCTGAATACCGATGTGTGTATTTGTACACCAGTGAGTGTGTAAGTGTACACTAATGTGTGTGTGTGTGTGGTCTGTAGCGCCCGAGGGTTCTAGCTAGCTAGTGGGGGCACAGCTGGAGGGGGCAAAGCCAGGGAGAGAGGGTGGCAGCGGGCCAGCTGCGTCTCTCCAATACGGCCAGTCTGGACACCCACCAGCACTCATCTATCACATCTCATCACACCTTTTAGCCCGCCGAACCCAGGGCCCACTGGAGTACAAGCAGCCACAGCAAGGCATACATTTTTTAACAGTAGTGTCTTCTATTCTCCTGAATGGGAGCAAGATGTGCTGTGGTATAGCTAGCAGGTTAGCTAGCAGCCCTAAGGGCTAACACCTAAACATGATACTTCACTTTAGCCACAGAGAAGAATGACCAGCCAAGGAATCCACTTTACCAGCAGCCTCTTCCCATTCCCTTAATGAAAGCAAGCAGTGCTGTGCTGCTAGCAGGCTAGGAGGCTAACAACCCTGAGGGCTAACACCTATACATGGTACTTCACTTTAGCCACAGAGAGGAATGACAAAACCCGACCCAGACATCAACAGACATGACCCCTTTAAAATGGCCTCTTTCAGAGGTAGAGGGAACAAACTGTGACTAAGCCTTAGGCACTTCTTATTTTCTACTCGGTGCTTCTTCCCTCTCTCTTTTGTCTTTTCCCCCCTCTTTTTGCTTTGTTCTCTCTCTCTATTTGCTTCCTCCCTCTTTTTGTTGTTATCGATAGAGAGCAGAGGAAGTATCTCGGCCGTCCTGTTTCCGTCCGACTGTCGGTCCTTTCTCTGATTAATTAAGTGTCTTATCGAACAGGACATGGAGGATCTGATTAAAACCCATGGGCGCTCCACTTGGACAAAACCCATGCTGAAAAAACAGGAAAACATTGGTCTTCTTCTAACCAGGAACTCAATTAGCAGATTTCAGGGAAAATAACAAGGCCTTGTTGTTTTGGTGGTTTGACACCATCCTGTCCCTTACAAAAAAAGATTGCAGTCAGAGTGCATTATAACCGCAGTATGCTGCAAATACTGCATCCAAAATAATACCGTTTTTTTTTATTTCAGTAATTTTGCAGTGTAACTGCAGTTAGAGTGCAGTATAACTGCAGTTCAACTGCAGTACACTGCAGTTATTCTGCAATTAGTTCGTCCAAAATACCACAGGTCAACTGCAGTTACTGCACTTTTACTGCAGTTTCAAAACTGCAATCATTTTTTGTAAGGGGCCCATGCTAAAGTATGTTTTACATTGTTTCCAGTGTATTCATGAGTTGTTGGGGGGTACAGCTTAATGTAGGTAGCATGAGGTAGTGCAGAAAGGGCTACAACTCTTAATTAAAAGTTACTTATATACAATTGTATTCCATTACAGCCCATTGATTTCCACAGGGCCAGTATTCAGAATTATGTCAGATAAATTCTAAATTCAATATTAAGGCAAAAACTGGTTCACATAGTTAGACATGCATTAGCTCATATCAAAATGGTTCAACCAATGAGTAGGGCGTGAAGGACTGTGTGTGTGTGTGTGTGTGTGTGTGTGTGTGTGTGTTGACGGGCGGCCTAGCGTTTGCGGAGGGATTAACACGTGGAGCTCTTTTACACTCGGACGTCTCACATAATTTCCGCTTTGATGGCATTCCGCCTCACACACCCATTAATACCCCGCTGTTGCCTTTCCTTCCAGATGAAAAGGTTGGAGGGAGGATTGGAAATGAGTGTGTTTTGACGCAAGGTGAGATGGGCCGGCCCCATTCCGCCAGGAGATTTAATTTTGCATATGCTCAGCTGTCGGGCCATAAATGAAAGAGTAATTGAGGTGAATGTGTGTGTGTATGTTTGTCTAAGTGTGTGTGATGGTGTGTGTGTGTCTATGTATCAGCAAATGTGTGCATGTACAAGGGGATGAGTGTGAGTGGGTGTGTGCTTGCATGTCTAGGTGTGTGTGTGTGTGTGTGTGTGTGTGTGTGTGTGTGTGTGTGTGTGTGTGTGTGTGTGTGTGTGTGTGTGTGTGTGTCGTTGCTTGCAGGGGCCTTGGCAAAGTGTCTCCTTGCCATTGAGCTGTGCTGTGGAAGGTTAATGGTACGCCTGCAGGCTGTAGGGGCTCTTTGATGGGGATAATTCCTCCACCTTGCCACCAGGAGGAGGACGGTGCCCCGTATCACTTCCCTTGACGGATGGCACGCAGCGCCCGAACCAACAGCCTCTGTCATATTAAGGGTCTGCTCTGTTTACCTCAGTATAATTTCAATGAATATTACCTCGTTGCAGGGGAGGCAGAGAGAACAAGAGACAATGGGGAGAGAATGAGAGAGCGAGAGAGAGGGAAGGAAAAGAGGGAAGGGGGTTGAGAGAATGGGAGCTCTGACATGACATAGAGAAATGTATGACACATAAAAGAAAGCCCTTGTTGCCTTTGCAACAAGGGCTTTGTCCTTAAGGATAAGGCCATTAACAGTGCTCACGATCTGCCTCAAGGCAATCCAGGTTGTATTCATTGAAATGATAAAAGTGAGAAGAGACAGACAGACGGACGTGCGTCTTGACTGGGGGCAGTGTATTTGAGATTACACCGGTGCTCTGACTGCCCTACCTCTCCACCCCTCCCCCTCTCCTTCAGAGAGAGAGGATTAGAGCATGCTGGGTAATTGGCTCTACAGGCTCTCTGATTCGTCCTCAGTGCGGTGGCTGTTTCTTCTCTTCAGGGTGGTAAGGGAGCTCACAGTTCCCCAGGTAGGGAGACAAGGAGATTGGATGACCCCCCCCCCCCCCAAGCCAGGGAGGGGGGGCCAAAACGATGGCTGGTGGCTGGAGGAGGGGTAGTAGTGTTTCCGTTTTTATGGTCTGGGGAAGGCTATTAAGAACAAAACAGTTGTGTTTGTGTGGACATGTTTTATGTTTTCTCATGTGTCGCCAGAGAGAAAGCTAGAGTAGAATGGGTTCTAAGTGCTCATTGTGGAACCCCAGGTCTGTGGTGCCTGTTTTAAAGCTCCACCAACCAGGTGGGAAATGACATAGAGAGGGAGACAGGGGAGAAAGAGAGAGGCAAATGGGGAGACGGGAGAGGGTGTGGGAGAAAGTGAACGAATGCATCCCCTCAGTTCAAAAGCAGCCCCGGGTTAAATTTGTCAGGAGTCAGAAGGAGCCGGAGACAAAAAGGCGGCGGAACAAAGCGCTGTCAGTCAGACAGACTCTTTCATGAACCCCCTTCTGCTCCCAGCAACAGGCCTCCCCCCAAACCCCCTCCCAGCCCTATCCCAGACCCCCAAACGTTGTGATCAAGCCACCCGCCTTTGAAGGGTCTGTTGTCAAACACGTCCCGGCCCCCACTCTTCCCTCTGTCTGTCCGCTGCACCGTCCCCTCTCTCGACAGCCACATAGACAAGTGTGTTAAGTGTGTGTGAGGGGATTTAGGTCTTAAAAAGGTGCTGTAGAATTATGTGAGAGTACAGATTCACCCCTCACCCCTCAAACACACACACACACACACAAGCACTCAGGCATCAATGCATCAATGCACGCCCATGCATAATGTACACAGACAGTTGCATAAAAATAGCTCACACATACACTCTCTCTCACATAGTCCCTGAGTACAGCACACGAGAGAGGGAGAAAGAGAGAGAGAGAGAGAGAGAGAGAGAGCAACGTGTGAGGTCCTTATGCTCCACACTAGGGGGCTGACAAAATCCACATTCTAAATTCATGCTTTCTATTAGAAACAAAGAGATGAGAGGCAGAACATTTGTGCTGTCCCCAAGGCGGCCATTTCCTTTTGAATTACTGCACATTAAAAACAAACAGCACCTAAACTGCCTGATATTTAGCCATAATAATAACAACGAGGCAGTACACAAAAGTATGATTTTCTTTCCTTCCCGCCTATCTGACATACAACACAATTGATCCAATCAACTGCTCGTGCCATTATGTCAATGTAATGTCATGTAATCACATCTGGACGCAGTCTGCAACTGACCATTTACCAGAGTAAAAAGCTGCACCTTTTCGTTCACCTCGATGACAATTCATTTTCATTTAGCTTCAGCCAGCCAGGACAAATCCACTACTCCACTCTGCCACAAAACAGCCCTATCCTAAAATGAGCATGCATTGCTACGGAGTGTAGTCTACAGTCATGGCCAAAAGTTTTGAGAATGACACAAATATTCATTTTTACAAAGTCTGCTGCCTCAGTTTGTATGATGGCAATTTGCATATACTCCAGAATGTTATGAAGAGTGATCAGATTAATTGAAATTAATTGCAAAGTCCCTCTTTGCCATGCTAATGAACTGAAGAGAGAGAGGAGAGCGGTTCAATTGTTGTGAAGAAGGCTTCAGGGCACCCAAGAAAGTCCAGCAAGCACCAGGACCATCTCCTAAAATTGATTCAACTGTGGGATTGGGGCACCACCAGTACAGAGCTTGCTCAGGAATGGCAGCAGGCAGGTGTGAGTGCATCTGCACGCACAGTGAGAATAAGACTTTTGTAGGATGGCCTGGTGTCAAGAAGGGCAGCAAAGAAGCCACTTCTCTCCAGGAAAAACATCAGGGACAGACTGATATTGTGCAAAAGGTACAGGGATTGGACTGCTGAGGACTAGGGTAAAGTCATTTTCTCTGATGAATCCCCTTTCCAATTGTTTGGGGCATCCGGAAAAAAACTTGTCCGGAAAAGACAAGGTGAGCGCTACCATCAGTCCTGTGTCATGCCAACAGTAAAGCATCTTGAGACTATTCATGTGTGGGGTTGCTTCTCAGCCAAGGGAGTGGGCTCATTCACAATTTTGCCTAAGAACACAGCCATGAATAAAGAATGTTACCAACACATCCTCCGAGAGCAATGTCTCCCAACCATCCAGGAACAGTTTGGTGATGAACAAAGCCTTTTCCAGCATGATGGAGCACCTTGCCATAAGGCAAAAGGGATAACTAAGTGGCTTGGGGAACAAAACATCGATATTTTGGGTCCATGGCCAGGAAACTCCCCATACCTTAATCCCATTGAGAAGTTGTGGTCAATCCTCAAGAGTCGGGTGGACAAACAAAACCCCACAAATTCTGACAAACTCCAAGCATTGATTATGCAAGAATGGGCTGCCATCAGTCAGGATGTGGCCCAGAAGTTAATTGACAGCATGCCAGGGTGGATTTCAGAGGTCTTGAAAAAGAAGGGTCAACACTGCAAATATTGACTCTTTGCATCAACTTCATGTAATTGTCAATAAAAGCCTTTGACACCTATGAAATGCTTGTAATTATACTTCAGCATTCCATAGTAACATCTGACAAAAATATCTAAAGACACTGAAGCAGCAAAGTTTGTGAAAATTAATATTTGTGTCATTCTCAAAACTTTTGGCCACGACTGTATTACATCAGATTAATTCCGACCTAGTGTTCTTTCCCTTCCTGTGAGCACAACAATCTATGTCAGTGACAGCTAAGGGTGTCCGACCACCCCCTCCGAGGCACCAAGGTGTTCAGTTGAGTTAAGCCTAACACTTATTCACACTCTTTAATTCCATGAGCCCACCCAGTACCACCACAGCACCGTCCTCCTTCACATGCAGTTGGATATGGTTTATTGCCACTTACGGGAAAATAGGTAGCTGGTACTATTATATATATTATAACCCCCCTCCCCCCCGGGCCTTATTGCTTAATCCTAATCTGCCGAAGATGTTAGATGCCATGCGAGCGAACAAGAGGTGGTGATACATTATTAAGGGTTTCCACACGCCTTCAGCCCGCCAGCCAGGCAGCAAGGGTTGTTTTAGGCTAAGAGGCATCATCCAGGCGGGAGGCGGGCTGGGCTGGGTTACCATCCTGGGTTGGGAGGTGAAATATTTATTGGGCAGAGAGAGTTTGGATGGCAAATAGGGTGTAGGAATGTGCCACGGCGTGCCATGCGGTTGTGCTGCATGTAAGTAATAAAAAGCAAATGTACACACACGTACAAACACCGAGGGCCTGCAACGTGTCTCAATAACGGCTAACAGTATCTGAAAAAAATGGAATGGCTACAAGAAATCCCATATCGTTTGCAATCTTTGTTTAATGTGAACATCTAACATGATTAGTTCAAATCAAACATACATTTAAACATATCTCAATCTACACATGAACCTTTACATTAGCAGCATGACAACTATTAACCAGATGAAGCGAACCTATAAAGACTTGCTACCTCTCTCTCCCTCCTCCCGCTCTCATTTTCTCCTTCACACACGTGGGAGAAGATCAGACCTTTTCCCAGCAAAACTGACATAAGACCTCTCAATCCCAGCAGCCATCAGTACCATGCCTCACACATTTTGATGACGGGTTAATGTGAATTTAAATGGGTCAATATGTGCTTCACCCGCGCTTAATCACGGCCACTGATTAGATTTTGTATCTCCCTCGGTGAGCTAATATTCCAGAGATAAAAATTTCATGTGGAGCTCGTATCAAAAATGCATTATTAACATGGAAGAAGATGGGCACCGGGTGCTGGATGGTCTCACCCCTCTTCCTTATGCACAGACACACAGCAAGATCTTAAACAGGCAGACAAAATATGTTTTTATTTGGTCAAATCCCAGGTCGGTCTCATTAAGTCCTATTATGTCTATAATCATGATGCTTCCTCATCTCCCAAGATGAAATAACATCACTAATCTCTCGCCCATTGTCATAATGCGTTTACGGTATCTCCCCCCATGACGGTGTTGCTACAACAGCTCATTGTGTTCTTGGTAAATGCATTTTCTCATTCTCAGCCCTAATGCATCATTCATGATATCATTTTTGGGAGATTGAATTCCTGTTTGTTGACATCATTTGGTGGGTGGTCATTCGTTTAGATTCGTTTAGGGCGTGTTGCTACTTGGTGTTTGATTCCTGTGTTGACCAGGAGGGCACCTCTCCCGACATCACGCCGTCAGGAGACATGGCTGTAAATTATAGATGATTCACTCAGAGAGGGTACCTGTGTCGGCCTAGATGACCTAGCCAGCTCAAATTGAACTTCTCACCTTCTGCCTCCATCTCACCATCCCTTCTATCCAGCTCAGAAAGCCTCATCTTCAATACAGTCGTAGAGATTGGGCTGGTGTATCTTTTCCTATATGGACTATATAATCCATGCATTCCAGTTCTCGGCAAGGGTTTGAACAGTTTCAGGGAACAGAACCGAAAACCGGAAAATAATGACATTTTCCAGGAACAGACTCAGAACCGCGAACGGAAGTGACCCTACAGAGGGTGGGGACCGAGCTCCCTGCGATCCAGGCCCTCTATATCAGAAAGGAAGGCCCGGAAAATCGTTAAAGACTCCAACCACCCAAGCCATAGACTATTCTCTCTGCTTCCACACAGCAAGTGGTACTGTTTTTTTCCCAGTCCCACAAAAAAACGCTAAAGTGCCAACGCTAAGCCCTCACTATGTCACTCAGAAAATCATTTCAGTGTCTGCCTGCCAGCTGAAAATCTTTGCCAGTGTGTGTGCATGTGTAGGCAACCTGCCATTACAAGCATGATTCAGAAATTAGAGATATATATTTTTTATTACAGAACGGATTAACCTTTTCAATGCTAGTTAATGATAATATAGTTATCACGTTTCACATTGGTAAGACGTTTTTTTAAATTTGACTTCTGGTGCTAGCTAGCTGGTCCAACGTTAAGCCAACTCTAAAGTTCAAAGATATTCAAAGTTTCTTCATAGAATATGCTCCTCCATAAGTATAATTCTGTGGGCCTCATTAAGAAATGCATGTCATAACAATAAGATGTCAAGCCTCTCTTCCCACCTGCAAAATTTAAGTCGCATCTCATGACCTACACTTCTCTGTCCTATTTCATATTTAAGCATATAAATAACTATTTAAACTCATCAGGGGAGAATGAGATGCTCTGTTTCCTTGAGCACAGAATTATTATTTTTTTTTTAATGTATGAAATGAAATGAAATGTATGCATTCACTACTGTAAGTCGCTCTGGATAAGAGCGTCTGCTAAATGACTAAAATGTAAAATGTAAAATGAGTATCAAACGACTACAAAATACTTCCTGTTTTCAAGACACTACATTCGATATTTGATGCTATTGAAATGACCTTTGGTCAAATAAAAATATACCACTTACGAAACAACCTTGGCAAGGCCCACTGTGGCCTCAATAGACTACAGGCTTGAAGTTATTTTCTATGGAATTGTATTAAAAAATGCAGTAGTTCTTGCTGAGGTAGCATAATGAATGACTCCTCACAGTGAGCCTTGTTAGTTCAGACTTTGGACTTGGTAGAAAACACAAGGCGGCAGGTAGCCTAGCGGTTAAGAGCATTGGGCCAGTAACCGAAATGTCGATGGATCAAATCCCTAAGCCGACTAAGTGAAAAATCTGTCGATGTGCCCTTGAGCAAGGCACTTAACCCTAATTGCTCCTGTAAGTCGCTCTGTATAAGCGCGTCTACTAAATGTAAAATGTATTTCAGCGTCTAAAGTTTTCCAACGAGGTGCAGACCCATGGTTCTCAGGGTCACAAGGACCCCATAAACTACAAACGGGGTGACCCCTGTCCTGACAAACCCCCAAAGGGGATGGGTGTCCAGCTTCGTTGGCCCTTTTAGTGTTCTGGGTATGTGTTTTTATAGCGCTTCCAGCGCTTTACTGCACATGACCCGTGGAGCAGCGCCGGATGGGGTTCGAGGCTCTTAAAGTCACCATGCGTGCTGTCTCCACTGTGGATAAGTCAAATGAGCCACGAACATTAGTGACTTCAAAGCGTTTGTCTGCAAGACCCCTCTGCTGGCAGGTCTGCCAGCACATGGCTATGTTAAGAATGTGGACCCCAAGACTCTCTGGGTCAGGGATCTTCACTGTTTACTGAAAGGCAAACTTATTCGATAACTCATACACATACACATGCATGGACACTCAAACATACACACAAGGGGTACTTCTGCTACCAATATGTATTTTTAATAAAGGACACACAGGAAGAGGTTATTCTGCAACATGGTCTCATTAGAAAATGCTAAAAAAAAGTGACGTTTAACCATTGTACTTGCATCACCTGAGCTGAAATATTAAATCAAATCAAACTTTATTTGTCACATGCGCCGAATACAACAAGTGTAGAAATGCTTACTTCCAAGCCCTTAACCCACAATGCAGTTCAAGAAAGAGTTAAGAAAATATTTACCAAATAAACTAAAGTAAAAAAATTATATAAAGTACCATAATAAAAAAGCAATAACGAGGCTACATACAGGGGGTACCGGTACCGAGTCTATGTGCAGGGGTACAGGTTCGTCGAGGTAATTTGTACATGTAGGTAGGGGTGAAGTGACTATGCATAGATAATAAACAGCGAGTAGCAGCAGTGTACAAAACAAATGCCGGGGGTGGGGGTGTCAATGTAAATAGTCCGGTGGCCATTTGTTGACATGTTCAGCAGTCTTATGGCTTGGGGGTACGAGCTCTTAAGGGGCCTTTTGGTCCTAGACTTGGCGCTCCGATCCCGCTTGCAGTGCGGTAGCTGAGTTAAACAGTCTACGACTTGGGTGACTGGAGTCTCTGACAATTTTTGGGGCTTTCCTCTGACACCGCCTAGTATATAGGTCCTGGATGGCAGGAAGCTTGGCCCCAGTGATGTACTGGGCCGTATGCACTGTTGGGCCCCCCACTATTAGTTATACAACATGAAATCAACAATGAGCGATTTTGGATGCCACAGCATCGTCAATCACAAACGTTCTCTCTCTTTTGCTCCATCACCTGCTCTCCAAATGAAGGTGAAATGCAATCCCCGCTTAAGAATTCTACACCGCCAAGCTAATAACATTCACTGTATGCCCGTTTCACAAACACACATAGAATAACTAAGCCAAGTTAAAGCTTCATTTGTTTTCCCCTAATGTGTCGACACTCACAGGCAACATGGAGATTGGCACATAAGCCTTTACCGCGACACAAACATCATACATCAAATGGAACAGAAATGAAATGGCACACTTCACACCGCCACATCAATATCCAGCAATGACACAAGAGCACTGGAGAATGAGGCAGGACTGAGGCCCTCAGATATTGAAATACATATTGAAAATGTATTTATTTTGCGGCACAAACACAAACAAAAGCAATACAAAAGTAATAATGGAAGTCTTGTGAAAGCACACTGACAGTCAGAATGCATCACAATATAATTTGACATACGGCAGTTTGATTGTCAAAAGATCTGTATATAGAAACTACGACATTTACAAAACAATTTGTTTTTCTCTTTTCGCAGTTATAATATTTTGAATTGAATGTATCTGAGTAAAAGTCCTACAACAAAACAGTGTGGACCCAGAGGATAGCACTTAAAGGTATTAATTAAAACGCTTGTTCCAAAGTGGATGGCCATAACTGTCAACACAGACCCAAGACCGATGACGGAATAAGAGTCAATCATATCTGTATAAATTGTGATAATAACATACCAAATAGACAAAACTAACACTTATTTGCAATTTCCCTGTGTCAACCTCAAAGCGCCACTTTCCTTCAGACAGAGCCAGACCAACAGGATATCATTGTTGCTGTATGACTGTAGTGTCGCATTGGCTCATTAGCACCAGATGACCTGTGTTGAGGGGCCGGACGGCTGCTTGTAACAGTCTAATTAGCATCTAAATGGCCTGTGAGAGGAGAGGTCCTGTTCGAGGCTGGAGGAGATAGATAATGTTTGTCGCGGACGCTGATGATACACTGAGTCAACTAACAAACTAACAACCTGCTCTTGTGCCTCACTGAGATCTCCCCATGTCTCAACAACAGCTTGCTGTGTGTGTGTGTGTGTGTGTGTGTGTGTGTGTGTGTGTGTGTGTGTGTGTGTGTGTGTGTGTGTGTGTGTGTGTGTGTGTGTGTGTGTGTGTGTGTGTGTGTGTGTGTGTGTGTGTGTGTGTGCGTGTGTGCGTGTGTGCGTGTGTGTGCGGTGCGTGTGTGCGTGTGTGCGTATGTGAGAGCGGGAGGGAGACACATGCATGAAAGAACAGCTCTCGTTAAGTGGCCCTGCAACATTGCAACAATAAGGCGTCTAGACAAATGTTATCAGTCATGACGGAGATGGGAGATAAGACAGGAGGATAATAGTGAGGGGAGGAAAATAGTGGCTGGAACAGAGCAAATGGATTGGCATCAAACACGTGGAAACCATGGGTTTGATGTATTTCATACCATTCCACTCATTCCGCTCCAGCCATTACCACGAGCCCGTCCTCCACCTCCTGTGGTGAACGTCCAGATCACAGTGTGTGTGTAAAAGACAGAGTTAGGGACCTCTGGTCCTCAGTGGAGGGATGGGAGGGACGCCCTCTAAGTGAGGTCAACATGAACTGAGGTCACGGATCAAGGAGGAGAGTGGAGTGACTCAAGTGTAAGATTGTACCTATAATATCCCCATTTCATTGTGAGGATACACACTTTAGCAACACTTTACAATTGTCTTGAAGAGTGAATTCCTCATATTTTGAATTGCACATACACTCCACAAATTTGAGCTATTTATTTCTTATTTATTTGACCAGGTCAGTTGACTGAGAGCACGTTCTCATTTACAGCAATGACCTGGGGAATAGTTACAAGGGAGAGGAGGGGGATGAATGAGCCAGTTGGAAGCTGGGGATGATTAGGTGACCGTGATGGTATGAGGGCCAGATTGGGAATTTAGCCAGGACACCGGGGTTAACACCCCTACTCTTACAATAATTTCCATTGGATCTTTAGTGAACACAGACAGTCAGGACACCCGTTTAATGTCCCATCCGAAAGACAACACCCTACATAGGGCAATGACACCAATCAGTATTGGCATTGAATGAGTTATGAGTTACCTACGGTTTCATCAATCCATTACCTAAGGTTCTAATCGATCCATCAGACGCAAAATTGAACCGACTACACTGAAAATGTAATCTCAAGCCTCCACATAACTTTGTTGATGCACATGATGGTCCAAGCACACCAAGACAGTCGCGAAGAGGGCACGACAAAACCTATTCCACCTCAGGAAACTGAAAAGATTTGGCATGGGTCCTCAGATCCTCAAAAGGTTCTACAGCTGCACCATCGAGAGCATCCTGACTGGTTGCATCACTGCCTGTTATGGCAACTGCTCGGCCTCCGACCGCAAGACACACCAGAGGGTAGTGCGTACGGCCCAGTACATCACTGGGGCCAAGCTTCCTGCCATCAAGGACCTCTATACCAGGCGGTGTCAGAGGAAGGCCCTAAACATTGTCAAAGACTCCAGCCACCTTAGTCATTGACTGTTCTCTCTGCTACTGCATGGCAAGCGGTTCCGGAGCGCCAAGTCTAGGTCCAAGAGGCATCTAAACAGCTTCTACCCCCAAGCCATAAGACTCCTGATCATCTAATCAAATGGCTACCCAGACTATTTGCATTAATAACTCTAGATACATGTACATATTACCTCAATTACCTCGACTAACCGGTGCCCCGCACATTGACTCTGTACCGGTACCCCTGTACCAATTGTTATTTTACTGCTGCCTGTTATTTAATTTTTTTTTTAAATGTTGGTATTTTTCTTAAAACTGCATTGTTGGTTAAGGGCTTGTAAGTAAGCATTTCACTGTAAGGTCTACACCTGTTGTATTTGGCGCATGTGACAAATTAAATTTGATTTGATATACCACTGTTTACATATCATATAATACTTTCACTTATTCCACACATACACAGCCTATAAATTCTTCAGTAAATAAGCATTTGTTAGAAAATGGGAACTCATCAATCCTTTATCATGGCATCATCTAATGAGGTTTTAATTCAAGCGTGTGTGCATTATTAACAAGGCCTGCTGTTTGAAGTAAGCACTTGAATGAGCCTTTCATCTCCACGACGTGTGGAGAAAATCAGTCATATTATGCTGCCGCGCAAAAACCCAGCAAATGGGGATTTGTAATGTTTCAGCCCCCGCGAAGACTTGTAAAACACTTCTAGAATATTCTTCTTTGATTTGCCTTGTAGAGAGACAGTATAAATCTCTTGACTGGGATAATGAGAGTTAGAATGAGGTAAATTAAACCCAGTAGTGTTTAGGACCTGGGAGGCTGCCTCCAGAACATGATTCATCCTAAAAAACATCAACATGCTTTACTGTACCCGGTAGTACAGTAAAGGTTGGCATCCTGGTCCCCAGCATCTCTTCGTGGGCACAGTGACTCGCACCATGGCAGCAGGGTTAGTGCTATTGAGGATCCTTGGGACATCTCTACCCTAAACCCTAACCTTAACCCCTACCCTAGCTGAGGAACGCTCAACTCTGTTCTCTTATATCGAGGAAGAGTTGTTTTGATAACTGGTCAGGCGATGTTGTTGCTAGCAAATTACCCTTACCTTAAGCATAACCATAACCCTTACCTAACCTTAACCCTTATACAGTACCTTAACCGTTTAGCATTTCAACTGGCAGAAGGCAAGAGGGATTGTGTCACAGTGTGATGACATCAGACGAGGCTTTGCTCATTTACAAGATCCAACACAACGATAAAGGAATAAGGATCAACGCCCATAGCCTACTTTTTCACCACACCCTGTCATGTGCCTTTCCTGTTGTCCCTGTACCAATCCTGCTATGGCCAACAGACGTCGCAGAACTTGCAGTTGTTGGGTTGCTGTCGTTGTTGTTGCCAGTGGTGTGGCCTTGTGTGACTGCTGTGTGCTAGCTGCTATGCTGCTGCTGTCTGCCTACAGTGTGCAGGCAGCGTAACGCCCCCACATCCCCCGTTGCTATAATTACACTAATTGGAATCAGATGATGCTGGCTTAGTTGGAATGGAATGCAGACGGGGCTACGGGGCTTTTCCGCATGGAAAATCAGCTGGAAGAGGAGAACACGAGACAGTGAGGGAGAGCAGAGGAGGTCCAGTGTAGTCATGCAGTCACACATTCTGTTGTCCTGGCATTAATAAAATAGCCAGGATTCCTTTAATCACAGAGACAGACACACACACATACAAACAAAAGGTTTGTGTGTTGTCATATGTCGGCAATATGTTCAGGGAGCATGATTTCAATTACCTAAACACACAATACAAATACATGAGCTCAATTGACTTAATTTATCTAATTCATGGAGATTAAATACGCTCATTTGACATGAAAGCACTGTATGCATGCAGATTCCAGGCAGCAGACTAGAGGGACTAGGGGTTTGATATCTATTCCTTGCATGATGAAAACTGGATATACACACTTGCCGACACAAGGCGGGAATATGTCCGTACGAGGGCGAAGTTTCATTTAAACCCTGCCGAAAGCATATTTCCTCCCAAATTGGTGAGGGAGGGCAACAACGCAGGCAGGATTCATTCTGTTGAAAGTCACACTTGAAAGTCGGCCTGATTGTCTTCTGTTTATGTGCTGTTGTGTGGCCACTGAGGCGTGGGACGCAGCGTGTTGATTCCCTGCAGGCGATGGGGACTTAAAGAAAGAGAGACAAACAGGGCCTTTGTCAGTTCCACTGAACAACAGGGTGCATTGCCACAGTTGTCCTCCTCACCAGCAGGGGGCAGTGTAGCAGTGTTGAGCTCACTGGGAGGTGGGGTGTTTACGTGTCAGTTAGTGTGTTTGTTTACCCAGCTAAAGAGCTTTGACAACGTGAAGTCAAGAAAAGTTTGATTAAATTATCTCCTGACTCCCACTCACCGACCCTCTTACAAAACAACATTTCCTGGTACTTGTTTGTATCACATGTTCCCAGGCTAATAGAGAGCTCTTTGTCAGGTTCACTCCCTATCACACTGTACGTCTCATCGGCACTGGGTGTACGTCTCATTCAAACTGCATGTACGTCTCATCGTCCCTGTGTGTACATCTCATGGCTGATATATTAGCATGGGGGTGTTAAAGAGAACACACAACCCAGGAAGTGAACACTGAGCAGTCCACCTCCTCCCCTCTCCTCTCCTCTCCGGGTGTCTCCATGTGGATTAGAATGTGTTGTTTGTCCATGCAGCTCTTTTGTTTCCTCTTGCTTGGTGGACGACTGCTCATCGCCTTTGTCTTCCACCGACTCTCCCTCGCTCTGTGTTCGTTACCGAGCGTAATTAGCAAGCCGGTGTGAGTCGCGGACTCCACAAAACTCATTAACTAGCATCGTTTTTTGCTGGCTTGCCTTTGCCCCATATTCATCTTTCTCTCTCCCCAAATTTTACTTCTTTGATAAATGTTTATTAAAAAAAGGGGAAAAAGCTTCCATCCTCTCATGTAATAATGGCGTGTGTGTGTGTGTGTGTGTGTGTGTGTGTGTGTGTGTGTGTGTGTGTGTGTGTGTGTGTGTGTGTGTGTGTGTGTGTGCACTTTAAGGGATATTTTTGCGGTGTGGATTCAAGGTCGAGCTTTAACGAGGAGCTAACTAATTAGATGCGAGGTGTTGACTTGTTTTCTTGATGAGCGTAGCAGGTCAAAGACGAGACCCGGTGCTCTCCCTGGGCCTCCAGTCAATGACAGTCATACAGCATCTCCTCCTGCTCTCCTCTCACCAGTAGGCCACACAAACAAGGTAATTAACTGTTGTACAAATGTAGTATCTTAATTTGGTCACCCTGTTCCAGCAGACATTTCCTGCAAAAATGTATCAACCCCTACAAGAAATGTCCATGAATTATAATCCACAAAATAATTCAGATGTTCTGTTGCTGCAGGATTATTTTCCTGCTGTAGCAAACTGGCTCAAATTAGGATCCTATATATGTATCATTTGGTTGGAGATAGCTGACATGATGATGACCTTGCAAAAAGCTTTTATTTTTGACCAGTAGTGTGGGAGTCTGATATTAACTGGTATTGATTACTGAATTGTTGGGAAAGAACAAGACAAAAAGGCATTTCACCGTACTTGTGCACGTGAGCATAAACACTTTAAACTTGTTTCCTTTTTTGTGCTCTCTCTCTCTATTCTACAAAAAAGTAAGTTGAAGACAAGGTCAGCAAATGAAGATTGGCATTTCTGTCATCCTGATATGAGAAAGAATCTCACCCATCACTTTCCACATCTCACTGTGTATCAGTCCTCTGGTGACTTTCAGGAGGCTGGGTGGTGGTGATGTCCGGGGTGGTGTGGGACTCTGTGGTCCTGTGACTGACGGGTCCTGCTGGGTTCCCGTGCCAGGCTGGGGTGGTCAGTGCCCTCGTGGGTCAGACAGCTGCCAGGGACCCCAGGACGTAAGGCCCTCCTGCCCCATCCCTACCCGTCCCACACAGCCTCATCGGGGCCTGACAGAGACCTGAGCGGCAGCTACCACCGAGTGGCCCTTGAATACAGCATATGATTTGACTAACTAACCACTAACTGGCGAAGCACTTACTGTAAATACATTTTACATCCATATTTTAGTCACTTAGCAGACACTCATCCAGGGCCACTTACAGTCATCTAAATGAGCATTTTAAAAAGTGATGTGAACTTATTTGTGAATAGATTAATGATACATTCCCTGTTAGCATTTATAGCCATGTACAGTGAGGGGAAAAAGTATTTGATCCCCTGCTGATTTTGTACGTTTGCCCACTGACAAAGAAATGATCAGTCTATAATTTTAATGGTAGGTTTATTTGAACAGTGAGAGACAGAATAACAACAACAAAAAATCTAGAAAAACGCATGTCAAAAATGTTATAAATTGATTTGCATTTTAATGAGGGAAATAAGTATTTGACCCCTTCTCAATCAGAAAGATTTCTGGCTGCCAGGTGTCTTTTATACAGGTAATGAGCTGAGTCTTCCCTGTGGCTCAGTTGGTAGAGCATGGTGTGTGCAACGCCAGGGTTGTGAGTTCGATTCCCACGGGGGGCCAGTACAAAAAATAAAAAAAATAAAAAAATGCATGAAATGAAATGTATGCATTCACTACTGTAAGTCGCTCTGGATAAGAGCGTCTGCTAAATGACTAAAATGTAGATTAGGAGCACACTCTTAAAGGGAGTGCTCCTAATCTCAGCTTGTTACCTGTATAAAAGACACCTGTCCACAGAAGTAATCAGATTCCAAACTCTCCACCATGGCCAAGACCAAAGAGCTCTCCAAGTATGTCTGGGACAAGATTGTAGACCTACACAAGGCTGGAATGGGCTACAAGACCATTGCCAAGCAGCTTGGTGAGAAGGTGACAACAGTTGGTGTGATTATTCGCAAATGGAAGAAACACAGAAGAAACACAAAAGAACTGTCAATCTCCCTCGGCCTGGGGCTCCATGCAAGATCTCACCTTGTGGAGTTGCAATGATCATGAGAATGGTGAGGAATCAGCCCAGAACGACAAGGGAGGATCTTGCCAATGATCTCAAGGCAGCTGGGACCATTGTCACCAAGAAAACAATTGGTAACACACTACGCCGTGAAGGACTGAAATCCTGCAGCGCCCGCAAGGTCTCCCTGCTCAGGAAAGCAGCATGCCTGTCTGAAGTTTGCCAATGAACATCTGAAGGATTCAGAGGACAACTGGGTGAAAGTGTTGTGGTCAGATGAGACCAAAATGTAGCTCTTTGGCATCAACTCAACTTGCCGTGTTTGGAGGAGGAGGAATGCTGCCTATGACCCCAAGAACACCATCTCCACCGTCAAACATGGAGGTGGAAACATTATGCTTTGGGGGTGTTTTTCTGCTAAGGGGACAGGACAACTTCACCGCATCAACGGGACGATGGACGTGGCCATGTACTGTCAAATCTTGGGTGAGAACCTCCTTCCCTCAGCCAGGGCATTGAAAATGGGTCGTGGATGGATATTCCAGCATGACAATGACCCAAAACACACGGCCAAGGCAACAAAGGAGTGGCTCAAGAAAAAGCACATTAAGGTCCTGGAGTGGCCTAGCCAGTCTCCAGACCTTAATCCCATAGAAAATCTGTGGAGGGAGCTGAAGGTTCGAGTTGCCAAACTTCAGTCTCGAAACCTTAATGACTTGGAAAAGATCTGCAAAGAGGAGTGGGACAAAATCCCTCCTGAGATGTGTGCAAACCTGGTGGCCAACTACAAGAAACGTCTGACCTCTGTGATTGCCAACAAGGGTTTTGCCACCAAGTACTAAGTCATGTTTTGCAGAGGGGTCAAATACTTATTTCCCTCATTAAAATGCAAATCAATTTATAACATTTTTGACATGCATTTTTCTGGATTTTTGTTGTTGTTATTCTGTCTCTCACTGTTCAAATAAACCTACCATTAATATTATAGACTGATCATTTCTTTGTCAGTGGGCAAACGTATAAAATCAGCAGGAGATCAAATACTTTTTTCCCTCACTGTATACGTCAAGCAAATGAGCAGTCCAATAATCTCAATCACCATCTGTGACCTTCACAAGCCAACACGTGATCCGTATACTGTAGAGTTAACCACATTTGCATTTTTGAGAGAAAGCACACTACAGGAGGGTCCTACCTCACATAACTCACTATTTCCTATCTTGCATATGAACTGAATCTAGACTGTGTCCAGACAGAATCAGTCTCCCACGGCTATGTAGAAATTCAAACACATCCCATTAGTAACAAGCACAGTAGGCTAATGTCTCATGCTATCACTGCAGGTAGCCCCTGTCATGCTAATGTAACGTTGAGGCTCTTTGAAGCCATCCTGGCTGTAATGGCGTCTGAAGACTGCTTTTTAGGAAGGAACCCACTAGGGACTCATTAACGGAGAGGAGAGAAGAAAGAGAGAAAGGTGTGTGTGTGTGTGTGTGTGTGTGTGTGTGTGTGTGTGTGTGTGTGTGTGCGTGTGTGCCTGCCTGCCTGCATGTGTGTGTGCTGTTTGAAGGAGGGCATATAGGGACAGATTGGTGGAAGATAGTTCTTTTTGCCCAACTTCATGGGAATCTCAAGCTGTTTTCTCATACAGAGAGACAGACTGTTGTTGGTGGTGGTGGAGGAGGAGGGTTGTGCCCAAATTCATGGGGAGGCAGGATTTGAAGTGCCATCAGTGCACTGGGGTGGTAGGCATGTGGTGCCTTGGCAGAAACAGTGCTGGTGGAAAGCTTACCGAGTTTCAACATGCTTCAGTGTAGTGTGTCAGTGACTGATGTGCACACAGACAAGTGTATTCCTCTGCAAGGACTTCTATTGACACAGATCTGATTTGATCCGCAAGAAGCAGTGCTGTTACATATTGCCAATCCGGTGGCCATGAATATGGTCAAAGACCTTAGATAAATGTAAAGTTAGGCAAGGGGAAAAACTATAACATCTCACATATTCTGTACACCTTCTCTATGTACGATGGATATAGATTAATATACATTGAAATAAAATATAAACACAACATGTAAAGTGCTGGTGCCATGTTTCATGAGCTGAAATTAAAGATCCCAGAAATGTTCCATACGCACAAAAAGCTTATTTGTCTCAAATGTTGTGCAAAAATGTGTTTACATCCCTGTTAGTGAGCATTTTATCCTTTGTCAAGAAGAAGCTGATTAAACAGCATGATCATTACATAGCTGCAACTTGTGCTGGGGACAACAAAATGTCTCAGTTTGTCTCAAGTTGTCCCAGATGTCTCAAGTTTTGAGGGAGCGTGCAATTGGCATGCTGACTGCAGTAATGTCCACCAGAGCTGTTGCCAGAGAATTGAATGTTAATTTCTCTACCATAAGCCACCTCCAATGTTGTTTTAGAGAATATGGTAGTGCGTCCAACCAGCCTCACAACCGCAGACCATGTGTAACCATGCCAGACCACATCCGATTTCTTCACCTACGGAATCGTCGGGGGGGGGGGGGACGGGACGGGGGACGGACGGACGGACTCATTCTGATTGGCTGAGCCTTGCTCCCCGGTGGGTCGGCCTATGCCCTCCCAGGCCCACTCACGGCTGGGCCATTCCCCAGTCATGTGAAATCCATAGATTAGGGCTTGATGAATTGATTTATATTGACTGATTTCCTTATATGAACTGTAACTCAGCTAAATCTTTGAAATTGTTGCATGTTGCGTTTATATTTTTGTTCAGTATATTTACAGCAGGCATATTATTCAGTATGTGGGCACTGTTCATATTATATAGTTTTATGCTGGTTATATTGTGATATTTCCTCACATAGTATATATTTCAATTGACCCAATTCCATACCAATGAATCAAAACATTCTCATATATCAATTTCCATCTCTCTTTTGTCACATGGAAAGACTATGAAGGATCTGTAGAAGCTGCAGCCATGAAGCGGTGCGGTGTATTCGTTACCGGGAAGATCTCTTCGTTTAAAAGCCCCCTTCACTATTTACATTCCCCTAACCCATGGCTTTCATGATGGGCCTACTTTCAATATCAAAGCTTCTTTGGAGAGCCTCGGGTGAAATGATAACACAGAAAACAGGGACTTAAGTGTGAAACCTAAGATCTTGAAAAGAGACGGCGGGGGAAAAAAACGGCATATCAATCCGTCTTTAACTGACACAATCCTTTCCAGAACGAGTTTTATATGCGGGGAAATCTGAACGTGACGTTTAAGTGTGATAAAACATCGTTACGCGCCTCCATGAAACAGAGCCATAGTTTGGGTTGAAAATAGGATCCTTCCTTCAGATAGGGGGATTAGAATGGCGTATCGGTGTGTGTGTGTGTGCTTTTCCTCACTTTTTCTCTAAACACGTGTCTGTGTTTAATGTGGTTTGTGCCAGAACACAGTATGCACCTGCAAGCTGTTAGGGATTACTCAAAAGCTGTTTGAGATTGTGCTAGCTACATTCATGCCATGTGTGTTTGTGTGTGTTCTTATTTGTGTGTGTTCTTGTTTGTGTGTGTGTGTGTGTGTGTGTGTGTGTGTGTGTGTGTGTGTGTGTGTGTGTGTGTGTGTGTGTGTGTGTGTGTGTGTAAGACTACATGATATCACTGTACTGTTTTCCAGCCAATGGGTGAATTTGAATAATGAGGAAAAGAAAGTAGATGATCAGGTGGCTGATATAGACGAGTGAGACCTCCTTCGACTGAAAGAGATTGATTGATCCATGAAGTGCCATGAACTCATGGAAAGACTGAAACAATCTTTGCAAAAAAGTGAAACAGAAAGACTGAATTACTGTATGTGCATTTGTTTGTGATGGGGGTCAAAAAAGACTTATAAAATACACAGAACACTGCTCGTTCTCACCCTATGTTGATGATCATTTACTTGTTTATACGTGAATAGAACTGCTTTATGTGCTATGTCTGTGTAGCATGTCCTCTGTAAGAGACGTGTGCAAAGAAGAACAAAGTATTGTTTTTTTATTGTATTGCGTTTTATTCTATTCCACTTTTTTCTAAAACCTTTTCTAATAAATTCTTATCTTATAATACTGCCTCTGTGTGGGGAACACTTCTGCATTAGCTAGGTGATCTCCATCCTCCCAATCCTCATTTACCACAGTGTCAACAACTCCCTGTGTGCCTGTGTGTGTGTGTGTGTGTGTGTGTGTGTGTGTGTGTGTGTGACCTCTCTGCTGCGTCCTGTGGATGGGGGGTGTACAGAGAGAAAGCACGCCCTGCCTCTCTCCTCATCACTCACTCCCACACTGTAAACAACACCCTCCAAGTAGTGGCACTGATGAGGGGAGCACCCTGCTAACTGGGGAAGTGTGAGTGCCAAGTTTGTGTGTGTGTGTGTGTGTGTGTGTGCCTGTTTGTGCATGTGACATGTACATGTGAGTCAGTCCATGATGCCTGTGTCCTGGCCTCTTGTGTGTTTAAGGTGTATGTGTATCTATGGGAGATGGAGAGAACACGCTCTGTCGCCTCAGTCCGACCTCTCACTCATTATCAGCAGGCTTCTCCACATCGTGCCAGTGCTTTCTTCAGTCTACTCTCCCCAGGAGACTTCCAGACAGGACCCACACACGGATAATGACTTGTCCTGATTCCCCCTCCCTTCCCTCCTCCATGTCTGCAGTTCCACTGCCAGAAGAGGTGGGCTGACCCCAGAACAGTCCCTGAGCGCCAGTCCGTTTCCAGGAACCTGCTGGGCACCGCGACAGGTCTGGGGGTCTCTGACGTCAGAGACGAGGTAGACTGGAGTACCTCAGCCCACCATGAAAGGCTTACTGAACAGATACTGATCTACAGATATTTAGAGGCAAGGGGGTTACACTTTCCAGGTCCTCAAAACGGCTTGTTCTCGTTCTCTCTCTCTCTCTCTCTGCTGCAAAGTGCAGGTAAACGCCGCTTCACTTTGGGATCAGCGCCTCAGAATGTTTGAGCTTTTTTCAATCTGCCTCTGAAGCAGAGACGATAACAAGACCAAACAAAGTTTGTCAATCTCCAACACAAACACAGACAGGCATGTTCTCTGCAGAACCTTCTCAGAGCCAAGGAAACCGTACAGACAGGCATGTTCTCTGCAGAACCTTCTCAGAGCCAAGGAAACCGTACAGGCAGGCATGTTCTCTGCAGAACCTTCCCAGAGCCTTCTCAGAGCCAAGGAAACCGTACAGACAGGCATGTTCTCTGCAGAACCTTCTCAGAGCCAAGGAAACCGTACAGACAGGCATGTTCTCTGCAGAACCTTCTCAGAACCTTCTCAGAGCCAAGGAAACCGTACAGACAGGCATGTTCTCTGCAGAACCCTCTCAGAGCCAAGGAAACCGTACAGACAGGCATGATCTCTGCAGAACCCTCTCAGAGCCAAGGAAACCGTACAGACAGGCATGTTCTCTCCAGAACCTTCTCAGAGCCAAGGAAACCGTACAGGCAGGCTTTTTCTCTGCAGAACCTTCTCAGAACCTTCTCAGAGCCAAGGAAACCGTACAGACAGGCATGTTCTCTGCAGAACCTTCTCAGAGCCAAGGAAACCATACAGACAGACATGTTCTCTGCAGAACCTTCTCAGAGCCAAGGAAACCGTACAGGCAGGCATTTTTGCAAAAAAACTCTACTCAGAGGGAACAAAGTGGACGGACACTTTACCCCAGGAGGGACTTAAAGGCACACTGAAGGCTTTCAAACGGAGGGGAAGCTTGGCCGCTGCCACGGTAAACAAGCTGAAATGCTGCTGGAAACCTCTGAGCTCAGCGCCGTGCGGCGCCCTAAGTAAACCCACTCCGGAATGACACAATGCTGTTGGCGCATGCCAAGCTCGCTTGTTCTCAACCACTACATCACTTACTCCCTCATAACACACAGGCACGCACAGGCAACTCCACCCTTCTTAATCACTACGCATAGAGCATAGCATAGCATACCCCCTCAAACAAAACAGTCAATCTATCTCCACCCACTGTGTCATGCCACCCCTGGACTGGGCATTGGTGACACTGTAAAGTAAGTGCTCCATATGGAGTAAATTACCCAGTGCCATTTTCCATGATGCCATAGTCACACGTTGCCGTATTTCATTGCATATCACAGCAGAAAATGTAAATGCTGATGGAGGTGATACTGTAGAGTGCTTGAAATATGGGGAAAGAACACAAAACAAAATATGTATCAATAGAAAAATAAGGAAAGGAGTGCAAAACTCGAGACAAAAAATGGATACTTTTTAGAGCTAAAATGGTGGACAGGAATTGGTAATACCAGCATGACATGCACAAGTGTATAGTAGAGGCAAAATGGAGTCCAAGGCGAGAACGAGGTGCACGCCAGGACTCCAAGAGCTAGCAGGAGTAATGGAGAAAACAAGCCGCGGTTCTGCCGTCCCAAAGTGAAACCAAAAACCCAGTGAAACCCAACCGTTGGTTTTTATTTAGCCCTGTTTACCATCTTGCCTCGTAATAAAAAGCCGAATGGAGCGGCGGCCATTTCCTTGCTGATGGCATTACAGCTCATACTGCTCCCCCACTGGGAGCCATCTGCTTTCCCTGTGTTTATGTCTCTCAGAACCCCGTTTAAATATGACAGACGGCGAGCTTTAACGGACGACGCCAGTGACAGAGCCTGCTTTTAAATCTCTATGACTTTTGGTCACTGACTTGCATGTACCAGCCGGTCTGTGTGTGTGCGGCGGGCGGGGGGGGGGGATGGGCTCTGTCATGCCTGGCCTGGTCATCCAGAATTAGATCAGAGGAATATCCAGTAAAAACTGCCATTTAGATTTAGAGACATCCTCTGAGGACTGTTCGCTGCCTTTTCTGTTCCCTGAGAGAGGAAGAACACTCCCTTCCTTCTGAGCAAGATAAAAGGACGACAGCCCAAAGCACAGTTGAAAAAGAATATATGTTTCACTGAGGCAAAGATCCTCTGTGATATAACTGAATTAAAATGCATCATTCTCTAATTAACGCACCAGATGCTCGCAAGCCAATGCATGTTCAGTGCAGAAACTGGGTAGTAAGACACTCAAATGATGTACAGTATAGACTAGAGTATCACGCATTAAGTACAGTGCAATGTACCAGATGTTCGCAAGCCACAGTTCATAAAATATGCAGTTCCACATTATATCATAAACAGTATAGAATAGTACTGTACAATACAGAATATACCATCTAGCGGACACTTATATCCAAAGCCACTTAGTCAATCGCAATGTGCTACCAAATGAGTTACAGAGGACCACAGAACAAGGTTAGGACCTGTCAGAGATTCAGACACGCACAGAGCTTTCATGAAGCGTAAGGCTGCATCACCATCTCTGTAGGGTAGTGGATACAGCATCCCCAGTCTCTGCTGTTCTCTTAAGGCAGGGTTTCCCAAACTTGGTCCTGCCCCCCCCCCCCCCCCCCACGGGACCCCAAGAAGCCCTGCTATCGCAGCATGAGAGGCACTATAGAGTACGCCACTCTCCTCTGCTTGTGCCAGTGATTGGGACCCCCTAGCAGTTTCTAGTTTCTGTTAGTACTGGTAAATGCATGTTGGCCTTTCCTTTTTTTCCCCTCTGTGAGACCTGCATGGGAAATGACACATTATACTTACCTGTGATATCTTCTTGGCCTTAGTTAACTCTAACAGTATTTTTCATCAAATCAATCATATCTCTGTGTGTGGGAGATCTTGGGGCTCCACTCCAAGAAGAGGAAAGGCCATACGGTACGTTTCAGACAAGAAACCAGAGCCTGGTTGGCATGGGGCGCAGGTCTAGTTCATTGTTGGCTGGGCATGTCTGGGCCCATTCAGTCCCAGCAATGAGGTCACGGGGACTGGGACTGCGAGATCCTGGCCCATCCATCAAAACGGGTTGGTGGAGTAAATCAAGCCGACAGCCACCAGCCACCATGCTCTGGAGTGAGTGTGAAGAGAGGTCAAGGTGCATTGAGCCTGGCTTGCGTAACCACTCGCTACCACCATGGTGGAGGAGAGAGAGAGAGGGAGGGAGGTAGGATCTGTCCAGGCAGGGTAAGGTGGTAATGCGGCCTATACTAATACACATAGCAGCCATTAAAGCTATGTTTTCTTTTATTTCTCTCTCTCTCTGTCTCTCTCGCTCTCTCGGCGTAGGAGACTGTCTCTCTCTCTCTCTCTCTCTCTCTCGGTGTAGAAGACTGTCTCTCTCTCTCTCTTTCTCTCTCCCTCTGTGTGCAGGAGACTGTCTCTCTCTTTCCTCTCTCTCGCTCTCTCTCTCTCAGTGCAGGAGACTGTCTATCTCTTTCCTCTCTCTCTCTCTTTCCTTTCTCTCTCTTTCTCTCGGTATTGGAGACTGTCTCTCTCTCTCACTCTCTCTCTCTCTCTCTCTCTCTCTCCCCCTTCAACTCTAGCCTTGTTGCTCTCCATCTCCCTCTTTCCTGTGATGAAGGGCCCTTTCCTGGTTGGCCACTCTGAGCTAAGCAAGGTCCGGCCGGAGGGCATCTATTTTCACAACAAGACTCTAAGATCTAACAAGGCTTATTCATTTAACTAACACAAATAACGCCAATAGGCTTGAAACCGGTCCACTCAAGGTGTAAAGCAGTAACACTTTACTATGAAAGCAATAGTGCTTATCGGCCTTCTCGCCGGCTAAGTAGAAATGTATCATTTATAGCTGGTACTTAAGAGATGTCAGGCACTCGCAAGGCCACTAAAGACTAAAGACGCACAATCCCAAAGGCTGTGTACTATCCTGAACACTTTACACAGGGCTGTTATCTGATGGGAGCGTATTGTCTAAGGGGTAAAGGCTTTATCTATCTATGGGCTCAGGGATTTGAACCCTCAACCTCGGCTGATAATTCTGTGAAGCACGGCGGTGATGACTGTGCCACTTTGCTGCCCAAATGTCACCCTGCCCTTTCTCTCTCTTCTGAAAAGCCTGTCAGAGGGGCCCGGGAGCCCTCGCTAATTACTGTTCCCCTTTGTGTGTGTGTGTGTGTGTGTGTGTGTGTGTGTGTGTGTGCATGCGCGCTCAATGGTAAAAGATACAGACTGTGCCTGTTTAAAGGTCACAGCAAACTGGTGTATCAGCGAGTGAGAGATGGCACGTACACTACAGAGCACTAACAGAGTGGGATAGGTGCCATCATAGGTGCTCCAACGTGCAGGGAATTATTAGTTTAGCAATTAAATGACAGATCGCATTACTTATCAAGGAGCTACTTGATAGGTGAGTGCACGCTTCATCATAAAAAAATGTGTGTGAATTAGACAAATATAGATATTAACAACCCTTGTCTCTCCTCCTGCCTCCTCGCCTTTCCTGGCTGTGTTGCACCTTGCCTTGCGTTGGTGGCACAAGGTGATTTGGAAGTTGTTTACTGCAGGGGAAAGAATGGCTTGCCGCAAGCAGAGTCAGCGGAATGGACTCCCTGTTCTGTGCATAGTTCCCAGTATATGTCTAATGGCTCCTCTACACGGTGGCGCCTCCCCGGTGAGCTCAACTGCTAATTACCATACAGCACCTTCCCCTACTCCTCTCCCTCCTCCACCAAAACAAGGACATACCACTCAGCACTACTTCTCTCCATCCCTCCCTCCTTAGTTTCTCTCTGTCCTTCCCTCCCTCGTTCCACTGTTTGCTTTGTTTCTCTCCTCTCTCCTCTCCTACTCCCTGCCTCTCTGAAACTCTTGACACAACACCGTCTCTAGACCTATCGAAGGCCGAGTATGGCTTCAGTCATGTAAACACCTTACTCTGCTTGTCTTAATCGGCGTGATCAAAGTGAGCGTACGCCGATTAAAACACCTGGTTTTCCGAGCAATCGTTCGAATGGTTAGGACAATTTAACAGCTTAAATCGGTGTTCTAGCGGTGTATTTGATCTGAGCATGTGCAAGCCTCCATCTTAAACGCAAGTGAAGTGAGTTCCTAAAAACTGAAAGTATGCATCTTATAAATAATTTTCACATACAAACTTTATGTGTCCGAACTCAGAATCAAATAGTCTTCTCAAAAATAACATGGTCACTGTGGTAGAACGTTTATTTGGATTGGCTATTTTCTGCATTTATCAAAAGTCCCATCGGGTAGCCTGATTTCAGATGTGTCCATGTAAACAGCATCATTAGGGAAATTGTTATTCTTGCAAAGCATGTAAACGTCTTAAGCAAACAACTTTATTAACCTGACTATCCACAATAATTGCATTACTGTGTGCATGTCACCGCGTTCATTGTTGTTAAGAGCAATGTCTATAGGAGCAAGAGCATTTATATCGATCGGGCGGTGGGATAAACATCTTGTGTCATGGGAGCCTCCATGCCTTGCTTCCGGGATGGGATAGTCTGGGCGCTCAACTCAACCACAGCCACATTAAAATGTTCTTATTCAAATGGGTGTGTGTGTGTGTGCATGAGTCATGCAAATGTGGTGTAGAGAGGTGCAGTGATTCTGAGAGGATATATGGGGAGGGAGAGAGAGAGAGAGAGAGAGAGGGAGATAGAGACAGAGAGGTGAGGCAAGCGTGAGCCACCCGTAGCCTCAATCAGGTACAAAAGTGTTGGGCTTCGTGCTCTAATCAGACGCATAAATGTCAGCCAGTTTCCCCAAAGCACGTCTCCAGTTGCATCCATTACTGCGGTGGAGAGGAGACTCCGCCTCATATGTTTCTGATGGAGGGTGAGAGGGAGACTATTAGGGGACCGTGGGAGAGATTGCTGTGCGATTGATTGGTGCTTACTTGTCTACTGATGTCTGTGCAGACACTTTGGCAAAAGGTGCGAAGCTCTCTGTTCTGAGTGCTGATCTAGCATCTGTCCATATAATCTTATTCATTATGATCTAAAAGGCAAAACTGATTCCAGATCAGCACCCCAATCTGAGAGGCTTTGTGGATATGGGCCCAGGACATACCACACAACAATGTCTACAGAGGTACAGTGGAAGTCGGAAGTTTACATATACTTAAGTTGGAGTCATTAAATCTCATTTAACAACTACTCCACAAATTTCTTGTTAACAAACTATAGTTTTGGCAAGTCGGTTATGACATCTACTTTGTGCATGACACAAGTCATTTTTCCAACAATTGTTTACAGACAGATTATTTAACTTATAATTCACTGTATTACAATTCCAGTGGGTCAGAAGTTTACATACACTAAGTTGATTGTGCCTTTAAACAGCTTGGAAAATTCCAGAAAATTATGTCATTAGAAGCTTCTGATAGGCTAATTGACATCATTTGAGTCAATTGGAGGTGTACCTGTGGATGTATTTCAAGGCCTATCTTCAAACTCAGTGCCTCTTTTCTTGACATCATGGGAAAATCAAAAGAAATCAGCCAAGACCTAAGAAAAATAATTGTACACCTCCACAAGTCTGATTCATCCTTGGGAGCAATTTCCAGACACCTGATGTTACTATGTTCATCTGTGGAAGGCTACTCAAAACGTTTGACCCAAGTTAAACAATTTAAAGGCAATGCTACCAAATACTAATTGAGTGCATGTAAACTTCTGACCCACTGGGAATGTGATGAAGGAAATAAAAGCTGAAATAAATCATTCTCTCTACTATTATTCTGACATTTCACATTCTTAAAATAAAGTGGTGATCCTAACTGACCTAAGACAGGGACATTTTACTAGGATTAAATGTCAGGAATATTGAAAAACGGAGTTGAAATGTATTTGGCTAAGGTGTATGTAAACGTCAACTATAAGTTCCCATCACACATTTCTCTTCTGCATATATGTACAGCGATTCCAGAGCACATTGACTAACAATTCATGGTGCTTTTAAAACACTTAAAGAAGTAGCCGACTGTACTTATTCAAATACATTTGACCAATTGAATATGTTTACCAGGTAACAGAGGCCTACTCAATCTCATTCCTACACACTGCAATCATCTGAGGCGTTTAATGTCCAGCAAGGCATAAATCATGGGGAGGGAGAGAGAGAAGAGGGAGGGGGAGAGGGAGAGAGAGAGAGAGAGAGAGAGGGAGAGAGAGGGAGAGAGAGAGAGAAAATAACACCTGGGGACAGGTCTATAAGAATGGCTTCTCTGTAGGATCTTGCGGTACAGAAGAGAGAAGACAGGAAAAGACAGGAAGAAAGAGGAAGAGAGGAGAGAGAACACAAAGCATAGAGCCAGACGGATGGAGGGACAGATACAGCTGCGATAGCGATTAGGGCCCTTATGTATTAAACATACCTCTGTAGAGCGGGCTGAGAAGAGGAAAGGAGAGAAAAAGAGGGAAATTGAGAGGATGAGAGGAGGAGGGGGGACAGTAGCCAGCGGAGCTTCTGACTCATCCCTCTGTCTATACTGTGTGTCAGGAGAAGTGAAAGCTGTTCCCCTGCAGGTCTAGAGTCTCTGAACGGTCTCCAACACACAGTCATTACAGGCTGATGGGCACTTGTACAGGGCCTTCAGAAAGTAGTCACACCCCTTGACTTTTTCCATATTTTGTTGTGTTACAGCATGAATTTAAAATGGATTAAATTGAAATGTTGTGTCACTGGCTGACACAATACCCCATAATGTCAAAGTGGAATGATGTTTTTGGAAATGCTTACAAATGAATAACAAATTAAAAGCTGAAATGTCTTAACACCTTTATGGCAAGCCTAAAAAAATTCAGGAGTAAAAATGTGCTTAGCAAGTCACATAATAAGTTGCATGGACTCAGTCTGTGTTCAATAATAGTGTTTAACATGCTTTTTGAATGACTACCTCATCTCTGTACCCCACACACACAAATATCTGTAAGGTCCCTCAGTCGAGCAGTGAATTTCAAACACAAATTCAATCACAAAGACCAGGGAGGCGGAGCAAGGGGAGCTGGTTCAGGAGCCCTGCACGTGCAAAGCCATGCAAAGAAGGGCACCTATCAGTAGATAAAAATAAATAAAAAAACAAACAGACATTGAATATCTCTTTTAGCATGGTGAAGTTATTAATTACACTTTGGATGGTGTATCAATACAACCAGTCACTACAAAGATACAGGCGTCCTTCCTAACTCAGTTGTCGGAGAGGAAGGAAACCGCCCAGGGAATTCACCATGAGGCCAATGGTGACTTTACAGAGTTTAATGGCTGTGATACGCCGGGTTTCTGTATAGCACTTTGTGACATCGGCTGATGTAAAAAGGGCTTTATAAATACATTTGATTAATTGAAAATTTGATTGATAGGAGAAAATTGAGGATGGATCACAACATTGTAGTTACTCCACAAGGCCAAATATACACTGGAGTTGCTTACCAAGACGACATTGAATGTTCCGGAGTGGCCTAGTTACAGTTTTGACTTAAATCGTCTTGAAAATCTATGGCAAGACATGAAAATCTCTGTCTAACAATAATCAACAACCAACTCAAATCAAATCAAATTTTATTTGCCACATATACATGTTTAGCAGATTTTATTGTGGGTGTAGCGAAATGCTACTTGACAGAGCTTGAAGAATGTTGTACAATCCAGTTGTGCAAAGCTTTTAAAGAAGTACCCAGAAAGACTCTAACTCTAAAAGGTGATTCTAACGTATTAATTCCGGGGTGTGAATACTCATGTAAATGAGATATTTCTGTATTTCATTTTCAATACATTTGCAAATATTTCTAAAAACATGTTTTCACTTTGTCATTATGGGGTGTTGTGTGTAGATGGGTGATTTTTGTTGTTGTTGATTTAATCAATTTTGAATGGAATGAGTCAAGGGTATGAATACTTTCTGAAGGCACTGTATACCTCCACCAAACATGTACAGCTCCTTCCTTTCTATTCCTCCGCTAGCTCCTGCACCTCTCACTGCTCCCTCTCTTCCTCTTTCACGCTCATTTACTTCTCTCCCTCCGGCTAGCCATAACTACTCCAGTCTCACATGACTGACACTGGTTCATAGAGATTTGAAGCTAAATAGACAGGAGATTATAAGAGGCTGGTAAATAATGAGGCGCTATTCAATAGAAATGCTGTAAGGTTTCAAAGGTTTCCGTTTTGTATGCATGTGTGGGAAAAAACAATGTTTACAGTGTGAAACCCAAAAAAGACTCACTGATGAGGCTTTAATCTTGTGTCGGGAAAGGGTTATTTTCGCTGTTACCCGGAGCTATATGTTCTAGAGAAGCAGGTATTCAGAAGATGTTAACCAGTACACTGCTGAACCTGTCAGTTCCACTCAAGCAAGTTTATGCATAATTATGTCTTGGCTACTGTACATGTATGTCCATTTTAAATAGCTCAACATAATGTTCCAAAGGCAGGGCTGTGTGATCGTGACACAGGCTGTAGTTAGTCAGCTGGGGTGGATCTGGTTCAGGGAATGGGGGAAAGATCAAATATATTGGTCATGCCACAGGGAAATAAAAAAAAAATGTAGTTACTTCCCTAGCCAATCGTGATTTCATAATATTAACTCTTTTACAGAACTCTTTTCAGCCTCTCACATCCCTAAACACTAAACATATGCCCTCACGACGGCCATAAATGACAGCCCACCAATATCATTCTTCTTGCAGACTGTTTTCATCCATTTACGACCCTTGAGCCGCTTTTCAACTAAAAAGCCTCATTGTTGTATTAACCCTGGAGAGAGGGGGTGCTAGCACCAACAGAGCCAGAGAAGCCTGAGAGCCAAAGCAATGGGCTTCCAGTAGAAAAGCCACAACACAAACACGGTCTTGGCAGGGTGCGGAGAGGCAGTATTTTCCCAAAAGTGATTACCTTCTCTCCCTTTTTCCCTCCCTCCCATGGACAAGCTGCTCCCCTGGCAGCTGTTTCTACTATGCGGATCCCTGGGCACGAGGCGGAGCAAGGGGAGCTGGTTCAGGAGCCCTGCACGTGCAAATCGCATGGAAAACTGTCAAGGCTTTTCTCTGGGAGGGCCACCCTCTCCAAAGCCCTGAAACAGAGCCTGATTAGCGCTCCATGCCAGTGTCAAACCTCCGGAAACCAACATTCACTTTGGAGAGGGAATCTTTGTTTGAACCCCTAACGTTCAAACGCCAGGCATGTTGTGGTAGTGTGCTCATTGTGATTTTCCAGGTGTAAACCCTCCTGGTTAACTACCTCACAGCTGGGAGATGTTACACGGAATGTATACGATGCGTGACATTGTATATACAGCTAACCCCATAGGTTATTGACAATGTGGACAGAGCTAAAGATCTGCACAGCAGAATGGTGAACTATTGTGATTAAAAGACAACATTTGAGAGCCAACCGTAAAAGCAAATGCAGTAATACCAATGCAAATATGAAGTATATTGAAGTACTACATAACTAAAACACCATTATGTACAGACAAAATGTCCTGTATGCCTCGGATGAGTCAGAATTGACCAGGGGCCACCAGACAGCACACAAACAGATCCTAATCCTCATTCGTAATTGGACACATGAGAAATGTTGTCATTGACCAATTGAGCAGATGGCAACAAGGGCGTAATCAACCATTCTACTGCACCCTGTGTCTTACAGCGATACGCCAAAGGCAGAGATCGAGGCATTATTTATACCCCCATCCACCCTTCCTCATCCAAAGTTAAAAATATCTCTCAACTCCTATCAAAGGACCCTCTTCCTTTGAGACCCCCCACTGAGCGCATCCACTAAGAGCTCCACCCCCTCCTCGCCCCCCCCTCCATCCTCTCAGCCCCTAATGCACAGCCAATGAGATTATCCCCGTTGATGTAGGCCTTGAATTACTCACGTTATGACTTGATTGGCCAATAATTCGATTGGAGGCACATTTATACTTCCCCTGGTTCTCTCAGACCCCAGCCTCTCTCTTTCGCTCTACCCCCCCCCCACCCCCCCACCCACCCCAAGGCAACACTTTGCCGTCAGCTAGCTATCGAAGAGGGTGTGACCGTTTCCATGGAGATCGATGAACCACTTTATCAGGAAAAGGGCTCAGATCCGGATAAAACAACCGCACTGTTTCTCACAAAGCCCTGTTTTGCTTACGGCATCTCCAGTTGTTGCCTTTTCATTCAATTGCCACTGCTTTTGTAAACATCCATGTTCTTGCTCTTAGCGAAAACTTGTCAGGGAATACTATATGCCTATCGTCTTGGAGAATATCAAACAAGATTACAGCTTGGAAAACCGTCCACACTGCGCCTGTAGAGCCAAGCAGAGCAAGGCCAGATGGGGAATAATGTGATGTAGTGAAGGGGGGTTCATCATAAAGAAGATGAGCTCTGTGTGCAGCATCCCTGAATGCTTACTCAACCTGGCTCAAAGGGTGGAGAGGGAGTGATCGCTATTCAAGGTGGCAACGGCTCCCAACCTGCTGTCAGTTCCAAATCTTTCTTATAGGGAATGTCGGTCAGGAAACATCCCTGGATTGGCTTGGAAGACCGCTCCTTGAATCTTTCTTCTCTTCTAACAGTCCTGGAGAAGCACACCTTCAACAGGCCTAGGCTATCCAGTACTCGCGAAGCACAAAAGTACCCTGAAGTTCCTCTGATGGGTCTTGACAAGGCCGTTTGGCGAATGCACTGTACAATTCGTACTCAATCTCGCAAACTGATTTGCTCGCTCAACGAACTAGCAGAAGCGATGTCAAGGCCTTGGGATTTCCTGTTTGAGTATCATGTTAAGTAAATGTATATTATTTGAAAAGCAGATGTAAACATTGCAGTCAGACCGGCTAGGAAGAAAAAGAGGATTAACCGTTGAACGAGGCACAAACAGCCTGAAATATTTAACGGTTTAGCGTCCGATTACACAACATGGAATCGAAAGACGTGATACTTTGTGACAGACAACTTCATAATACATTTGAAAGTTAGCATGTTCTTCCATTGGTTATCGCAGGAGGCATCTATATGAACGTCACATCCCAGCAGAGGATGCTCCTTGTGCATACATCTGTCTCTCTATCTTTGTCTCTCTCCCTCTCCCACTCTCTCATTCTCTGTAGTTGATGGCCTGTCTGGTTTTCTCCGTCACTTCTTCAGTTGCCAGACTCCCAAAGACTAGCCATCTGGTTTCAATCAAGTCTGCTCTGCACCAAACATAACAACACAGGGACAACACGGACATGCAGCCTGTGTAAACACAAAAACACCGAGGATCGTGACGAACACGCAACACAGAAACACTGGAGGAATCACACACAACTTCGAAACGATATAATGACAACATCAAAACTACAAAGTCAAAATATGAAGACAACCCTGAGGAGATGATAACACTACAGCTACCGTAAACACAATTCTAACTCAAAGATAAAATGAACATAGCATTAAGATTTTACTAGATGTTGCAACACAAAGCCATTGCCTCGTTTGCAAGGCGATAACACACGGACAACAAAGAGATAACACTAAGAGAACATTGTGAAAGTACAAAGACATGTTAACAGTGGCACAGCACAGACGCAACACAAAAATAGCACACAGACCAAACAGGCACAATAAACACGATATAGGAGGAGAACACTTAGCACAGGAAGCTAGAAGCTAATGAGACATACAACAGGCGACGCACAACAGCTCTGCAGACGACAAAATATTGACACAATGCAGAGACGGAGAGAACACATGAGAACAGCAGACACAGCACACATATCACAGATTTTATGTCATGTGAATAGATGTTTTGTTGTTGTCACCATCTCATTGAAACAAATAAATGTAAATGAACACAAACGCTATGTAAAAAAAAAAACGGTTGAAAGTAGAAAATACACTAGGATTTCACAAGCGCATACAGCAAAACATGCATCATCCATCCAGATCCACACAGGGCTCAAGGTTAACAGCCTCGGGGATGTGCTGACGTACAGTATGTTATGTATGGTAAACCACCTCGGACGGCGAAATGGAGGGTGCTTATCCCCCCCTCATCACACACCCACACGTATGCACACACTCATGCTAATAAGCACCACAGGAGGTTGGTGGGGCCTTAATTGGGGAGGACGAGCTCGTGGTAATGGCTGGAACGGAATTAGGGGGATGGAATCAAATATATAAAACAAATGGTTTCCATGTGCTTGATGCCATTCCATTTGCTCCGTTTCAGCCATTATTACGGGCAGTCCTCCCCTCAGCAGCCTCCACAGGCACACACATACACAGACACACACCTTCCCTGTTCAATAACAAGGAGTCAGCCGAGGTGCGTCTAATGGGACAGAAGGTCATTAGCCTGTTAATAAGGGTAGGGGGCAGTATTTTCACGTTCGGATGAAAAACGTGCCCAAATTAAACTTCCTCCTACTCAGACTCAGAAGGTAGGATATGCATTGTATTAGTAGATTTGGATAGAAAACACTCTGAAGTTTCTAAAACTGTTTGAATGATGTCTGTGAGTATAACATAACTCATATGGCAGGCAAAAACCTGAGAAAAATCCAACCAGGAAGTGGGAAATCTGAGAATTGTAGTTCTTCTTTTGAATCCATATCAAAACTGCAGTGTCTGTGGGGTCATGTTGCATTTTTACGTAAAAAATACCCTAAAGATTGATTGTAAACAACGTTTGACATGTTTCTACGAACGGTAATGGAACATTTTGACTTTTCGTGTCAGGATTTACGCTCGCGCGATATGCCTTTGGATAGTGACCTGAACGCACAAACAAAAGGAGGTATTTGGACATAAATATGGAGTATTTCTAACAAATGAACATTTCTTGTGAAAGTGGGAGTCCTGCGAGTGCCTTCCGCCGAAGACCAGCAAAGGTAAGGAATGATTTAAAACACTAATTCAGAGTTTTGTTGATGCCATGGCGGGTAGATGTATAGCTTGCATTGATGGTTGAGCTCTGTACTCAGAATATTGAACAATGTGCTTTCTCCGTAAAGTTATTTTGAAATCTCACACAGCGGTTGCATCAAGGAGTAGTGTATCTATAATTCTTTAAATAATTGTTATATATTTTGTCAACGTTTATGATGAGTATTTCTGTAAATTAAAGTGCTCATTCACCGTAAGTTTTGGAGGCAAACATTTTCTGAACATCACGCGCCAATGTAAAATGTTGTTTTTGGATATAAATATGAACTTGATCGAACAAACCATACATGTATTGTGTAACACGATGTCCTATGAGTGTCATCTGATGAAGATCGTCAAAGGTTAGTGATTAATTTTAGCTGTATTTGTGGTTTTTGTGACACATCTCCTTGCTTGGAAAATGGCTGTGTGGTTGTTTGTCTATGTACTGTCCTAACATAATCTAATGTCTTGCTTTCGCTGTAAAAGCCTTTTTGAAATCGGACAATGTGGTTACATTAAGGAGAAGTGGATCTTTAAAATGGTGTAAAATAGTCGTATGTTTGAGAAATTTAAATGTATCGATTTTTGATGTTTTGTATTTCGCGCCCTGCTGTTCCATTGGATGTTGGCTAGGTGTTCCGCTAGCGGAACGTCTGTCCTCAACAGTTAAGGGCAGCTCTGGTTAAGGGCAGCTCAGTTAAGGACAGCTCTGGTTTCCTGGTCGACCTTGACTTGGGGGACCTGAGAGAGTAGAGTGACTCCCTCATGTTTTCCTTCCTTATCCCCCCCCCAGTGAGACAAACATTTGAAGGCTTATTCCATCCTGAAGATGCAAATTTGACATTCACTTCTCTATTCTTTTTTGTTGTTGTTGACCTTTTACCCCCCACTCAGAGATCAGAGATTGGACAGACAGACCGCCACACACAGTGACATTCAGATGGAAGGAAAACAACTGCAGTGCCAAAGCCAGAGAGCCAGAGCCCACTACTTTCCCAGTTCTCTCTCACTCATTAGTCTGAATAAGAGACATGGGTGTCACAGTTCCCCATCCATCAACAGTCACTAGGCAGGCCCTGGCTGATGCGTGGGCCCTTTGACATGGCCAAAGCTCTGTGCTGCTCTGTCTCAGAGTCTTCCTACAGTTCAGCCCCTCACCAATATGATTGAAATTACTGGAAATGGAAACTATCAGTGTAATTTAACATGGCATGCCTGCACAATTCATTAGGGGCCTGCAGAGAGAGAACAAGAGAGACAATGAGAGAGAATGAGAGAGAGAGAGAGACAGAGAGAGAGATGGTGATGGTGGGGGGGACAGATGGCCAGCCAGACAGACAGACAGACAGACAGACAGACAGACAGACAGACAGGCAGGCAGGCAGGCAGGCAGGCAGGCAGGCAGGCAGGCAGGCAGGCAGGCAGGCAGGCAGGCAGGCAGACAGACAGACAGACAGACAGACAGACAGACAGACAGACAGACAGACAGACAGACAGACAGACAGACAGACAGACAGACAGACAGACAGACAGACAGACAGACAGACAGACAGGCAGGCAGGCAGGCAGGCAGGCAGACAGACAAGCCAGCGACAGCCAGAAACGGGATGAGAAAAGACAAACCTGACCGCGAGCCTCGCGCCAAGCTCCTGCGTGATTAGTCTCTTGTTAATGACCAAGCACACAACACGATCGACCCTATTTGTTTGTTACCATCGGCAGCCAGTCGAAATCCTAACAGACTGTACAGCAGCACTAACTCTTAATTATGTTGCAAGACCTTCTCAGTGCGGTAGAAATGTAAACTCACACAGACTGGAGCTCTAAGCCCCGAATATGTAACTCTGCTACGGTGGGAGGGTACCGTAATCGTGTTACAGTTTCTAGTGAATTAAAGATAGCCTGGCTGGTGGTGCTTTCGTTCGCTACTGTGTGTGTGTGCGTTACACAGTAAGGCCGTTGTGAGGCGGTGGATTAATGTGTGTTTAAAAAGAAGTACCTACATACAGATGTGCATGAATTACCCCTAGCAATGTTCCTTCACGCATAAATTCTATCTTATTCTCCCCATCTAATTGTACGCAGGCTAAACGCATACATTATGATAGCATAGTGCTATATAAAAAATATAAAAAAAATCGCATGATGTGGCTTATTTAGTTTATTCGATTAGCCCTGTGTGTGTGTGTGAATGTGAAAATAAACTGTTCCATTGGCAGGAGCATGGCAGGGACAGGCTCGTCATTCAATGTGATTTGAAGTCCCTTAGATTTAATACAGCTCCTACTTCACTGCATGGTTAAGGTTGGCACTCGTGGTATTTTCCCGCTGGTTCTGCCGGAGGGGAAACTCACAGTTCACAGTTTCCAGGCTGTCAGGGGAAATTGCCCTCTCATGCCTGGTGAAGGATGATAGGTAGAGGAAAATGATGGCAGAGTGATCACCCCTGAAAATACATGGTCAAGGGGACATCTCCTTTAAATGTTGTGGAAACGACGAAATATAAGGCGTCCACCACAGTGACTGATAAGAAAATACTGTAGTGGACAGTAATATTTGACGTGTGTGTATATACAGTATATTATAAATACCTCACATCCGAATCGTAATCAGACTAAGTAATTAGCTCATTGAATGAATTATCTTTACCTGTTACTCCAGAATATAAATAGCAGTATGCAAGAAGACTATGGTTTAGTTACAGTAATGGGCAAGGAAGAAATGTCTGAGAATGGAATTCTAAGTAGAAGTGTATTTAATTACTTTGTAAAATGAATTGACTCACATACAAGACGTCAACTTAAGTTCCAAAGCATTAACAAGCATTACAAGGCATTATTCTAAGCATGGTCAGAGAGAGAGAGAGAGATTGTGCCATGACCGATAGCTCATGGGAGAGGGAAAAAGAAAGAATCTCACCACACCAGGCCAGGAACAAATAAGAGAGAGAACAATTCAGCTTAGACCCTTTTATAAGCATCTGAGTTGTTTGGATTCAAAATCCGGAGTTGTTTCTCAGAGGTGTGACAACGGGGATTGGCAAGACCAACACAGAGAAAGAAGAGTCCCTTTTGAGGGCTGGTCTGCCCTACAGTACACGGTGGAGAAGTCTCTCCTCTCCTTTAAAATTCTGTTGATACGCCGAAGTCCACCGACCACACAGAATACTAAGAAGAGCGTCGGCTGGGGATTGCGAAACCTCCGGTGATAAGACTGTCTATGAGCAAGCTGTTAGAGGAGCGTAGATTTAAACGTAATCTATAATGTGTGTCGTCAGGGCCGTGCATGATGGCAGAGAGGGTAGACAAGGGAGGGGTAGGGAGGAGGGCCGGAGATGGCTGGCATTGATTAATCTAATCCCAGAGTTAATTGGTATGACTGATGAAGACAAATTGAAATGGGGTGGCTGAATCAGTGGTTCGCACGGAAGGAAGGAAGGGCTGGGAGAGCTTAGAGCGCTCTACTGCAGCCACAGCCGCCTACTGCAAGCCCACAACATACTCCACCAAAGAAACAAACACACAAGTGTGTGCGTGTGTGTGTATGTGTGTGTGTGTGTGTGTGTGTGTGTGTGTGTGTGGGTGTGTGTGTGCGTGCGTACACGTGTGTTTGCATGTACACACTGAAACACATTCGCATAGCATGACAAGTAATCAGGGAAAGGGAGAGCCCATGACATAAGCCATTTTGTCAGACATAAGCAACTTATGTTGCTAAGTACATTGCTGTTCCACAATTTAGACGTGGAATCTACAGATTAGGCCTACACTGTAGGTAAAACTGCTAACACCATGAAGTCATAGCCGAAAATACACCGATTTTCAACACTTATCCAGCTGATGCCCTGCATGGCTTCAATGTAAGACACGTTCTGGGCATAACTGTCCTTTTCGCTGACCAAATGGGTAAACTAGTGCAAAGCGCTCCTTCACCTGGCTATCTATCTATCTGTGATGGTGGAATCAGGGTCCTTTGAAAAGGCTCTCCCTCAGCCTGTTAATGGACGCAGATCAATTGAGGGAGACAGGGAGCGACTTGGCACAGTTGCCACATCAAAGGGACTCTAATAACGGCACACTGTGGCCATTATTGAGTCTGAAAAGCCGTATTTATATTTATTTATATTCGCTTCAAAGCGAAGCAATGGCAGCATCGAGCGTATTGAGACTGAAGGCCTTCGCTCCATTTGAAATGGACTCATATGAGCTCAGGGCCACTGCTAGGCAATTTGGTAACCAAACAGAGAGCTATTCACAAATAAAGCCCCAATTTTACCTTAATTGGAATGTCTGTGTTCGTAGTGTCTATTGAGTGCCATTCAAACTACAGACAGGATTGTATAATGACAGAAGTTTGCAAACTCTAACAGAAATCCCGTACCAGTTCAAAGTCGCTTTGTGCTAACAGTATTGGGATGGCGATGTGTGCCAATGTCCATTAAAAGTTGCTGTGACTCTCGCTCCCCTAGAGGGAGTGTGGCAGACCAGACACTCTCTCCCTCTGATAAGTTTGTAACTTTGTTCATTATTGCCGGCCTGTCTCCTGATGCAGCCGGCTGTCTGCTGTGACACGGTCTCTGCCAGATCTCCCTCCCTCTTTTTTCTCTTTCTCCCCTTCTCACTTCTCCCTCTCTCTCTTCCCTCTTTCTCTCTCTCTCTCTCTGCATGTCTTCACGCTGCTCGGTGAAATAATTTACCACATGCCGCGCTCCTCCAGATGATTGAAGCGTAATTAGAGTGCCGAGACAGTGCGAGCCAATGACGGGGCGCGGGACTGAGAGCTAGTCAGATGGTCCGTCTCACTCGCGCTGGCTTTGCCCTTCAAAAGTATCACTACGGGGAGGGAGGGAGGGGGAGAGGCGCGCTGCAGCTAAGCTGCGTTGATGCCGACACGCTGCTGCATGAAGCGTCTATGCACATTGTGCATTTGGGGACATAAAGAGAGAGGAATATACATGTGTAGGGGAACCTAGGGGGACTTTGCCTCCTGTACACTCAGCGATACTGTCATACTGTCACTAGGGGACGAATGGGTTGATAAGGAGACAAGACAATACACGATGGCAGAGGCATGAAGTATGCACAAAATATGCTGTTGTTTGTACATCTATACGGTGTATTCAAAGACAGCCAGACAAATATGGAGAGGAGGCACAGGAAAACGGCTGTACTAGGCTACACCGTAATCTCTACGACAACCCCAGTCTCGATGGCAACCACACTAAGCCTGGAAATGTGCTGATTATTACTATCTTCTGGCTGACACCATATGCTTTATGAAAAACACAGCTCGCACACAGCTCGCAATGTCTTGCTGAAATGGCATCATATTCAAGGTGGGATAACACAAACTGCAGCGAGAGATGGCTGCTGAGTCTGCACCGGTATCCTCTAGCCCCCCAATTATCTTTTCTTTCTGAATAGATTCCCACAGCCTGAAAAGAAGCCAAAGTTGACCTCAGCCTAAGGTGCAGCGCAGCCATATTAAGCTAGCCTAGCTATTCCCAGCCACAGCAACAATGGCGTCAGCCATCCGTTTGATTGGAGTCCAGAGGTCACCCTTCGTCTCGTTGAACTGCAAAGGGGCGTCAGTGCAGGGACTGTGTCAAAGAAGTCACCCTTAAAGGATAATAGGGTAATAATGAAAATAATACCACCGTTGACTGCCCAGACCACCCACAGGGAGCTTCCTCGCTGTTTGTATGAATATAAATGCAATATTGACAGGAAATGTCCCCTGAGAGATAGGAACGTCAATCTCCGTTATTCTACGTGTAGTGGGCTGTTGCCCTGACCGAGGCCAAACGTTACCATAACAACTCCATGGGCCATTAAATGCCCGAATGGCGAACAGAGACGGCTGCCTGATGGGCCGGAGCTGAGCGTTGCCTAAACGCTTGGGATTCATTTCACGGAGGCGCTCTAATGGCGTTTTTGGCATATTTCACCCCTCACTCTAATGTGGACAGGAAGTGAAGGGCAAGTGGAGGCAGAAAGGGTAAACAGCCCAGAGGTAGAGAGGGTAAACCTGTTCCTGAATGTTACATGTCAATAACAACCTTAATAACCCTCCACATCCAAATGAACCATAGGCTCTCATTTTGGGCCTCTGTGTCACGACTTCTGCCGAAATCGATGCCTCTCCTTGTTCGGGCGGTGCTCGGCGGTCGACGTCACCGGTCTTCTAGCCATCATTGATCCATTTTTCATTTTCCATTGGTTTTGTCTTGTCTTCCTACACACCTGGTTCCAATCCCATTCATTACATGTTGTGTATTCACCCCTCTGTTTCCCCTCATGTCCTTGTCAGAGATTGTTTGTTGGTATGCTCGTGATATTCAATCGGTGCGCGACGTGTTCTTGTACCCACATTTATTTTATTATGTACTTTGGTTTTGAAGTTTTTGTTTTACGTTATTAAACTACTCCATTTATACCAAGTTTGATTCTCCTGCGCCTGACTTCCCTGCCACCTACACACACGACGTGACACTGCTATTACTGGAGAATAAACATGGCAATGTTAGCTCAGGAGGCAGTGAATTTAGGTTGAATACAGGGTGAATCTAAATATGTATGAGTTCAAGGGAGTGTGTAGTGTGTCCGTGTGATGCTGTGGATCCTGTGCTGGTTCAGGCAGCTTTGGCGAGGGAAAGAGAGAGAGAGAGAGAGAGAGAGAGAGAGAGAGAGCTTTGTTTTCATCGCGGCAACCATAAGACAAACAACGACAAAGGTAGGGAGATCATTTCCATAAAGACTGGGTTGTTGTCTGAGAGCTAGCAGCTGTCAGGTGGAATTGCTTCTCCGACACTGACACCACAATCGAGGGCGCTCAACCCATAATTCAGTGTGATTGGCTCAAGGGGAAAATGGCAGCCTGTGGGGAGTTGAGGAGGAGAGCTCTTTGACAGGTTTGCATCGGCGATGGGAGACACGGACCATTTACTTGTTATCCTTGTGTCTCTTTTTAGCATCTGTCTTCACACAGGGAGAAAAAGCGTTCCGCACACAGTGACACGGCGAATGAAGTCTTCAGCTAGGTGTGAGGGCCCCTCCCTCCCCCACCCCACTCCACTGATGAACACACACAGACGCACGCACAAACACTTGCACGCACACACACATACTCTCGCCCAAGCTGCTTCTTTGTAGGTGACTGACAGCGAGGGAGCCACAAGGAAGTGTCCTTCAGGTACCTTCATTATGGTTCTCATCCTCATTCATGCTGTCACAGTCCCCAACGGGGAGGAGGAAATAAAAGGAAACCAATGTTTCCTTGGTATTACCAATTCTGAGGGGGACATCCAGACAAAGGAAGGAGGAGGAAGAGGAAATAAAGAACCATTTCGCTTCCCTCCTCTTCCCTTCTCTTCTCTTCCCTCCCTCACAGCTGTGTTTAAAATAAGGCCCCTTAATAAAAGCCTTTTAATGGCACTGCGGCGGGAAAAGAAGGCGGAGCTTGATTACTCGGACAGTTTTATTTCATGAGCTCAAAGCCTCCGGCTCTGATTCGCAACTCCGTTTATGACTTTGTCGCGGGAGATCTACGTGACAAGACGGAGCCTTGGGAAGGGGAGAATGAGAAGAATGAGCCCCAGCATGACCGTGTTCAGTCATCGGGGTGGCAGCCGTCGCCACAGTGATTTACACCTGCAGGATGTAATAGTGATGCTCACCTGGGTTCCTGTTTGTTGCCTCTGGGGGAACCGATAGATGTTTCAAAGTCACAGCTACAGATAGGCAACGTTAATTATGGATGGGACTAAATTGCGCTCGTTGAATGTATGGCAGGTGAACACATGGTAGACAGGAATGTGTTTAGGCGCGTACGTGGCCATGTGTTTGTGTGAGAAAGAGACAACTAGCGAGAGATAGAGAGCAAGTAGAAGAGCGAGTGAGTAGACAGAGACACAGAGAGAGTCAATAAAAACCAAACGACCCCTTAATGTCTCTCAGACGTAGGATAAAAAAGACAGGAGTAAAGAGTGCCAGACCCTTCAGTCATGTGGGGGGAAACATTCAAGAGTAACCCCCTCCCACTACCCACACCCGCAAAACACTGTTTAAAAGGTCAGCTGGGAATGTTGATTGACAAAAGAAAGCAATACAAAGAAAAGGTTTTAAATTAAATTGGGAAGGAGCATAGACCCTAATCTCTATTCTCTGTGTGTGTGGCCTCTTATAAATATTAGAGGAAGGACAGACACTTTGTGAAGAGAGGAAATGGCTAAATTGTGCATTTGAGAGATGGCATACTTGAGGACCTAGCAGAATATCATCTCTCCTAGCTGCTCCCATTATTTTCCACCACAATAACGGGGGTATAATCTTCATCATCATTTCTGGCATCGTCATCCTGACCATCATCATTATTGGAATTGTGAATAAAAATGGAAATATCTCTCTCATCTTCCTCCTCCTCATCACCACAGTTCTAATCAGCACCAATGCCAGCAGCATCAGTACAAGTGAAAAGTCTGATTTAAATGTTCAATTAAGCCTCTAGCTAGCTGGCCTTATGGTATGGTATTTACTGTCTCAAGCTGCGGAGCTCACTGGGGTCTCTCATGTTCCAGCTCCTCTCATCTGCTTCCACTTTCACACAATCATATCAAAGAGCACCTGACAGGCAGCTGTGCACACTGCAACCAGAGCACAGTCTAACTGACACAGTGTCCACCACAGGGCACCAGCAGCAGGAGAATGCATGCACGCACGCACGCCCGCACGCAGGCACACACACACACACACACATAATGGTGCTGAACTGAATATGGCCACAGCCCCTGCCCCTGTCATACACTGTGTAGTAGTTAGGAAAGAGATGGGGGACAGAGCCATTGGAAACATAAAACATATTTAAACTCCCCTTCTGCAGGCTAGAGTGGCCTCCCACCATCTCACACACATTACCACACCACGGTCTGTTTCTGGGTCTGTATCTGGATAGGGGTCTGGGGATTCTCTCCAAGACCATGCAACTTTAAATATTTTTATATTGTAGTGTATGCAATGGGTGTAAGTCATCGAAGGATGCTAACATTCTAACAGCTCCTTACCGTGGCTATTTGAGCCTGTCTTATATTAGCCTATACAGCAACGATGCTAACGTGCTAACAGTTCTTACCTTAGCCATTTGAGCCTGTCTTATATTAGCCTCTAGAGCAACGATGCTAATGTGCTAACAGTTCTTCCCTTAGCCATTTGAGCCTGTCTTATATTAGCCTACTGAGCAACGATGCTAACGTGCTAACAGTTCTTACCTTAGCCATTTGAGCCTGCACCCCGGTGGCTTTGAGAGACGACACCGCCTTTTGTGCTGCAGCCGGGCTATCAAAGTCCACAAAGCCATATCCTGAAGGGAAAGAGAGAAGGAAAGAATGATGAAAAATGCAGGTGGAGTTAGACAAAGAGAGAGAATGACAGGGCTTGGTAATTGTAGCAGTAATAGGTGGGTAATATGACAACAGAGGCTGCCAGTTTTCATATCTTGTGAGCACTACATCGCTTGATAGTTAGCGGCTCTGACGTTCATATGGGGATGCTTAGGAATGCTAATTAGCAATAACAAACTCAAGCCAATGTATTTTATAGTCCTAGGCTACATTATACAATGCTGAATATACACTGAGTACACCAAACATTAAGAACACCTCTTTCCATGACATAGACTGACCAGGTGAATCCAGGTGAAAGATATGATCCCTTATTGATGTTATTGGTGAAATCCACTTCAATCAGTGTAGATGAAAGGGAGGAGACAGGTTAAATACACATTTTTAACCTGTTACATCTAGGGGGCAGTAATTTCACGGCTGGATAAAAAACGTACCCGATTTAATCTGATTATTAGTCCTGCCCAGAAACTGGAATATGCATATAATTATTAGCTTTGGAGAGAAAACACTCCAAAGTTTCTGAAACTGTTTGAATGGTGTCTGTGAGTATAACAGAACTCCTATGGCAGGCAAAAACCTGAGATGCTTCTGTTCAGGAAGTACCCTGTCTGAACATTTCTTGCCCTTCTTTATTATCTCTGTCGTTTACAAAGGATCTCTGCTCTTACGTGACACTTCTCACGTCAACAATGGAGTCTCACAGCCCGGGAAAAACAGGAATGATGTCATTCAAAGCCCTGGCTGAAGCACACGAGAGCAAATGCTGAGTGGTCAGTCAATGGACTAAGCCTTAGGCGCGTGACACGCCCCGCCCCCGGCTTTTGGTTTTTTCCTCAGTTTACAGACAGGCAGATTCCCGGTCGGAATATTATCGCTTCTCTACGAGATAAATTGCATAAATATTGGTTTTAAACAGCGGTTGACATGCTTCGAAGTACGGTAATGGAATATTTCGAAATTTTTTGTCATATTTTGCGTCATGCTCGTGGCCGAGATTTAGCGTTGGGATAGTGTCTAGAACGCACGAACAAAACGTCGCTGTTTGGATATAACGATGGATTATTTGGGACCAAACCTACATTTGTTATTGAAGTAGAAGTCCTGGCAGTGTATTCTGATGAAGAACAAGCAAGGTAAGAACATTTTTCTTATAGGAAATGTGATTTTGGTGAAGGCTACACTGGGTGGGTGTCTAAATAGCTAGCCCTGTAACGCCGGGCTATGTACTTACATTATTGCAAAATGTGCTTCATCCGAAAAGCTATTTTAAAATCGGACATATCGAGTGCATAGAGGAGTTCTGTATCTATAATTCTTAAAATAATTGTTATGCTTTTTGTGAACGTTTATCGTGAGTAATTTAGTAAAATCACCGGAAGTGTTCGGTGGGAATGCTAGTTCTGAACGTCACATGCTAATGTAAAAAGCTGGTTTTTGATATAAATATGAACTTGATTGAACAGACATGCATGTATTGTATAACACAATGTCCTAGGTGTGTCATCTGATGAAGATCATCAAAGGTTAGTGCTGCATTTAGATATGGTTTGGGTTTATGTGACATGATATGCTAGCTTGAAAAATGGCTGTGTGATTATTCCTGGCTGGGTACTCTGCTGACATAATCTAATGTTTTGCTTTCGCTGTAAAGCCTTTTTGAAATCGGACAGTTTGGTTAGATAAAGGAGAGTCTTGTCTTTAAATAGCTGTAACATAGTCATATGTTTGAAAAGTGTAAGTTTTCGGATTTAGAGGAGTTTGAATTTCGCGCCCCGCCCATCATTGGATATTGGAGCAGACGTTCCGCTAGCGGAACGTGTAGATGCCTCGAGTCAATTGAGACATGGATTATGTAGGTGTGCCGTTCAGAGGGTGAATGGGCAAGACAAAAAATGTAAGTGCCTTTGAACGGGGTAAGGTAGTAGGTGCCAGGCGCATCGGTTTGTGTCAAGAACTGCAAAGCTGATGGGTTTTCATGCTCAACAGAACCTGTGTATATCAAGAATGGTCCACAACCCAAAGCACATCCAGCCAATTTGACACAACTGTGGGAAGCATTGGAGTCAACATGGGCCACCATCTCTGTGGAACGCTTCTGACACCTTGTAGAGTCCATGCTCTGACGAAACGAATTGAGGCTGTTCTGGGGGCAAAAGAGAGGGGAGTTTCTAATGTTTGGTATACTCAGTGTAGGCTACATTCTACAATGCTGAATATACAGCCGTACTTTACAGTCCTTTGCCTGCCTGCCCCCCCCCACCCCACAGGACGGTTGAGCTAACATAGGCTAATGCGATTAGCATGAGGTTGTAAGTAACAAACAAAAACTCCCAGGACATAGACATATCTGACATGGGCAGAAAGCTTAAATTCTTGTTAATCTAACTGCACTGTCCAATTTACAGTAGCTATTACAGTGAAATAATACCATGCTATTGTTTGAGGAGAGTGTACAATTTTGAACTTGAAAATGTATTAATAAACATTTTAGGCACATTTGGGCAGTCTTGATACAACATTTTGAAGAGATATGCAATGGTTCATTGGATCAGTCTACAACTTTGCACATACACTGCTGCCATCTAGTGGCCAAAATCTATACTGCGCCTGGGCTGGAATAATACATTATGGCCTTTCTCTTGCATTTCAAAGATGATGGTACAAAAAAAACACATGTTCTTTGTATTATCTTTTACCAGATCGAATGTGTTATATTCTCCTACATTCATTTCACATTTCCACAAACTTCAAAGTGTTTCCTTTCAAATGGTATCGAGAATATGCATATCCTTGCTTCAGGTCCTGAGCTACAGGCAGTTAGATTTGGGTATGTCATTGAAAAAAAGGGTTGGATCCTTAAGAGGATACAATGCTGAATATACACCTATATTTTATAGTCCTAGGCTACATTACACAATGCTGAATATACACCTGTATTTTATAGTCCTAGGCTACATTATACAATGCTGAATATATAGCGTATTTTATAGTCCTAGGCTACATTATACAATGATGAATATATGGCGTATTTTATAGTCCTAGGCTACATAATACAATGATGAATATATAGCGTATTTTATAGTCCTAGGCTACATTATACAATGCTGAATATATAGCGTATTTTATAGTCCTAGGCTACATTATACAATGCTGAATATATAGCGTATTTTATAGTCCTAGGCTACATTATACAATGCTGAATATATAGCGTATTTTATAGTCCTAGGCTACATTATACAATGCTGAATATATAGCGTATTTTATAGTCCTAGGCTACATTATACAATGATGAATCTATAGCGTATTTTATAGTCCTAGGCTATGTTATACAATGCTGAATATATAGCGTATTTTATAGTCCTAGGCTACATTATACAATGCCTAATATATAGCGTATTTTATAGTCCTAGGCTACATTTTACAATGCTGTATTCCATAGTTAATGTTTTAAGCACACTTTCCAGCAAAACTATAAAATAATCACAACAATGCACAGATAAAGTATTCACAAACATGACAATCGTTTTTTTCCTTCTAACGCAAGGAATCCCCCTCAAAACGGAAAACCCTTCAGCCCCTTGATATTTGAAGAGGCTGACGTTGGCCATCACGCTCCTCACACAGCCAACAACAGCCACTTCATTTCGCAGTGCTCTTAATTCTCTGTTCGGCAACAAATCTCTCAAAGGTTGATGGCGTCGTACCAGAGCCTTCATTCGTTCCCTCGTCCGTCCCACGCCCTCTGGAAATTCATCAGTGGTGAAAAGACGAGAATGAATCTACAGCGGTGATTTATGAGTTATTGTGATCCCGACATTCCCAGGGATGTATCAGCGGCGGGGTTGCATCGGTGTTAATTAAAATTTGGTTCCAGATTAAAAGCAGTCAATGGTGGCCTCTGGTCCACTGTTTCACAAGGAAAGTGTAATTAGAAACGGATAATGGGGGGAGCCGGGCCGAGCTGGTGTGGCTCCGCTTTACACACTTTTTCACACACACACACATGGGCGAGCACACAGAAACACACTCTCACACACACCAATGTGTGTGTGGAGTTTCCTGCATTCGACAGAGGTAAAGGAGCGTGAAATAAAGGCAAAATCATAACCTGTGGTAGAACAGAATTGAGCTCCCGTCTGATTAACAACAGGACGGTAAAATGAAGGAAAACTGACAAATGTTAATTAGGAAACACTACTGCAAGAGCTGGAGGTGAAATAAGTTTGAATGAAATCATATTGCCAAAACAGATCGGATGGTTCTACCTAGCTGAGACGCAGTTAACCAGCTCTTAAATATAATATTGAAGAGGTGAATGGTGAAGTATAAAAAGGAATGGTCAGTGGAAGAGGGACACGGAAAGAGGTATGAGAAACAGACTGTTGACCTACATTCAGCAGAGGTAGGAGAGTACTGGTTCCTCAGAGCATGGATTACCTGTACGGCACTGGGATGTCACTGTGTTCGGCACCATGCAGAGACCAAGGCCAAAAGGCCACAGCACTATGGCGCGACCTCAAAAGACCCGTGAATACCAAACACAATCCCTGACAGAGAGAGTTCAACTGAACCCAGTTGCAGGAGTTTGGAGAGGACAATGTAGATCAGGACAAGGAGAGGATAGTTCAATATGACAGACAGTGAAGTCGTCAATGACTGGAGTTACAGTATGCGTGTCTAACATGGTACAGCACAGGCAGTATTGTACTGGGGAGCCAACATGCAAGCGTGTCTGTGTGCCTGCCATGAGAGTCATTCGGAAAATACAAAACACTCTCTCCTAAAGATGCTGAGAATACATCAGGGTCAGCAGACAACCTTTCACTCAATTCAAGCGTTTAAAAAATATATATCACACACAAACTGCACTCCACGTGTTGTTATAAGGCAAGTACGAGGAGGTGCAGTACAGTATTTCTAATGAGGGTTTTCTGGAATTACACCCATGGTGAGGGAATGGAGGAAGTCATCGCTTTGAAGTCGCAAACACATCCTGCTGGTACGCAAACAAAAAATCTATATCTGTCACTAAGAGCCGGCTCGACATGATTGAGTAGAAGCACCACGTCTGATACCACGCACATCTGCAGCAAAAAAAAAAATGTAAGCAGAATAAAGAGAAACATGAACTGCCTTATCTTATTTCCTGGGCCTGGTCAAACTGCTGCTGTCGCAATAAAGACGGAATTGTCGGTTAGGATGGTGAAGCCTAGACGCCCTGCAGAGCGCAGCTAGAGCCCAAGGCCCCTATGAAACGCAATGCACTTTAGGCTAGACCGCTAATGCTAAGCTACAATATCCTGAAACCAGATAAAGGACTTATTACAATGCACGTATCAATGTATCAATCATGCATGCATCATTCATGCATTTCGCTATCAAATTATGTTAATCTTAATTACATCGGGGGAAATTTGCATATTTTATCTGCATAATAGTCTGGATCGTTTGGGCCCCCCCCCCCCACCCCACCCTCCTAAATTGATATTCCCATTTCGATACAGTATTTCCATTTCCATATTCTGCTAGCTCTAATGATCCTGTTTTGCATTGCATACTACTTTACAATAATACCATCAGCATGAATAATGGTTCAGTCACATGTAGGCAGAATTACAATAGTTGCATGTAATCGCTTACATCCATGTGAGTCATCAAGGAGGTAGAGCAGCTGATGTACACATTGTTAATTACCGCGGTTACACACGTTAATGACTATCGAGAGCATTTCCATGCTGTAATAGAGGATATACATACAGCCACTCTAAACAATATTCATGCTGCTTTACATAGTGTCATAGAATTACAGTATTCCAAAAATGCAACACGCCAGCCCAACGGGGACAGATGACGCATTTCATTGTATTAAGTCCTCCTGAACAGCTAATCAAATGTCTACCCAGACTATTTGCATTGCCCCCCCCCCCCCCCCCCCCATTTTACGTTGCAGCTACTCTGTTTATTATCTATGCATAGTCACTTTAACTCTACCTACATGTACATATTACCTCAATTACCTCGACTAACCGGTGACTCTGTACCGGTACCCCCTGTATAATGCCTCACTATTGTTATTTTACAGCTGCTCTTTAATTATTTGTTACTTTTATATTTTACGTATCTATTTTTTACTTAACACTTATTTTTCTTAAAACTGCATTATTGGTAAGTAAGCATTTCACTGTAAGGTCTATACTTGTTGTGTTCGGCGCGCGTGACAAATAACATTTTATTTGATATAGGGAGAAAGACAGGATCCTTTATGGCTGGCCATGATTGGCTGAGAGAAGGGGTTGACCATGCTGATGGTTGGCCATGCTTTCATATGTTAATTCTTAAAGAGGTGGGTGGGTCCCAGACGTGTTTTCATCTGGGTTTCTCTGCAAACACACACAAACCTCTACGGGCCACGGGGGCAGTATTGAGAATTTTGAAAGAAATATGTGCCCATTTTTAACTGCCTCCTACACCAACTCAGAAGCTAGGATATGCATATTATTAACACATTCGGATAGAAAACACTCTGAATTTTCTAAAACAGTTTGAATGGTGTCTGTAAGTATAACAAAACTCATATTGCAGGCAAAAACCTGTGAAAAATAGATTAAAAAAAATGAGAATTTTGTGACTGTACTATTTAGTGTCATTGTTTTAAAGATACCACAGTGAGAAAGGATTCAGTTCGCAACTCCTACTGCTTCCACTAGATGTCAACGATCTTTAGAAAGTTGTTGGAAGCATCTGTCATGAATACAGACCGAATTAGAAAGCTTACAAGTTGACACGTCATCACTTCATTTTTTGCGCCTGCGCATGAATCTGAGAAGAGTGCCTTTGTCATTATCGTTTATTCTAGACACTTGATAGGTTGTGTGAAAATATTACTGATGTTTACTGATGTTTCACGTTAAAAATGGAACAAAAGATTAGTGCTAAACAACGTTTGACATGTTTAAACAAACGTAAATAGATTATTTACTAGGTTTTCTTTAGCTTTTCGACGTGACTTTACACTGCCCACCTCATTTTGTGGGAGCCTACTGAACGCTAACTATTTGGACATAAATTATGAACTTTGTCAAAAGAAACCACATTTGTTCTGGACCTGGGATCTCTGGCAGCGCCTTCTGATGGAGATAATCAAAGGTAAGGGGATATTTAGAATGTTATTATCGATATTAGATGATGCTAATGCTAACGGTATAGCTTAGCTTAGCTTAGCATATAGCTTATTGTTGTTAGCATAGTACCCAGTTTATGCAAAATGTGATTTCCCAGTAAAGTTATTTTGAGATCTGGCCATTCGGTAGCAATTACGAGATGATAATATATTATTCTTTGAATGACAATATTATAATTTACCAATGTTTTCGAATAGTAATTCCGTGATTTGTAATGCTGGATTCACTGGGTGCATTCGAGCCGAAAAAAATTCTGAATTTCACCGCGACTGTAAATGCTGTTTTTGGATATAAATATGAACTTGATGGAACTAAAAATGCATGTATTGTATAACATAATGTCCTATGAGTGTCATCTGATGCAGATTGTCAAAGGTAAGTGCATAATTCTAGCTAGTTTTCTGTCTGTTGATGCCCTTCTTTGAATTGGCTAAACATTACACGCAGCTATTGTCAATGTACTCTCCTCACATAACCTAACTTTATGCATTCTCCGTAATGCCTCTGAAAATCGGACAGCGTGGTTAGATTTAGGAGATATATCTTTCAAATGGAGGAAAATAGTTGATTATTTGATTTTTTGAAATGATTACTCTTGCAGTTTTGAATTCCCCGCCATGGTCACATGACAATGAATCCCAATACCGGGATAAGATCGGGATAAGATCCTCAGGGTGTGAACGATGCTGAATGGGCGTAAACAAAGAAGAGCTCTCTAGCGCTCAACAAAATCTTTCAAGGGTATTTCTCCTGCTTGCCTCTGATGTGGGATAACACCTTTATCAGATTTTAAAGCAGGATAACTTTACCATGCTTCCTCCAATCACAGTGTATGATATACCATTTTGGAGCTCAGAATTTTTGTAATCTGTAAAAAAAAAAAAGCATTTCAGATTATTCTAAATAAACCAAATTATTTAATTGAATTCAAAATACTTTATTGGCATGGAAAGTGTTACCGCATTGGCAAAGCAAACATACATTGACCGTACAAAACATTAAGAACACCTTCCTAATGTTGAGCTGGATGGTATTCTGGGCTGGTTGCGTGTGTGTTTGTGCCTGTGTATGTGTCTGTATGTGTCCATGTGTGTGTGTCTGTGTGTGGCTAGCTGCTAGCTGCAGCCAAGGCAGGGTTGGTTGGTCCCGCTCCAAACCCAGATGAGAGGATCCTCGCTAGGCTCTGCATTCCTCCTCATTTATCCTCCTGGACTGGGTGACTGGCGATAAATAAAATAAAGGCTCCCAGAACCCGTACATGCACTACCAAACCAGCAGTGTGTGTGTGTGTGTGTGTGTGTGTGTGTGTGTGTGCTTGTGTGTCTAAACTGAGGCGAAATAAATATATCTTGGTTGAGGGATCATTCGGAGGAAAAAAAATGTAACGTCATGTATAAAAATGTTATCTTTGGGTTGGAGACCTCTGACCACATCAGTCCCATCAGGGCGTAACAGCACAGTGAGTTGACAATTCACATGACACCACTTCCCCCTCGCAAACACACTGGTGGGACAGACGTGTTTTCATCTGGGTTTCTCTGCAAACACACACAAACCCAACCCGCACGCACGCACGCTGCTCATAGCAACACACACATGCATGTGTACACGTACAGTACGTGTGTGCACTGTACAGACCAGAACACACAGCTATTACACATTCATTTACCGTTCACAGATTCAATGTCAACTTGTCAGCCTAATGCTCGGGGGACAATATCCCATTTTTTTCCCCTCAAATAATTCTTATGGAGCGTTCTTTTATGTGAGACACTACAGGCGAGATAGTGGTACAGGCAATTCACTTATCAACCCTGCAACGTGGATTTATGGGGGATTCATCTCTCACTGATGCACCGTATTGGCTTCATTGTATTTCTTGTCATTTTCTCCCAGGTATAAAAGTGTCCTTGCCTGCGTCCCAAATGGCCCCCTCTATTCTTAGTGCACCACTTTTAAACAAAGCCCTATGGGGCCTGGTGAGCCATATGGGCCCTGGTCAAAAGCAGTGCACTATACAGGGAATATAGTACCATTTGAGACTTAGCTCTTGTCTGTGAGCTACAGTGGCCTGCTGAGGACAAAGTGCCAGAGCACAGGGCCAAGGGGACACGGACAGCACAGCTCACTGGCACCATACATTACAGACTGTGGACTCTTGTCAGGAACGACCTCATACTGTTCCAGAACGCCTACAGTATCTACTGTACCGTACAGTAATCGCCTTGGGTACAGACACTACGGACTGGTTTCCCGGATGCAGACTAAGCCAGTCCTGGACTAAAAAGCATTTTCAATGGAGATTCTCTATTGAGCATGCTTTTTTAGTTCAAGGCTAGGAAACAGGCCCTATGGGTTTCAACCCATAATGGATCAACTGGGTATGGACCTCTACCTGGGGTGGTAGAGCTGCATAATGACATGTCACTCATCATCTGATCAATAACCTTCTGACTCCCTTAGCTGCAGGCTCTGTCCATTGATCTTCTGTCTGTCTGCACCACTTTTATTGTAGCAGAGCTAAATGTTACTGTAAAGCATTGCTTATTGTAGAACTGTTACATTTCAGTGCAGCAGAGCAGGAAATCAACCAGGTGTTATAGATCTGAGATGATCATCTTGATTATTCAAATATGAAGTATTTTCATATCTGGGCTTTAGTTAATCCTTCCTTCCTTCCCTCTATCCTTCGCCTTCCTACCAATGCCCAGGGGTAACGTATAGTACAACACCATACAGTCCAGCTGCTATAGTATTTTACTCAAATTCTCATCAATCAATACGAGTAACTGGGTTTCTGAGGTGCAGTAATTCCAAAACCAACATTCCTGTGGCACAGTTGATTTAATTGATAAGCAGTTGACATTATTTTGTATCAATAATTAAGAATTATGAGGGCTTATTCCCGGAAAGCCTGCTATCATAAATGTTCCATTATGATTTGTGGACTCATAAAGCTATCTACTGTATATTGGACTAAGATGTTACTTAAATACCCGGTTACTAAGAGAGACAGCTCGGGTTTGAAAATCGCTCAGTTCACAGTGTTTAAATTAAGCTCCATTTAGATGAGAGAGAATTACAAATGCGCCAGTCTTGACTAAATGGCTAGCCTAATTTAAGAGACCCCAAACCAGCTTTGAAAATTCAAATTTGCTCATTTTAAGAACACCTCTCACAGCCAACTGGTGTTAATTGATCTGAGTGGGCAGAATAATGCTAGTGAGAAAATATCCAAAACGCGCAGCAGTGTTGTGTTTGAGACCACCTAAAACGAGACTGATTCAAGACCAAGACCGGAGCAAATTGAGTCTGAGTCAAGACCAAGACCAGAGGAGTGGGCGAAATCAAGTCATTACCGAGATCGGGAGTGGGACAAGGGGTCTGAGACAGAGTCAAGTGATCGAGACCATGTTGTAATTTTGTCAAATCACAACCATAATAAGAGTTCAAAATGTCCAGTATTTCTGTGTTCATATTTCAGAACAACATACTGATTCTTTAGACATTCAGAATAGTGAATAAATGCATGTTGAGGGACAATAGAGCCACTCTACAAATTATTACTAACCCAAACACAGTGGGAAACAATGCACCTACTATGCCTTCAGAGAAGGGCTAAAGGATTTACCAAATAATGCTTATAATAATAATTATATTATTATTTTCAATGATATTCTGATTTAATCTCTTCAGTTTTTGTTGGAAAGGAAAGGGTTAACACTGATTAGAAAAAAAAGATCCAATCTGGGGAGAAAAATCGATCTAGCTAAATCAGCCATTGGCTAGGCCATCAGAAGCTAGATAAATGATTTTGGAGTGACAGTGGAATCAACCAAATACAGTTTGACTTAATGGGTGGGACCGTTTTTACAGAAACGAATGGAAACTTGGTCACTGCGAAATAGTGAGCAGTAGTTTTTCCAGGGTCAAGCTAGCTAGCTTTTGTTGTCGTCTAGTTTGCAGTGGCTGTTGTTAGCCATCTCTGTGAAAATAACATGTTTGTGAAACATTGTTGCATTTAAAGTGGAACTGACAGCATTTTAACATGAAATCTTATTAAAATCTGTTCATATACACCCCTCGGAAGAATATCACTTTTTCTTACAATGTTTGGGAATTACAAATACTAAGGCATTTGTGAAAATTATATAGCAATATAGAGTGAGAAATGGGCCGTGCATTTGGACAATTAATAGACACTGCAGTAAATAAAACAGAATAAAAATATCTGTCTTGTCCAGGACCGGAATCTACACAGCCCGGTGCGCTATAGCTAATCAGAGCTGCAGTGGCCTTTATACAAACAAGTTAATTGCCACACGGGCCAAAAGGCTCCTTAAGGCTCCTTAACAGCTTTTATCCTCAAGCAATAAGACCGCTGAACAATTAACCAAATGGCCACCAGATTATTTACATTGACACCCCCACTTCCTCCATTTGTGTTTTTACACTGCTGCTACTCACTGTTTATTATCTATGCATAGTCACTTCACCCCTACCTTCATGTACAAATTACTTTGACTAGCCTGTACTACCGCACATTGACTCTGTAACGGTACCCGCTGTATATAGCCTCGTTATTGTTATTTTATTGTGTTACTTTGTATTATTTTTTACTTTATTTGGTAAATATTTCCTTAACTCTTTCTTGAACTGCACTATTGGATAAGGGCTTGTTAGTAATCATTTCACGGTAAGGTCTACACATGTTGTATTCGGCGCATGTGACAAATACATTTGATTTGATCATTCACACTGAAATGGACTGTGTGTTTCCAGGCAGTTGGCCCTGTCATCATTCACACTGAACTGGACTGTGTGTTAACAGGCAGTTGGTCCTGCCATCATTCACTTTGAACTGGACTGTGTGTTAACAGGCAGTTGGTCCTGCCATCATTCACTTTGAACTGGACTGTGTGTTTCCAGGCAGTTGGCCCTGTCATCATTCACACTGAACTGGACTGTGTGTTAACAGGCAGTTGGCCCTGTCATCATTCACACTGAACTGGACTGTGTGTTTCCAGGCAGTTGGCCCTGTCATCATTCACACTGAACTGGACTGTGTGTTAACAGGCAGTTGGTCCTGCCATCATTCACTTTGAACTGGACTGTGTGTTTCCAGGCAGTTGGCCCTGTCATCATTCACACTGAACTGGACTGTGTGTTTCCAGGCAGTTGGCCCTGTCATCATTCACACTGAACTGGACTGTGTGTTTCCAGGCAGTTGGCCCTGTCATCATTCACACTGAACTGGACTGTGTGTTAACAGGCAGTTGGCCCTGCCATTTCACTTTGAACTGGACTGTGTGTTTACAGGCAGTTGGTCCTGCCATCATTCACTTTGAACTGGACTGTGTGTTAACAGGCAGTTGGCCCTGCCATTTCACTTTGAACTGGACTGTGTGTTAACAGGCAGTTGGTCCTGCCATCATTCACTTTGAACTGGACTGTGTGTTAACAGGCAGTTGGTCCTGCCATCAGTCGTTCAAGTTCTTGCTAGCTAACCAAATGACACCTGCATCTCTAGCTGTACATAGCCACCAAAAAACAATATGAGGGGAAAAAGTCAGTCACTCACCCACTCCTCCAATGGAATGAGATGTCATCCTCCTAGCAGCTAGCTAGCTATCTAGCTAACATTATGCTCTGTATTTTTAGCTTGCTACATAAAAAGATACGCTAACCTATTAGCCACCTTATGACTGACTTGTGATCATTGCCCTTGCTAGTTTGATTGTATTGACATTTCCAGCCGTAGATACATTAGTCTGTTTTTGTCCAGAATATTGAGTAATTGAAACTGAAACAGTGCATTCTGAATGGAGGCAGTGAACAATGTACCAGGCCGGCGGTGATTTACAACCTGATAGTAATATTTATATACATACAGTTGAAGTCGGAAGTTTACATACACTTAGGTTGGAGTCATTAAAACTCATTTTTCAACCACTCCACAAATGACTTGTTATCAAACTATAGTTTTGGCAAGTTGGTTAGGACATTACTGTGTGCATGACACAAGTCATTTTTCCAACAATTGTTTACAGACAGATTATTTCACTTGTAAATCACTGTATCACAATTCCAGTGGGTCAGAAGTTTACATACACTAAGTTGACTGTGCCTTTAAACAGCTTGGAAAATTCCAGAAAATTTCGTCATGGCTTTAGAAGCTTCTGATAGGCTAATTGACATAATTTGAGTCAATTGGAGGTGTACCTGTGGATGTATTTCAAGGCTACCTTCAAACTCAGTGTCTCTTTGCTTGACATCATGGAAAAATCAAAAGAAATCAGCCAAGTCTGGATCATCCTTGGGAGCAATTTCCAAACGCCTGAAGGTACCACGTTCATCTGTACAAACAATAGTACGCAAGTACAAATACCATGGGACCACGCAGCCGTCATACAGCTCAGGAAGGAGACGCGTTCTGTCTCGTAGAGATGAACGTACTTGGGTGAGAAAAGCGCAAATCAATCCCAGAACAACAGCAAACGACCTTATGAAGATGCTGGAGGAAACAGGTACAAAAGTATCTATATCCACAGTAAAACAAGTCCTATATCGACACAACCTGAAAGGCTGCTCAGCAAGGAAGAAGCCACTGCTCCAAAACCGCCATAAAAAAGCCAGACTACGGTTAGCAACTTCACTTTTTGGAGAAATGTCCTCTGGTCTGATGAAACAAAAATAGAACTGTTTAGCCATAATGACCATCGTTATGTTTGGAGGAAAAAGGGGGAGGCCTGCAAGCCGAAGAACACCATCCCAACTGTGAAGCATGGGGGTGGCAGCATCATGTTGTGGGGGTGCTTTGCTGCAGGAGGGACTGGTGCACTTCACAAAATAGATGGCATCATGAGGAAGGAAAATTATGTGGATATATTGAAGCAACATCTCAAGACATCAGTCAGGAAGTTAAAGCTTGGTCGCAAATGGGTTTTCCAAATGCACAATGAACCCAAGTATACTTCCAAAGTTGTGGCAAAATGGCTTAAGGACAACACAGTGAAGGTATTGGAGTGGCCATCACAAAGCCCTGACCTCAATCCTATAGAAAATGTGTGGGCAGAACTGAAAAAGCTTGTGCGTGCAAGGAGGCCTAAAAACCTGATTCAGTTACACCAGCTCTGTCAGGAGGAATGGGCCAAAATTCACCCAAATTACCATGGGAAGCTTGTGGAAGGCTACACAAAACGTTTGACTCAAGTTAAACAATTTAAAGGCAATGCTACCAAATACTAATTGAGTGTATGTGTACTTCTGACCCACTGGGAATGTGATGAAAGAAATAAAAGCTGAAATAAATCATTCTCTCTTCCATTATTCTATTCTATTATTTCACATTCTTAAAATAAAGTGGTGATCCTAACTGACCTAAGACAGGGAATTCTTACTAGGATTAAATGTGAGGAATATTGAACAACTGAAGGTGTATGTAAACTTCCGACTTCAACTGTATATAAGTGCTTGCCTTAGTTAGCATTTTACTGGTAGGTATCATAAGTTGAAACATCTTTCCTGCCCTACCGGCTACTGATGTAATTCTTCTGTGAGCTGCTCCACGCCAAAACACTCTTGCTGCCTGCAGATGCTATTAGGCTAAAACTAGGCTATGTGTGCGGTGTGCATGTGAATATATTTCACATGATTTGCGATTGTGTTGGCTACTTTGTGCATGATTTCTCTATTGTACTGCATAATTGATAAGTCGTATACCTTCACTACACTACTTTGATAAGTATCAGTATGGGCTCCCGAGTGGCGCAGCGGTCTAAGGTACTGCATCTCAGTGCTAGAGGCATCACTACAGACACCCTCGAATCCAGGCTGTATCACAACTGGCCGTGTTTGGTAGTCCCATTGGGCGGCGCACAATTGTCCCAGCGTCATCTGTGTAGACCATCATTGTAAATAAAATAAAAAATAAGAGTTTGTTCTTAACTGACTTGCCTTATTAAATAAAGGTAAAACAATTTTTTTTTTAGGGATTAAGAAGTACGCAATGCCCACTGAAAAAAAACGCTGTATACCCTCCACTGGCCCTTTGTGTTTTACAAAACTGGACTCTCCTACATGAGTGCGCTGGTATTACGGTTGCTGTCCTTTCAGAATCATGAACCTGTCACACACTGAAGGCCTATAGGTTCGTTACTGTGCAACATGTCTATAACACATATAAAGGCTGTTAAGATATTCATGTTTTAAGAAAGGAGTGTATGTATTTGGCCTGGTGAAGTGGTTTTATGGAAGCTGATAATTAGGATTTTTTTACTCCGCTGGTCTCAGAAAGAAATGAGGAGGACACCGAGACAAGACCGAGACACTCAATATGTGGTCTCGAGACCAAACTCGAGACCAAGACCAGTCTGGAGTACTACAACACTGACGCCCAGCAAACCTGGTCTCCATTCAGATGTGTAATTGTTTTCGCCACTCAGTTACACGGTAATACACAGTAATTACATTATCTTGTTAGCTTAATAGCGTAACCCAGATGTGTTGGGTGCATCATCTGAAGAGCTCTTGAGAGGGAGGGAGGCAGAGACCTGAAAGGTGTTCATTACTTGTCAAAAGGTTGTTGAAGGTAGACTCAGCGAAATGACGTTGTCACAAGCAACACCGCAGATAGAGATGAGCGAGATTCAACAGTTCGCTCGCACAGTCACACACAGTATCTGTGCATGTGCACAAGTTCGATTCACGCTGCTAGAGCCTGGTAGCACCAAACCAACTCTTCAATGCCCTTAGTTGTTGCGGAAATTGGCCCACTATGTGGTTTACTTTGTGCATCTATTTCATTTTGCTGAGTCTACCTTTAAGATGGATCCTCTGGCAAAACACAAACTGCCTCTGGAAGCAACGTCAGCACAATAACTGTTGTACGGGAACTTCATGAAATGGGTTTCCATGGCAGAGCAGCCGCACACAAGCCTAAGATCACCATGCACAATGCCAAGCGTTGGCTGGAGTGGTGTAAAGCTCGCCACCATTGGACCATTGGAGCATTGGAAACACGTTCTCTGGAGTGATGAATGGAAATGTGAATGGAAATCTTGGAAAGTGAAGGGAAATCTTAACGCTACAGCATCCAATGACATTCTAGACGATTCTGTGCTTCCAACTTGATGGCAACAGTTTGGGGAAGGCTCTTTCGTGTTTCAGTATGACAATGCCCCCGTGCACAAAGTGAGGTCCATACAGAAATGGTTTGTCGAGGTTGGTTGGAAGAACTTGACTGCCTGCACAGAGCCCTGACTTCAACCCCATGGAATACCTTTGGGATGAATTGGAATGCCGACTGTGAGCCAGGTCTAATCACCCAACATCAGTGCCCAACCTCACTAATGCTCTTGTGGCTGAATGGAAGCAGGTCTCCGTAGCACTGTTCCAACATCTAGTGGAAAGCCTTCCCAGAGAGAGTAAAGGCTGTTATAGCAGCAAAGCGGGGACCAAGTCCATATTAATGCGCATGATTTCGGAATGCGATGTTCGACTTTCAGGCGTCCACATACTTTTGGTCATGTAATGCATGTGTACGTACTGTATGCTGTCATGTGGTAGGTCTAGTGTGAGGGAATGGAAAATGTTGGTTATTTTATTTAACTAGGCAAGTCAGTTAAGAACAAATCTTATTTACAATGACTGCCTACCCCGGCCAACGCTGGGCCAATTGTGCGCCGCCCTATGGAACTTCCAATCACGGCCGGATGTGATACAGCCTGGATTCGAACCAGGGACTGTAGTGACGTCTCTTGCACTAAGATGCAGTGCCTTAGACCGCCGCGCCACTCAGGAGCTTGAGGGCTACTTCATGCATGAGTTCTAATTCATGTTACTTCATGCATGACATTTCATTTGACGATTTAAGTAATTTAGGTCATAGGCTAGAATGTCAAGAGACCTGGCTTTAAACAGTGGCATAAGACATGGAAAGGTGAGAACCAGAGGGGGCCCTTAAGCCTACAAAGCTGTGAGTTGTAGAGGTACAATTCATATACAGACAGTGCCTGTTTATGCTACATGTACATCCAGGTCTGCCTGATTGTTGATGCAGCAACAGCAACATAATCACCTCAGCAGATTGCACAAAGATGGGCAGACAGAGCAAATATTTGAACAAAGCATAGATCAATGAAAAATCAAGAAGGGCCCCCGAAAAATAAATCTCCCAGGCAGAGACAAACATTAAAATCATGACAAGGACAAAGTGTTCCTGTATTTTTTAAGTGCGGCCCTCTTTGTCCCCCAGCTCTGATTAATTCATGAGGAACAGCCAAACCGCCCCCATCTACCCTTATTCATGCATTTTTGATTTATTTCTTCCTTAACTAATCAAGGATATGATCATTACTCAGGAAGATGCAGGGGTGAACCCCCGAACTCCTGGCAGGTCAGGGGAAGGCCGATGCCCTCATTGTGGTTACCACACCAGCGACGGTTGCTCTCTGATAAAAAATGGTGATAGATACGCCCTCGACTGATAACCCTCAAGGCCATTTGTCAATGGGCTGGGAGGGGAGAGAGCCCAACAGAGTTGTATAAGGATGGAACCGACATAGAAAACAAGCAAGCATGGTGTCAGGGCTCATGGCACGGAGACTGTGCTGCTGTCCCCCGGGGCATTGGTCTCCCGGCTGGCCTGGACTGGAAGTGAAGCGGAGACCACACTGCCAACGGGAGCAGCACAGGAAGTGGAGGGGGGACAAAAGGTCACTGTTTGAGGAATGTGGTGGCCGGGTTCCATTTACGACGTGCTCGCCCAATCAGACGCCAGCTTGGTGAGCAGCCAACTTGGAAGGCGCGAGAGCGCCTTGGCTTACAGGAATGGGAGATGGAAGGGGAAGGGAGAGGGGGGCTTGAGCTGTGTGAGGCTCTGCAGAAAAACAAAATGAATGGATTATGAGTGCAACACGTTGAGGTTTGCGTGCTGGACGCCACCCAATTAATGGAATACTCCCATTGCGATTACTAATTAAGGTCATTAATACACATGCGAACAGGGGAAAGGCTAACAGTCTCTCTCCCTGCCTCTCTCATTTCTACCTAGCTCGCCTCGTTCTGGAATCGCTTCTGGGGAGAGAGGGGCATTTTGGAAGAGGTCTGCTACTGGCTGCACTTCAGTTGAGATTCTCATCTGCACATAATTCACTTTCAAAGGGCAGAGGGGCTATGGAGAGAATCCTTAATTACGCCGGCATCGTGTACAACATAGACAAATGTTTATATGTTGGCCACACTAATGAGAAACCAATAATGGATGCAAACAGCAATCACTTGGCTTTCTCTCTCTCCACTTCCCCGAAAAGCCATACGGGACAATCCGAAACAGGGCTTTTTGGAGAGCGCTACCTCGTTCATCAATTCTCCTTTATGCTCGGCATCATGCAATACTATACTCAGCCGTCAATGTAGCCATAAATCTCTCTTTATAGGGCCTAACATGGCAGATATTTATCCATTAAAGGGTCATTCTGTGCTAGGGGGTTAGTGTATGGATGCAGGCAATTGTAATGGTCAAGCCTAGACAGTGATGCCCTACTTTATATACTGTATATTTTCTACAGGATCATTAGGCAAAGGTACCAGTTTGCTATATCACTACAATTGTTATTACGTACACAAGGAATAATGACAGTGTGTTGGAAATTAATTGTATTTAAACCTTCATTAAAACCTCTAATTATTTCACAGCAAGACGCCAGCAGGGTTATCGGGAGTTTGTTTGCAAATCCTTGAAAGTACATTATTGAAGTGCCGTGTGATATTGTGTAGTGTACCTTCTATGTAATTACCATGTGGATTTAATTATCATCTAATATAATAACATATGCCTTTTAGCAGACGCTTTAATCCGAAGCCATACGCACATAGATTTTATGTATGTGTGTTCCCGCGAATCAAACCCACTATAAACCCACTAATATAAACTCGTTTAGATAATAATAATTTAAAAAAAAGAATTGTTAAAACTAGAAAAAAAGAGACATTTGAAAAAGTAATAATAATAAAAATCGACATGAAAAGATGCCTTTCTCCCCAGAAGGGCGTCGTAACCGACACCCTCACCTCCCTAGGACCAATATAAATAAACTTGATTGCAGGTTACGTGGTTACCAGGTTTCCATCCAATCATTTCATACGACTGAATTACCTGATGCATGAAAAAAGTCATAACCGGGCTGATGGAAACAGGATATGCCGGTAAAATGTAATAAACGCCGACAGACAGTTTGTTTGTTAGACATGGTGGGATCTTTTTGTGTTGGTAAAATGAATTATGGGAGAAATTGCGGTGGAAACGCCTTAATGCGTAAATATGACATAATAACCATCCCATCGAAGTAAAGCTGGAGTCACGCGATGATATGTTTGTGTGGTCCCCCCACTACAACTCAGGAAACCATGCATTTTATTAGGCAACATATGAAATAAGTTATGATTAACTTCACAGGGTGGTGAAAGTGCACGTGATGAGCTTGATGCTCCTTTCCAATAAATATTGACGGTCTTATTCTTGTGACGTGATGATCGATGTTTGGCTGCCATTTGACAAATAAAAATAATATTGCTCTTATCCATAATAATCTCATAATGTAGGTTGTCTACCTGCACCATATCTGCGAGCTGTTGCAGATTTTTTAATATTCGCATAAAAATCTGTGGCAAATTGGATGGAAACCTAGCTATTGAGGAACAACAACAGGCAGCTGAGAAGAGAACAAAGTCGTGGGAGCCAATCGGCTCATCTAATTTCCCACAATTCAGTGCGGTGTCGCGCCGGCAGGCGGGCTTGGTGAATCTCAGCCTCAGCAGCCTTATCTCCTGGCGTAGGAAATGGAGGTCCTTTAAAGGTCTGAGGTCATTTCCTCTGCCTCGGGGCTCATACAGGAAAATATAAAATGTCTCCATTCGGCCAGCCCCTGCTTTCCTTCAAATGCCTGAGCTGCCTTTTTCAAGCTTTTAAGAGGCCCTTGTGGCCTCCGGATGGCAAATTAGTGGCTTCGGTTCCCCCAGACCCTCAGATGAAGCCAACCCATATCTCACTCCTACTAAATGAGAAACATCCAAAGGGAACCAGAGGGAACAATAGAGGGAGAGAAAGAGAGAGAATGCCTCCCCTTTTACCCACAGAGCTTGACGACCCTTAAGCCTTTCACAACTTCCTGTTCACATTGCTCTCCGGTTGGTCCAGGGCGTGAGTCAGCGATGGGAAGATGGAGAGGCTCATTCAAGGCCCGTGCGATGCAGAGGTGAAAGGCAGCCACGCTGTGAATCTAGGCAGGCGGAGGATTGATCGATCTGGTCCTGGCTGCTGCAGGAGCCATAGAGTCCTAAGGCAGATGGATGAGTGTGTGGCTGGGGGTGTAGGCTGTGGGTGGAGGAGAGGAGAGGCTGTACTATCCTAGCCTCAATGTGATTGTGCACTCTTTGCGAGTGTTTTTCCATGGGGTCCGAAATTATTGACACCCTTGATAAAGATGAGCAAAAATGACTGTATAAAATAAATGATTCAAATACTGAGCTGTATTATATGCAAAAAAATGTTTTGAAATTATATTGTTTTATACTAATACAATTGGCAGAGAAAGAGATTCTGTCTGATTCTGTAATATTTTTTTTTCTCAAAAAGGTAGTGTTCAAAATGTTGATTTTGTGGCAAATTAACAATTTCTTTGTGTATTTTGATGTGTGCTTAGGGTTATTGTCTTGCTGGAAGATCCACTTGCGTCCAAGTTCCGCTTGCGTCCAAGTTCCAGCCTCCTGGCAGAGGCCACCAGGTCTTTGGCTAAAATGTCCTGCCGTTGACCTTAACAAGGGCCCCAGGACCAGTGGACGCAAAATAGCCCCATAGCATCAATGATCCACCACCATATTTTACAGTAGGTATGATGTTATTTTCTGCATTCTCATTTCAACGCCAAAGACCTCTATTTTCATTTTCGATAATCTTTTTTTGTATTTTACCCCCTCAGGGAGGTGAAGGTAGAGTCATGCGTCCTCCAAAACATGACCCACCAAACCGCGCTTCTTAACACCCGCCCACTTCACCCGGAAGCCTGCCATACCAATGTGTCAGAGGAAACACCGTTCACCTGATGACTGTCAGCCCGCAGGCACGCCAAAAGGAGTCACTAGAGCACAATGAGCCAAGTAAAGCCCCCCCGGCCAAACCCTCCCCTAACCCAGACAACACTGAGTCAATTCCCGATCAGGACCGGTTGTGATACAGCCCGGGATTGAACCCGGGTCCATAGTGACACCTCTAGCATTGCAATGCAGTGCCTTAGACCACTGTGCCACTCCGCAGGCCCTCATTTTCAATAATCTTGACCCCTACCCTTTTTGAGAATTGTTTTAATCACTTGTTAAACAAAACCTCTTTCTCTGAGCAATTGTACTAGTATAAATAATATACCGTAAATTCCGGACTATAAGACGCAACTTTTTTCCCAGGCTTTGAACCCCGCGGCTTAAACAATGACGCGGCTAATATATGGATTTTTTCCCGCTTTAAAATTTTTTTTCTGAAAAAATAAACATTCTGTGACGTGCTCAGTTTTTTGGCGGCATGAAGCTTTCATTAGACCAATGAAAATTTCGAACGGGTTAAGGTCAAACAACTTTTTTGTTTACTGTTTAGATTAAATCGAGCGCTCTCAAACTTCCCATCATTCTGATTACGGTAGTCATTTTGTCACCCTCATCATGGCAAAGACACGGAGAAATGCATATGATGCAGCTTTCAAGTTGAAGGCGATTGATCTGGCTGTTGGAAAAGGAAATAGAGCTGCTGCACGGGAGCTTGGTCTTAATGAGTCGATGATAAGACGTTGGAAACAGCAGCGTGAGGAATTGACTCAGTGCAAAAAGACAACTAAAGCTTACTGCTAATTTTTTTTTTGTTACAAGCCGTGTTTCGTTAAAGCCTATTTATTTTTGTTACAAGCCGTGTTTCATTAAAGCCTATTTATTTTTGTTACAAGCCGTGTTTCGTTAAAGCCTGTGTAAAGTTCATTTGTTTCAATGTACCGGTAGGCACCTGCGGCTTATAGACATGTGCGGCTTATTTTTTAAATTCAGTGGGTGCGGCTTATATTCAGGTGCGCTTAATAGTCCGGAAATTACGGTAATTAAAAAAATATGTAGCATACTTTTATAGTGCTTTTCATTACAATCTAAAAGTGCTTTAAGCAAACAAACACAAAATAACATGCAATTTTGGAAAGCAAAAACAAATAGTTAGTAATCGATAATGGCAGGCAGGGTAGTTAATTCATGGCTTGAGCAGTCAGCGCCAGGAGGAAGGCTACAATAGAGGCAGTTCGGAGATGAACCGGAGGGTGGTCACATCAAGGGGGTTTTAGACTGGTCCAGAACCGTTCATCAGGGCGGCCTGGCCCGTGCCATCTCTGAAGCAGTGCTTCTCAGTAAAAGTCTCTGAAGTTAAACTCCATGGGTAGAACTTCCCCACTCCCGATGTGTTGTATCCACCTGGGTGAAACCACGACAGCCGCCACAAAAGCACACTAACCACTGGAGAAAACTGCTCAAAACTTCAACCTCTGCATTTTCAACGAGCCTTCCATCTCCAAACGCTATCCCCTTACTTCAAATCAAAACATATCTAGCTAGTTTGCTAGAGAGTTAGCTAGCTGAGCTTCTTGATGACAGTGACGCATTAGTTAGGTGAAACCAACTGATTTGCCAGTTATACCATGCCGATAGCTAACAAATTAGCTAACAAAAACAAACATTTAGGGGAAAAAATGCTATCAAAAGTACCAAAAAATGATTAATATTTACAATTTTACAGGAGTACCTAGGCTGCTATTCCGGCACTATGGCAATGATTGACCATGCGTGCATTTGTGTGTGACACTTGTACAGTGACCCACACATCTCTGTCTCCCTACAACAAACAGGTTGATCTCCCACTCTTTTCTCTCAGTGCATCTCACAGTTTCTTCATCTTTCCCAGAGATGACTGGTTGATGACCTCTTGCACCTTCCCCTTTTCTCGCGCTTTACTGCATGCTCACTGAGCTGAACTAAACACAAATAACACAGGATAGGAGGAAGGGGGGGATTGGCCCGGCTTGTTGCCGGTTCGCTGTCTGTCTGATGGTGCCACGGTGATAAAAAAAAGCACTGCTTCTGACATTTAAACAAGCGCCAGGTCAAAAGGGCAGACGACTGAAAACAAAGTGATACTGGATCAGGGCGACGCGGTGCTCTTTTTTATGACAGACATGAAGCCTGCTCTGACCCATGCCTTCCTGCTTCTCTTTGAGGGGAAATGCATTCACCTTTACAAGGATGGAGAGGATGAGAGAGCATCTTTTGAAAGTAACACATCTATTTAGAAGCAGATTGTGTAGACCAGAGTAACCTCAGATGTAATCATAAAAGGGTCTATGGGTATGCTACAACATTGGTCTCTCACTAGGAGACAATAATAAAAAAGAAATGCTGGTCAGGGATCAAGAAGAAAAAAAACAACACAGGCCCTCTGTGTCAAGCTCTCTAAAATCTGAAATATATTGCACATGTATTTCAACATCAGTATGAAAGGAATGAGGCCCTGGCTGTCAATAGTGATCAGAGACATAGGTTACATGAAAGGAGTATGCCAGAGATTTGCCTTAATACAGAAACACATGGCTTCTGACGAGACCATTACTCTCTCTCTCTCTCTCTCTCTCTCTCACACCGTGTCTACTTCTGTGTCTCTTTCTGTCTCTCTCTCAGGGCTGGACCATCATTTCCACTCGTAAAATACAGACGCTTATACTTGGCTCTTGGCATCACTGGATTCCAGGCAGGTGAGGTATGGGAAACTAGTCTCCCACACCCGCGAGCGCAGAGCTGAGTGCCTGGCCCTTCAGATCATAACTCACCAGGCCAGTGCCTGGACACAGAGAGACTCTACTGTACTTCATCTGCAATTTACTTCTCACCTCTGGTGTACCCTTATACTCCCACAATCCTCTCTCCTTGTTTTCCACGACCAATGGCTCCATCCATCCTCCTAATCAGGGAAACAGGCTGACTTTTGACGGCCTACATGAGTCACCAGCAACACATTAACGCTTTAGTAATTTAGCAGACAGTCTTATACAGAGCGACTTACAGGTGCAATTGGGGTTAAGTGCCTTGCTCAAGGGCACATCAACAGATTTTTCACCAAGTCGTCTCGGGAATTCAAACCGGGGACCTTTCGGTTACTGGCCCAAAGCTTTTAACCGTTAGGCTACCTGCCGCCCGACACAAAGGTGGTTAAGCCAATCCGAGGGTTTTCCAGCCTCCACATTTGACCCTGCACACAACAGGCGGGATCTATCCAGGTAAGGACGGCTAGGAAGGCGGCTTCACCTTGAAGGGGGCCGCGTTGCTGAGTGAGGAAGCTGCAAAAAGCTATTAAAAGTATTGATGGAAGTTCAATAGCGCTTAAACAGTGCTGCCAGACACCTCGGGGCAAGTACCAGACTAATCAGGGTTTTTTTTCTCCTCCTCCAAGACTCAGGCTGGCATTAGCCATTAAAGGGCTCTACACAAACAGAGCTGCCGTTAGCGTAGAGTGTGCAACAGGCTTAAGAGGAGAACGAACAAAAGGAAAACTACTGTATTATACTTACAGTACTGTAGCAGCTCGACTGGAGCAGGGAATAGCTCTACAAATAGCTTGAGACGTAAGACGAGAGTGATAGTAATCAATGTTTAACTGAACCGTACTTGCCTGTTAGCCTTCTCATTGGATATGTATACTTGAGTAGCATTTTGAATATGAGTCGCTACTATCACGGCGCCATTGTTCGGTTCGGTGTGTCAACATTACATTCATAGCGAGTACACAGAGAGCACAGGCTAATGCTGTTTTCCAGGAAAGAGGAGGACATAAAAAGAGTGGACGGAGACGTACTGTAGCTAGGGAGGGGTTGCACAACAACTGCCTATCCTCTGACGTCCTTCCAGCGAGCGAGCTTCATCACAAGGACTAGTTGTTTACCTCCATCCTTCCTCCAGCTAGCGCTACCTGCTAAATCCTCGATTTACAACATGCAGGCGCTTCCTTGACTGAGGTCTATGTTTATGCCAGGGCTTGGCTCCAAACGCTTCCTATGACAACATCTGCCTTGAAGAGTGATCGTCACGCCATGGACGGTGGCAGACACAAGGCTCCCGTGGCTAACACAAGGCTCAGCATGTGCACTGGTAGGGAATAGGGTGCCATTTGGGATACAGTGACCTTGGTGACGTACCTTTGCACTGGTTGGTGTTCTTGTCCAGGATGGCCTTGGTTGACACTATTTTCCCATATCTGTGAAGAGAAAAGAGATGACAGAGCATTTTAGTATTACACTAGACTGGCTTTATGACCTTAGGCTAGGCATGACATCACTCAAATAGACATCAAGCATTTAAAGTGCATCCTCCATTTTTTCCATACCTCTATAACTACCAGTCGTAAAGTTGGACAAAAATGCACTAATGTCAAAAAATTCATCAACGGTTCATAACAACATTTGGCGAAGCAGAGTAACATTTTAGAATGACTAGGCGGAATGTTTCTAGAACAAAACAACATCTGGAATATTCTTAGAATTCAGTAATGCTATTACCATTACAGTAGGCTATTTGTTCTCTCTCAATTCTCTAACCCCCACTTGGCCTATTCAATAACTAAATGTAGCGAGCCACGAATGCTCTCTTGATAACCATTACCGCTGTTGGGAAATAAACAGCGGAAGTTAACACATCGGGAATGTCTACTACCACTTCGTCTCTCCCATTAATCAAACAACTGCACTATGACTCGCTGCAGCAAAAACTCATCGTTATGGACTGTGTGTGGACTAGAGGATGACTGCGTCAGTCAGTCAGCTCTCTCTCTGTGTGTGTGTGCCTGCCTGTGTGTTTGTTACTGTGTGTATGCGTGCGTGCCTGTACGTGCCCTTGTGTGTGTGTAGGAAATTGAGCTTGTCTCTCAGTAAATAGGGAAGTGTGCAGCTTCCTGGCCCATATTTCACCAGCGGGGGATAATTGTGCCATTTCTCAACGCACAGTGGAAACTCTATTTACTGCATGCTGCGGTGGGGTGGGTGGCAGGTATGAACTGATGAGCACAAAGAGGAAAACTACAGCCTGACACTCAGCCTCCTGGATACCAATCAGACTGTTGTCTTGATGGGATAGAGGCGCAGGGGAATTTGACTGTGGTTACGTCCCAAATGGCCCCTATTCCCAATTAGACTGGGTCAAAAGTAGTGTCCTATTAAAAGAATAGGGTGCCATTAGGGACGCAGGGCTACAGATGGAAACTTGTGGTAAGAAATATCAACGGGGATTTGTAATCACTGAGAGAATTCGAGGACGTCTCCCAAGAGCAATAGAAAAGATTGGATTCAACATGGGGTTGGTGGCATTGATATACACAAAGCACAATTGTTTTATTTTATTGATGTTGCACTGTTGAGGGAAAAGCTTACAAAGTAAGCATTTCACTCATTCATTTACGCCTGCTGTATCCTGTGCATGTGACAAATACACTTTGTTGACATTTTTTTGTTGCATAATTACCCAAGACACAATGGTAATAATGAGATGGGAGGTCTTTGTATGAGCGTGTAACTCTATGCTTGTGAATAGGGTTCAACAGAGCAGACATTGGAAAGGTGATCAGAGCTTTACATTTTCATAGCTAACTCAGTGAAGTTACACATCAACTGTAAAATGTATACTGTTAACGTTGCACTGATCAACGTGTGAATGGGTTTTTTGCATGTCTGGTTGTGTAGGCAAGAGTGTGTTTATTTGTATGTCTGTGTGTGTGTACAGTCCCCTTGTTCTGGGAACCAGTTAAAAAGGCCTCCTATTGGCATGCAGTTGGGGAAAGTTATCATTCTAACTTTGTTTGGGTCCACTGGGACCAGGAGACACTCGTTTCTGGTTGCCAACTAATCATGGCTCGTCTCATTAAATGTTAAAGACGGTTCATCAATGCATCCTGTCTGTGATCCAAAAATACCCCACAAAGACACCAGGGGTGGGAAGAAAAGAAAAGGTAGTATAATGCATCTAGCACATAGTGGAGAATTTTTCTAAATAAACAGGGAATACAAGCTGTACACGAGCTGTGTATGTGTGTGTGGTCACCATGCTGGCGGCTCCTCTTCCAGGACTGGTTGGTGAGGCTTTGATGTGACAGAGACAGTCCCTGTGAAGCCCAGGTTTAACAATGGTGATGCTGTAGCTCTTCTGGAGCCGGTCTCCACTAATTCTATTTCAATCTCTCTCAGTCTCCGTTATGACTGTCTTTACTGACCCTAGTGAGTCCTTCCCCAGTCTCTCTCTCCCTCTTCTCTTTCTCTCTCTCTCTCTCTCTCTCTTTCTAGTAGTGTCTGAGAAAGGCCTTTTTACCTTAGGGTAAAAAATGACCCGCCTTCACTAAACCCCTGAAATAAAGCAGCTTAATTGAATTTTAAAGCCCAAATCTATTTTGCATGAAGAAACAACCTGTCATTCATCAGAAACTTTGTGAATATCTGGGTTTTCCCTCTTCACAATGCAGAAAGACTGCATTTAATCAGTGGACACCACTCATTTTTATTACAACATACCTGTTATAATTGTTTTCTTTACTAAAGTAGAGGTTTATTATTATTATTATTGCTAAAGGTACTGCATAGGTGTAAACATTAACTTTTTAGCAAGAGATAGCACTTGTACAGCCTAAGAAAGTAGCAGAAATGTGCAGAAAGTAGTTTTGAATGCATTTTATTGAAGGGAAACAATCTTGAACAGTCTTGAACTTTTTGGCAACATAGTGACATATTCTTATATACCGTACAATGAGGAATTCAACTACAAAATACTAGTCTTCTCCCATTTTTTTAACCATTGTCCCCACCCACAAGGTGTATAAACAACAACAATAAATAAGAATGAAATAAGATAATAGATACAAAACAAAAACGTGAAGAACATAAATCAATAAACTCTAATTAGCACATGTGTGTGCATGGACTTTGCAGATGTATTCTGACATGTGCAGCACATAGTATTTGTTTTAAGTACTTCTTTGGGAGGCAGAATTGGCATCTCCTCCTTTTGCCTGCCCAAACTGCAGCCTCATGTGGATCAGGACAAGATTCAGCCCCCTGAACAGCTTTCACAAGCGCTGCAGAGGCTGCTGTGCGGGGGAGGCGCTCCCTTCATTGAATGTGTGGGGTTACAAGTGCCTTTCCCAGCTGCTCCAGTAACACCCTCCTCTTGTTCCGCTTATCAGGCATCCAGGTAGGGTTGATCTTGTTCCATATCACGAAGGCATTGTATGAGGACACATCCATGATGTTATGGAAGATGACCAGGGGCCAGCGGGCAGTCATCCTCCTGCAGCTGTAAATTCCTTGTCCGGGTTGTCCACGCCTCCTTTGTTGTGGTTGCCGTCCAGTATGCTTCTTGTCCTCACGATCACTGATCTCAGCCGTTTTGTGCAGTGTACTCAGGAGGACCACATTCTTGTTCCTTTTTGGGAGGTAAGAAACTAGAGTGGTGGTCCATCTGTCACATCAAGCACAACCTGCATCCCCTGGTTCTTCTCCGTGCCTCCACTGGTCGGCTTCCCTGTGTAGACTTGCATCTTCCAAGTGTAGCTGGCCACCCATATCTTGATGCCATACGTTGTTGGCTTGCTGGGCATATACTGTCGGAAAGGACAGCGACCTTTTGACTGAAGAGATTACTATCAGTAATTAGTGTTAGTGTCACAGAAAAAAATCACATAAATCAATGATATTACAGCAACATAATAAAATGAACAGTGAAAATCACTTACATTACAGATATGAAAATAAAAATGTACCTCTGAATGGAACCAGTTGCTCATCCACTGTTACTTCAGGCCCAGGGTTGTAGAGGTATGGCAGACGCTCCACCCACTTCTCCAAGACCTCTCTTATGGCCGCCAGTTTGTCTCTCACACATCTTGCAGGTCTGACTCACGGTTATCAAATCGTAGCATTCTTGAGAAAGTGTGAAAGACTTTGTGGCATCGTGGCACAGAAAATCACCCTTCTACTCTCTGCATCCCAGAGACTACATGTAGCCTTGCCTCGGGACCTATACACACCCACTAAGATTAGCAGCCCTATGTAGGCACGCAGGTCAATCTCATCCTTCCTTTTCCAGTTGTCTCCATTTTTACGGAAACCCTCCAAATTTGTCACCTCCAGGATGATTTTTTCGATGGCTGGTGTGATGAACATTTAGAATGTTGAGGCAATGTCCTGGGCATGGGCAACTGCATGTCTTGTGGGCCCTGGGGTCATCCTTATGACATTTTGTGCTGCCATCCTGCTTTGGTTGTCATATGGTGACAAGAACCATGTTATTTTGCTGTTCTTTGACAAAAATGTGGGGATTTCTTCTTCATCTGAAGATGATGCATCGTGCTCTGGGTTGTATTCTTCGCCATCTTCTTCTTCAGATAACTCCTCCTCTTCTAAATCATAGTTTTTTTGTTCCTCCTGGACATCTGAAAAAATCTGATCTACGACCTGTCAGGCACTGAAACGTGCACTCATGGCTTCAGCAAAGAGAGAATTGGGGGGACTGTCATCTGTAGCACCTTTATAGCCTCTGACTGCTGTCACGTCCTGACCAGTATAAGGGTTATAAGGGTTCCCGCTCCCCGCACTAGCCCTGAGGTGCGTGTTCCCAGGCTGATATCTCCAGTACCAGCACCACGCATCAGGCTTCCAGTGCGTCAGCCCAGTCCGACTCGTCCTGTTCCCGCTCCCCGCACTAGCCCTGAGGTGCGTGTTCCCAGGCTGATACCTCCAGTACCAGCACCACGCATCAGGCTTCCAGTGCGTCAGCCCAGTCCGACTCATCCTGTTCCCGCTCCCCGCACTAGCCCTGAGGTGCGTGTTCCCAGGCTGATACCTCCAGTACCAGCACCACGCATCAGGCTTCCAGTGCGTCAGCCCAGTCCGACTCGTCCTGTTCCCGCTCCCCGCACTAGCCCTGAGGTGCGTGTTCCCAGGCTGATACCTCCAGTACCAGCACCACGCATCAGGCTTCCAGTGCGTCAACCCAGTCCGACTCGGCCTGTTCCCGCTCCCTGCACTAGCCCTGAGGTGCGTGTTCCCAGGCTGATACCTCCAGTACCAGCACCACGCATCAGGCTTCCAGTGCGTCAGCCCAGCCTCGAGAGTTCGGCAATAGTGTGCAGTCCAGAGTATCCGGCAACAGTATGCAGTCCAGAGTATCCGGCAACAGTGTACGGTCCAGAGTATCCGGCAACAGTGTGCGGTCCAGAGTATCCGGCAACAGTGTGCGGTCCAGAGTATCCGGCAACAGTGTGCGGTCCAGAGTATCCGGCAACAGTGTGCAGTCCAGAGTATCCGGCAACAGTGTGCAGTCCAGAGTATCCGGCAACAGTGTGCAGTCCAGAGTATCCGGCAACAGTGTGCAGTCCAGAGTATCCGGCAACAGTGTGCAGTCCAGAGTATCCGGCAACAGTGTCTAGTCCGGAACCAAGGGAGTCTGCCTGCGACCCGGAACCGAGGGAGTCTGCCTGCGACCCGGAACCAAAGGGATCTGCCTGCGACCCGGAACCAAGGGGGTCTGCCTGTGACCCGGAACAAAAGGGGTCTGCCTGTGACCCGGAACTGAGGGGGTCGGCCTGCGACCCGGGACCGAGGGAATCTACCTGTGACCCGGAACCGAAGGGGTCTGCCTGTGACCCGGATACTGTTGCCGGATACTCCGGGTGAGTCTGCCTATGACCTGGAACCAAGGGAGTCTATCAGCAACCCGGAACTGAGTAAGTCTATTGACGATCCAGAACTAAATATAAGTAACTGTGTTTCAAATGAGTCTGCCTACAGTGTGGAACGGAAGAGGTCTGCCTACGATCCGGAACGAGGGGAGTCTGCCTACGGCCCGAAACTGATCAAGTCTGTCTACATTCTGGAGGACAGTAGGCCGGAGCCTGAACCACCACCTGTATAGGTGGGTTGGGGAGGGGGGGTGTAGCACAAGTGCCGTCGGTGACGGCAGCCACCCTCCCTTCCCTCCCTTTAGTTTAGGGGGATTTTTTTGTTGTTTTGGGTTTTTTGTTTAGTTATGAGGTGCATCCGGGGTCTGCACCTTTAGTGGGGGGGTACTGTCACGTCCTGACCGGTATAAGGGTTATTTGTTATTGTAGTTTGGTCAGGACGGGGCAGAGGGTATTTGTTTTATGTGGTTCGGGGTGGTGGTTTATTTAGTAGGGCGTTTGATTTATTATTTCCGGGTTTTTGGGTAATGTTCTATGTTTGTATTTCTATGTGGTCTCTGGTTTTTTGTATTTCTATGTCTGGTTTATTGGGGTTGGACTCTCAATTAGAGGCAGGTGTTTTCTCGTTGCCTCTGATTGGGAGTCCTATATATGGGTATGTGTTTGGTTTAGTGTTTGTGGGAGATTGTTTCTTGTTTAGTGTGTGTGAGCCTGACAAGACTGTTGTGTTGATCGTGAGTTCGTTTTGTTTATTATTTTGGTGTTCACTTTTTGAGTTAAATAAACGTCAAGATGAGCATCCACATACCTGCTGCATTTTGGTCCTCCTTTCCCGACGACAACCGTGACAACTGCGTTACCCATTAGTAAACAATGCTTTAAAGAAATGTTTATTTTGTCTGAAATGTTGTTTATTTTGTCTGTGAACTTGAGTCATGTGTGGGGTCATCGAGGGGAGATGCTGCACATGCACAATAAAGTTTTAGTTCCAATCAGTAGCACACGTAATCTCAATTTCTCATTCTGTGTGTGTGTGTGTGTGTGTGTGTGTGTGTGTGTGTGTGTGTGTGTGTGTGTGTGTGTGTGTGTGTGTGTGTGTGTGTGTGTGTGTGTGTGTGTGTGTATCTTTGTGGTTTTTGTGGTGTGTAAATTATTTTATAACTGCCGGGTCAAAAATGACCCTAAGACAATCTTTGTACCCTGGTGGTGTCTACAGCTTTCATGGAAATATGAACAAAGGCGATATTTCACTTTTTGTAATGTTGGGGTCACTCTAGGAAAAGTAATCAAATTCCAAGTTGGAAACATATCATTTAGGGGGTTTTCTCTGCTGTTAAACATAGGGACAGGTCATTTTTGACCCTTAAGACAACACAAGGGTTAAAGTACAAAAGAGAAAATAAATAAACATAAATATGGGTTGCATTTGCGATGGTGTTTGTTCTTCACTGGTTGTCCTTTTCTTGTGGCAACAGGCCACAAATATTGCTGCTGTGATGGCACACGGTGGTATTTCACCCAATAGATATGGGAGTCAAAATTGGTTTTGTTTTCAAATTCGTTGTGTATCTGTGTAATCTGAGGGAAATGTGTGTCTCTAATATGGTCATACATTTGGCAGGAGGTTAGGAAGTGTAGCTCAGTTTCTACCTCATTTTGTGGGCAGTGGGCACATGGCCTGTCTTCTCTTGAGAGCCAGGTCTGCCTACAGCAGCCTTTCTCAATAGCAAGGCTATGCTCACTGAGTCTGTACATAGTCAAAGCTTTCCTCTCTGACAATACTACAAAGGAATACAGGCGGTTTTATACCGTTGAAATCTGTACAAATGTATTCGTTTTCTGGGTACTGAAATATGATGTGTAGCCTCATCCACATCTACTTTTTGGGTGGAGGTTGAGGTCTGATGATAAGACATTGGATCCTTTGAATGGTTTGAATATCCCCTTTTTTCCTCCGTGGGTGAAATGATCCAGGCATATTTCATTTCTGCCATAGCGCTGTGGGTGAAGTGGTTCTTATGTGGGGATGGAGAGCAGGCCGGAGCCAGCACACATCACTGGTGCAGCTTTGCAGGAGGAGGGGTGAGGGAGACTGGCAGACCACCCAAGCGTGGTGTTGTCCCCCCGTTGGCTCTCCAAAGGCCCTCGCTGTCTGGGTGTTTGTTTGCTGTGGTAGACATGTGAAGTGGCATGACAGGTAGGTGGGAAACAGCTCCAGGCAGTTTCTGCTTCATGTCTGTGTTTCCACTGACTAGATGGAATAACCACATCCACTAGGGGGATACAGTCACATTCTGTCCTGTGTGTGTGTGTGTGTGTGTGTGTGTCTAGGCACCCCAGGGTGTCTGACGAGGGGGTCTGAGAAATAGATTGAGCGATAAAGTGTAAGCAGATAAGTGAAACGGGAAAGAACGAGAGAGAGAGGTGTGTTACATCAAGGTATGGCACCTTGGAATCCCGGGCCCCTGAGTTAGTGCCACATTCCGGTTGACCCTCAAGCTCAGCCGACCCCTCTCAGAGCTCTAAAGGTGAGCCTGGCAGACAGGGGTCAAATCACAGTTATTTGTGAAGTGGGGCAATAAGGACTAGGACCAGTACACCTGGAAGCATAGGAGCTTCCTCTGTGACTACAGGACAGAGAGTTAGGGCAGGCGAGGAGGCCCAAAGTGTGTTCCAAATGGCACTACATTTCCCTATATAGTGCACTACTTTTGACCAGAGTCCAGGGCTTTATATAGGGAATAGGGTGCCACTCGGGATGCAGCCCCAGTCTCCCAGTGTACTGCGGAGACAGACAGGCAAGTGCTGTACACTGCTGAACTAGTCTGCTCTATCCTGATGGACACCTGGCAGGGGGGAGAGCCGCTGCTCACTCGAGTAGCACTGAATCAAAATCAATCACGCTCCACTCTCCTGAGCTGTACTTGTGTACTGTAGAGGGACCTGCCCTTTGAAGATATTCCACAGCATGGCCACTGCACTACCACTGTACAAGATGTTACTGTTGTCGGTTAAGCTCTTCTCTCCCTGCTTCTATCAGGTGATACAATGGTTTTCTATGATCTGCAGGTCTAAGCTCTTTGGCCCTCCTCACCCTCCGGTCCTACTCACTGTGGGACGTATTCCCACTGTGGAAGACAACAGTTCTATTTCAAAATGTCATCCTGACATTACTGCGTCGAATATGAATTATGAAAATTGCTCTTCTGGCAACAACGGCTCTTTGACAAATTGTGACCCGGTGGATTAGGCCAATCATTTTCTGGTTTCAAGAAACCCTGTCAACTGGCCCAGGGCTGTCCAAAATGTGATCACACCCAAGATTGGGTTGTATTTGGCCAGTTTAACCTCATCTGGGATCTGGCTCTTTGTTGTCAAGTTTAAGAGGCTTTAACTGAGGCTAGCCTGACTAGCCTCCAATAGCAGTGTTGGCCATGTTGAGTTAGTGCCTGCAGATGACCTGAGAATTATTTAGTGGTGATGTCATTGTCACCCCAGGATCTGTATCAGGCCAAAAATAACACACACACACATGCACACACTCACACGCTGAACGCATGGACACACTAACACACGCACAAACACAAACTCACTCTGAGCACGCATGCATGCGCGCACGCACGCACACACACACACACACGCACGCACGCACACACACACACACGGGATAATGCATTTCTGACAGGTAGTGCTGGTGAAAGATGCTGGCCGGTCATTAGATTGTAGCTCACTACAGAGATCTCCACCCACATGTACCAGAAGGAGGGAGGGAGAGAGCCAGAGAAGGAGCAAAAAAGTGAGAGAGAGAGAGCGGGAGAGAGAGGGGAGAGAGAACGAGAGCGAGAGAGTGAGAGAACAAGAGAATGAGAGAAAGAGAGAACGAGAGTGAACGACCACAGTGGCTCCACTATAGATATGGAGTGCTTTTAATGGAGTGAGTGGGAGAGAAAAATGGCTGTGTGTTTGTGTGTGTACTTGTCTGTGTGTGGACTTGTATGTTTAATAGAAGGAGTAATGGGTACAGTGTACAGTATGGCTATTTTCCACTAGTATAGCTATTACCACAGTTCTCTTTCAAGCTTCAGCATTCCAGAATGTTTGTCCACACCCGTCTACAACCTGTCAAGCCGACATGCCACGCATTTCTGTCTGACACGCACAAATGAACACATCTCATCTGTGTTGCTTTCTCCACACTACTCCAGATAAAAGGGAAAGAGCGAGAGAGAAAGCGGGGGAAGGGATGGGTACGTCAAAGCACCTGGGAGGGAAGTAAACTGTAGAGTCCTGAGGGGTCAGCTTCCTGTCCTCAAGTCAATCAGTCTTTAGGCTGCTGCAACTGTAATGGATGGGGGGGGGGGGCGCTTTCATTTTACATTTACATTTTAGTCATTAAGCTTATGCTGTTATCCAGAGCGATTTAGGGTTAAGTGCCTTGCTCAAGGGCACACTGACCCATTTTTTTTACCAATAGTTCAGTTGGGCCTTCGCGCTTCAGCAAACAAAGGAAAGGAGGGGTGCTCAACAACAATTACAAAAATCATGAAAATGGTTTCCCAAGAAAAACTTCCAAACTGACTAATTCAAGGTAGAAAAGATTGGAGCACTCACAAAAAAAGGCAGAAATGTATTTCCATTATTGCTCACTTTCACCCATTGTATAGGAAGCGAACAGGTGACTGACGTGTCGACGTCAGGCTGAGGTCTTCCTCAGAGTGAACTGACCATTGCACTTAGCTCCTATTTATAGCCTAGTTGCCCATTGAGACACAACATTGTAAAACGTTTGGAATGATAACATGTTTCAAGGTAAATGGTAACGTTAATCAATAGGCCATATCAAAATATACATACAGTTGAAGTTGGAAGTTTACATACACCTTAGCCAAATACATTTAAATTCAGTTTTTCACAATTCCTGACATTTAATCCTAGTAAAAATTCCCTGTCTTAGGCCAGTTAAGATCACCACTTCATTTTAAGAATGTGAAATGTCAAAATAATAGTAGGGAGAATTATTTATTTCAGCTTTTATTTCTTTCATCACATTCCCAGAGGTCAGAAGTTTACATACACTCAATTAGTATTTGGTATCATTGCCTTTAAATTGTTTAACTTGGGTCAAACGTTTTGGGTTGCCTTCCACAAGCTTCCCACAATAAGTTGGGTGAATTTTGGCCCATTCCTCCTGACAGAGCTGGTGTAACTGAGTCAGATTTCTAGGCCTCCTTGCTCGCACACGCTTTCTCAGTTCTTTCCAATGTTCTATAGGATTGAGGTCAGGGATTTGTGATGGTCACTCGAATACCTAGACTTTGTTGTCCTTAAGCCATTTTTCCACAACTTTGGAAGTATGCTTGGGGTTATCATCCATTTGGAAGATCCATTCACGACAAAGCTTTAACTTCCTGACTGATGTCTTGAGATGTTGCTTCAATATATCCACATAATTTTCCTGCCTCATGATGCCATCTATTTTGTGAAGTGCACCAGTCCCTCCTGCAGCAAAGCACCCCTACAACATGATGCTGCCACCCCCGTGCTTCACAGTTGGGATGCAAGCCTCCCCCTTTTTTCCTCCAAACATAACGATGGTTATTATGGCCAAACAGTTCTATTTTTGTTTCATCAGACCAGAGGACATTTCTCCAAAAAGTACGATTTTTGTCCCCAGGTGCAGTTGCAAACCGTAGTCTGGCTTTTTATGGCGGTTTTGGAGCAGTGGCTTCTTCCTTGCTGAGTAGCCTTTCAGGTTATGTTGTTATAGGACTCGTTTTACTGTGGATATAGATACTTTTGTACCTGTTTCCTCCAGCATCTTCACAAGGTCCTTTGCTGTTGTTCTGGGATTGATTTGCACTTTTCACACAAAAGTACATTCATCTCACAGAACACGTCTCCTTCCTTAGTGGTATGATGGCTGCGTGGTCCCATGGTGTTTATACTTGTGTACTATTGTTTGTACAGATGAACATGTTACCTTCAGGCATTTGGAAATTGCTCCCAAGGATGAATAAGACTTGTGGAGGTCTACAATTTTTTTTCTGAGGTCTTGACTGATTGCTTTTGATTTTCCCATGATGTCAAGCAAATAGGCACTGAGTTTGAAGGTAGGCCTTGAAATACATTCACAGGTACACCTCCAATTAACTCAAATTATGTCACGTTCGTCGTAAGGATGAGACCAAGGCGCAGTGTGCGTAGAGTTCCACATAGTTTAATAAATGAAACTCACCAAACAAAACAATAACGCACAAACGAAACGTGACGTAAATGGCATGCTTACAGGCAACTAACCAAAAAACAAGATCCCACAAAAACCCAGTGGGAAAAGGCTGCCTAAATATGATCCCCAATCAGAGACAACGAATGACAGTTGCCTCTGATTGGGAACCATATCAGACCAACATAGAAATAGAAAAAAACATAGATATTCCCACCCGAGTCACACCCTGACCTAACCAAACATAGAGAATAACAAGGATCTCTAAGGTCAGGGCGTGACAAATTATGTCAATTAGCCTATCAGAAGCTTCTAAAGCCATGATATCATTTTCTGGAATTTTCCAATCTGTTTAAAGGCACAGTCAACTTAGTGTATGTAAACTTCTGACCCACTGGAATTGTGATACAGTGAATTATAAGTGAAATAATCTGTCTGTAAACAATTGTTGGAAAAATGACTTGTGTCATTCACAAAGTAGATGTCATAAGCGACTTGCCAAAACTATAGTTGTTAACAAGAAAGTTGTGGAGTGGTTGTTAAACGAGTTTTAATGACTCCAACCTAAGTGTATGTAAACTTCCCACTACAACTGTAGGTGATATTTGGGTGTCTGTGAATCTGGAGACACCAGAGTCTCAAAAAATCAAGGCAACAACATTATAGAAACGAGGACAGTGAAAAATCATAGGTTTGCACCTTTGAATCCACAGTGTCTAAGGAGTACTGCCAGAATGCCTCTCTTTGTTTTGGCTTATGTACGATGTCACCTCCTTTTGGTGAAATTTGGACGTGTTCTATGGCTACAAAGCGCAGAGAGAAAGGTGAGCCATGGTTGGCATTGATGCAGTGGCGCACAATAACATAGTCCGTGTTTTTATTTCGAATAGCAGCCTTATATTTTGCAATGCAAAGTTTCAATGCTTGATTTTTAACCTAGTCAACTCTGGGATTCGAACCAGCAACCTGACTCAGCACTCTTAAAAGCTAGGTTACCTGCCATTACCGAGCAGTGATTAACTAACTGTAACTGGCTGTACAAACAGAGGTAGTGCCGATGAAAAGCCAAGCCTATGAAAAGCCAAATACCTGATTTACATAAGTATTCAGAACCTTTGCTAAGAGACTCAAAATTGAGCTCAATTGGATCCTGTTTCCATTGATCATCCTTAAGATGTTTTTACAACTTGATTGGATTCCACCTGTAGTAAATTCAATTGATTGGGCATGATTTGGAAAGGCAAACACTTGTATATATAAGGTCCCACAGCTGACAGTGCATGTCAGAGCAAAAACCAAGCCATGAGGTCGAAGGAATTGTCTGTAGAGCTCCGAGACAGGATTCTGTCGAGGCACAGATCTGGGGAAGGGTACCAAAACATTTCTACAGCATTGAAGATCCCCAAGAACACAGTGGTCTCCATCATTCTTAAATGGAAGAAGTTTGGAACAACCAAGACTCTTCTTAGAGCTGGCCGCCCGGCCAAACTGAGCAATAGGATGGAGAAGGACCTTGGTCAGGGAGGTCACTCTGGCAGAGCTCTAGAGTTCCTCGGTGGAGATGGGAGAACCTTCCAGAAGGACAACCATCCCTGCAGCACTCCACCAATCAGGCCTTTATGCTAGAGTGGCCGGATGAAAGCCACTCCTCAGTAAAAGGCACAGGACAGCCCACTTGGAGTTTGCCAAAAGGCACCTTAAGGACTCTCAGACCATGAGAAGCAAGATTCTCTGGTCTGATGAACTCTTTGACCTGAATGCCAAGCATCACATCTGGAGGAAACCTGGCACCATCCCTACGGTGAAGCATGGTGGTGGCAGCATCATACTGTGGGGATGTTTTTCAGTGGCAGGGACTGGGACACTAGTCAGGATCGAGGGAAAGATGAACAGAGCAAAGTACAGAGAGATCCTTGATGAAAACCTGCTCCAGAGCACTCAGGACCTCAGACTGGGGCAAAGGTTCCCCTTCCAACTGGACAACGACCGTAAGCACACAGCCAAGACAACGCAGGAGTGGCACCGGGACAAGTCTCTGAATGTCCTTGAGTGGCCCAGCCGGAGCCCGGACTTGAACCCGATCAAACATCTCCGGAGAGACCTGAAAATAGCTGTGCAGTAACGCTGCAGAGAAGAATGGGAGAAACTCCCCAAATACAGGTGTGCCAAGCTTGTATTATCATACCCAAGAATACTCGAGGCTGTAATGGCTGCCAAAGGTGCTTCAACAAAGTACTGAGTAAAGGGCTTGAATACTTATGTAAATGTAATATTTCAGTTTTGTATTTTAATACATTTGGAACATTTTCGAAAAAAATATTTTTGCTTTGTCATTATGGGGTATTGTGTGTAGGGGTCTGAATACACTCAGAGCGAGTGACGTCACTGATTGAAACGCTATTAGTGCGCACCACCGCTAACTAACTAGCCATTTCACATCGGTTACACTCACCCCCCTTTTGACCTCCTCCTTTTCCGCAGCAACCAGTGATCCGGGTCAACAGCATCAATGTCTGAATACTTTCCCGAATGCACTGTCCAGTAATATGGTCAGGTTCAGCAACGTAAGACCTAGCAAAGATGCAGCTGGCTCAAAACAAGGCAGCACGCCTTGCCCTTAACTGCACACACAGAACTAACATCAACAACATACCCGATAGTGTTTCATGGTCGAGGAGAAATGGTTTACTCTTTTGGTCTGTGTGTTGAAAATGCCTAACCACTTGTATAATCTATTTGCATACACTTCAAACAGACATTCAGTTCCTTCAGAAAATATTCATACCCCTTGATATATTCCACAATTTGATGAGTTACAACCTGAATTCAAAATATATATTTTTCTCTCACCCATCACTCCCCAATCTACACGTGTCACAGCTGAAGCAGCGCTACAAGCTTTGACTTTCTCCATTAGTTCCCATCTCGAGTAAAACAAATGCCTAATGCTAAGGAGAGGTAGGAAACAGATGCTGCTAAAGACAATTATTATTATTATATTTAACCTTTTTTAACTAGGCAAGTCAGTTAAGAACAAATTCTTATTTACAATGACAGCCTAGGAACAGTGGGTCAACTGCCTTGTTCAGGGGCAGAACGATTTTTACCTTGTCTCTTGAATGATCCATTGATCATATTTTTGCGATATTTCTACCTCGAGAAATGTGTAATTTAAGGGTGTAGCACATTTTTCCTATTTGTCTGCCTCTTTAGTCCAGGGTGAATTGCATGGTGCCGTTGCCAGAGATATATAGAAAGGAGATATGAATCCAATGATTTAAGGAACATATAACATCCCACCCAGCAGACTGTCGACCAATGGCGTTGTCATGCTGCGTCAGGCAGTTGCTAAGCTAATCGTCATGCAATCCATTCTCAAAGCCGGTGTATATGTTTTGAAACATGCCTATTTTCCTCGAAAATTATGAAATGTCACGATTTCAAAGTTATACAATATTACAGATAGCAAGTTAATTATCTCACATCTCAGAAAAGATTTGTAATGTTGTACTTCTTGTTTACGAAATTTGTGCTAATGTTGGGTTTTCGAGCTAGAGCACAATAGAAGGAGCGCTTCTTGTCCCAGAATGCACCGTGAGGCCCATTGGCGTAGTATGGGCAACGTTTCCCATCTCCTCAAAAGTATATCTGTTGTTGTGAATGTTAGACTCCACTCTGGGCGGCACATCGGTCTGCAGGTTGAACATGGTGAGATTGTAGACTCCAAAATTGATAGTGCAGTTTGTTGAGGCAATTTTACAGCTAACTAGCTACTTTACATGCTGATCTTTTTTTGGTATTAGGGGATGTACCTGATAGGCCAATCTGGCTTATATGATTATGATGGTCATAATGCTTCTTGACAGTGTCATAAAGTATATTTTCTTTGTCCAAGTAACGTGACACAGGACTGTCAGGACATGCTGAAACAAATAATTCTGTAAAGAATTCATTACAATAACAACAAAGGACTTAAGAAAAAAACTTTCAAACGAAAGGAAACTTCTTGGCAGGGAAAAAACACATTTGAATAAAAGTGGGTGTCACGCATATCGTAAGGAGAGGACCAAAATGCAGCAGGGAAGTGTATACTCATCTTCTTTATTACGGACAAAGAAGGAAAAAACAAAATAAACACGTATACAACAAACACAAACGAACTAGACAGTCTTGTCAGGCACACACGGCAAAACAAGAAACAATTTCCCATAAACTCTAAACCAAACACATACCCATATATTGGACTCTCAATCAGAGGCAACTAGAAAACACCTGCCTCCAATTGAGAGTCCAACCCCAATTAACTAGACATAGATATACAACTAACCAGAAAGAACATAACCCCAAAACCCGGAACTAACTAACCAAACAACCTACTAAATAAACCCCCACCCCGAACCACATAAACAAAATACCCTCTGCCACGTCCTGACCAAACTACAATACAAATAATCCCTAATACTGGTCAGGACGTGACATTACCCCCCCCCCCCCCCCCCAAAGGTGCATACCCCAGATGCACCTCCATGAAAAACATAAATCCCCCCCCCCAAAAAAAATCCCCCTAAATAAAAAGGGAGGGAAGTGAGGGTGGCTGCCGTCACCGACGGCACTTGTGCTACACCCCCCTCCCCAACACACCTAAACTGAAGGTGGTTTTGGCTCCGGTCTTCTACCCTTTAGACTGTAGGGAGACTCGCTTGGTTCTGGACCGTAGGCAGACTCATTCGGTTCCGGGTCGTAGGCAGACTCCTTCGGTTCCGAGCTGTAGGCAGACTCACACAGTTCAAAGTTATATTTAACCTCACTCGGTTCTGGATCACAGACAGACTCACTCTGTTCCGGATCGCTGACAGACTCACTCAGTTCCGGATCGCTGACAGACTCACTCGGTTCCGGATCGCTGACAGACTCACTCGGTTCCCGATCGCTGACACACTCACTCGGGTTCCGGATCGCTGACACACTCACTCGGTTCCGGATCGTAGACAGACTCACTCGGTTCCGGATCGCTGACACACTCACTCGGTTCCGGATCGCTGACACACTCACTCGGTTCCGGATCGCTGACACACTCACTCGGTTCCAGATCGTAGACAGACTCACTCGGTTCCGGATCGCTGACAGACTCACTCGGTTCCGGATTGTAGACACACTCACTCGGTTCCGGATCGTATGCAGACTCACTTGGTTCCGGACTGTATGCAGACTCACTCGGTTCCGGACTGCACACTGTTGCCGGATACTCTGGACTGGACGCTGTTGCCGGATACTCTGGACTGGACGCTGTTGCCGGATACTCTGGACTGGACGCTGTTGCCGGATACTCTGGACTGGACGCTGTTGCCGGATACTCTGGACTGGACGCTGTTGCCGGATACTCTGGACTGGACACTGTTGTCGGACCCTCTGGACGGGGCATTGTCTCTGGACTCTCAAGGCTGGGCTGACGCACTGGAAGCATGATGCGTGGGGCTGGTAGAGGAGGTACCAGGCTGGAGACACGCACCTCAGGGCTAGTGTGGGGAGCGGGAACAGGACGAGTCGGACTGGGCTGATGCACTGAAAGCCTGATGCGTGGTGCTGGTACTGGAAATGCCAGTTTAGGTACACGCACCTCAGAGCTAGTGCGAGGAGCAGGAACAGGCTGTACTGGACAGGGTGACTCACTGGAAGCTTGATGCGTGGTGATGGTACTGGACGTGCCAGACTAGGGGTTCGAACTTCCGGGTCAGCACAAGAGGCAGGAACTGGAAAAACTGGGCCATGAAGGCCCACAGGCGGTCTTGAACGCACCTCCTGCACAACCCGTCCTGGCTGGATGGAACTAGCAGCCCTGTACGAGTGGGGTGCTAGTACAGGGCGAACTGGGCTGTGCAGGGGCCTGATGGTTGCCGTGCGTAGAGCGGGAGTAGGGTAGCCTGGTCCTAGGAGGCGTACCGGCGACCAGACGCGCTGTGCAGGCATCCTCCTACCAGGCTGGATGCCCACTCTAGCACGGCATCTGCGAGGGGCTGGAATAACTCGCACTGGACTGTGCTTGCGTATGGGCGAGATCGTGCGCACTTCTGCAAAACACGGCGCTCTCCACTCCATACGATCCTTCCTATAAGCACGGGTAGCTGGCTTAGGGCTCACCTTTGGCCCAGCCAAACTACCCGTGTGCCCCCCCAAAAAATTATTGGAGATGCCTCTCGTGCTTTATCGGCGCGTATATAGCTTCGTACCGACGCCTCTCCGCCTTGGCTGCCTCGATTTCTTTCTGAGGGAGACGGTAGTCCCCAGCCTGGTGCCAAGGTCCAGCCCCGTCCAGAATTTCCTCCCAGGTCCATTTCTATTTGTTCTTCTGCTCCTTACCCCGCTGCTTGGTCCTTGATTGGTGGGAGATTCTGTCACGCATATCGTAAGGAGAGGACCAAAATGCAGCAGGGAAGTGTATACTCATCTTCTTTATTATGGACAAAGAAGGAAAAACCAAAATAAACACGTATACAACAAACACAAACGAACTAGACAGTCTTGTCAGGCACACACGGCAAAACAAGAAACAATCTCCCACAAACTCTAAACCAAACACATACCCATATATTGGACTCTCAATCAGAGGCAACTAGAAAACACCTGCCTCCAAATGAGAGTCCAACCCCAATTAACTAGACATAGATATACAACTAACCAGAAAAAACATAGAAATACTAACACAGAACATAACCCCAAAACCCGGAACTAACTAACCAAACACCCTACTAAATAAACCACCACCCCGAACCACATAAACAAAATACCCTCTGCCACGTCCTGACCAAACTACAATACAAATAATCCCTAATACTGGTCAGGACGTGACAAGTGGGTTTTGACACTCTTATGTAGGTGTCATAACTAGCCATAAAATAGCACAATATATGTCAAAACAGGTGTAAATATATGGGTCATGACAGTGTTGTGACCATATTATGACAGGTTATGACAAGTTATGTCAGCTGTTATGCTGTAATAACGGGGCCAAAGGAGATGGCCACCACCGTTTTACGATCCCGTAACCAATTGAGCTATTGTGTATGTTTTTTCGTGTTATTTGTAACTTATTTTGTACATAATGTTTCTGTCACCATGTCCAGGGCAGAGATTACTCACCCCATACTGGAGGAATTCTTGTTCTTCTTCAACGAGTTGGATGGGACAGATTTACTCCAGACACCCGACAAGGCCCTCAAGACGGAGGTATAGTGGACGACGGTCCGGGTGCCTTGTAAGGATCCGTCGCCGAGAGGGTAATCTACCTTTACCATCGGTTCTATTAGCCAACGTATAATCAATCGATAATAAAATAGACGAAATACGAGCACGTATATCCTACCAACGGACATTAAAAACTGTAATATCTTATAGTTTCACCGAGTCGTGGCTGAATGACGACATGATTAACATACAACCGGCGGGTTTTAAGCTTTTTTGGCAGGATAGAACAGCGGCCTCTGGTAAGACAAGGGGCAGCGGCCTATGCATATTTGTAAACAACAGCTGGTGCAAGAAATCTAAGGAAGTCTCAAGGTTTTGCTCACCTGAGGTAGAGTATCTCATGATAAGCTGTAGACCACACTTTTTACCAAGAGAGTTTACATCTATATTTTCTGTAGCTGTCTATATACCACTGCAGACCGATTCTGGCACTAAGACCGCACTCGGTGAGCTGTATACGGCCATAAGCAAACAGAAAAACGCTCATCCAGAGGCAGCACACCTAGTGGCCGGGGACTTTAATGCAGGGAAACTCAAATCAGTTTTACCTCATATCTATCAGCATGTTAAATGTGCAACCTGTAGGGAAAAAAACTCTAGACCACCTTTACTCTACACACAGAGATGTGTACAAGGCTCTCCCTCGCCCTCCATTTGGCAAATCTGACCATAATTATATTCTCCTGGTTCCTGCTTACAAGCAAAAACTAAAGCAGGAAGCACCAGTGACTCGGTCAATAAGAAAGTGGTCAGATGAAGCTAATGCTAAGCTACAGAACTGTTTTGCTAGCACAGACTGGAATATGTTCTGGGATTCTTACGACGGCATTGAGGAGTACACCACATCAGTCACTGGCTTCATCAATAAGTGCATCGATGATGTCGTCCCCACAGTGACCGTACGTACATACTCCAACCAGAAGCCATGGATTACAGGCAACAACCGCACTGAGCTAAAGGGTAACTATCATGGTCCAAACACACTAAGACGATCGTGAAGAGGGCACGACAACACCTATTCCCCCTCAGGAGACTGAAAAGATTAGGCATGGGGTCCTCAGATCCTCAAAAGGTTCTATAGCTGCACCATCGAGAGCGTCCTGACTGGTTGCATCACCGCCTGGTATGGCATCTGCTCGGCCTCCGACCACAAGGCACTACAGAGGGTAGTGCGTACGGCCCAGTACATCACTGGGCCAAGCTTCCTGCCATCCAGGACCTCTATATCAGGCGGTGTCAGAGGAAGGCCCTAAAAATTGTCAAAAACTCCAGCCACCCTAGTCATAGACTGTTCTCTCTGCTACCGCACGGCAAGTGGTACCGGAGTGGCAAGTCTAGGTCCAAGCCATAAGACTCCTGAACAGCTAATCAAATGGCTACCCAGACCCCTCTTTTACACAGCTGCTACTCTCTGTTTATAATCTATACATATTCACTTTAACTCTAGCTACATATTGCCTCAATTACCTCAACTAACCGGTGCCCCCACACATTGACTCTGTACTGGTACCCCCTGTATATAGCCTCGCTTGTTATTTTACTCCTGCTGTTTAATTATTTGTTACTTTAATTTTCTATCTTCAATTTTTACCTATCTATTTTATTATCTACTTATTTGTATTTTTTTCTTAACTTCTTAAAGCATTGTTGGTTAAGGGCTTGTAAGTAAACATTTCACTGTAAAGTCTACACCTGTTGTATTCGGTGCATGTGACAAATACAATTTGATCAACTTTTTACTCAACTTATTTAGGCCATAACAAAGGGGATGATTACTTATTGATGTTTTATTAATTTGTACAAATTACTAAAAACATACTTCCACTTTGACATTACGGCATATTGTGTGTAGGCCAGTGGCAAAAACATCTCAATTTAATTCCTTCTAAATTCAGGCTGTAACACAACAAAATGTGGAAAAGTCAAGGGGTGTGACTATTTTTGGAAGATACTGTAATGGGGATCCCAATGAACTAAACAGTAATGGGGGGGATGAATAATGTAGGAGATTGCCTGGAGGCATATCAGCCACTGCACATCAACTGCTCTCCAGTTCAATGTTGTGGAGGATACAGGCATTTTGTATACTGTTAGTTTGAACCAGGCAAGTCAATTACCATGTAAATTCACTACACAAAGCACATGCCAATTTCTGTTGTTGCCGAGTATTGTAGCGAAGTGGCGATGAGAGACAGAACAAGAGTAAGATCAAGTGAGAGAGTGATTCTTTCTGTTCCCGAAACATCCAGAGCATCTGGTTGACAACGTGTTGTTGGTTGGGTGGGGGAGGAGTTCGGTCTGGGCGTTCCTGCAGTTGTCTCGCCACCTCAGAGGTTAAGCGCCGCTATCTCGGCCCGTTCTGACAGAGCTGGACCGAAAAGCATTGGGCGGACAGGGCATCGATGACTGAGCCGAAAGAGCCGAGGCTGGGCCGACTGGAGTGTCTTCTCTCACACTTCCTCCCTTTGGCAGTTTGTTGAAAAGGAGCCCGTGGGATCGGGGAGGCTCTGATAGCCGGCCGGCTTGTGTCAACAGAGGGCCTCAGAATCATTTGGGATAATGTGGCGCTTCGGATCGCAGAGGCTCTGTGGAACAGGTGGTCCCAGGGTCAACCCTTCCTCTGCTGTGTGGAGCTCCAACCCCTCCCTTCCCACCCTCTCACTCCTCCCTCCTTCCCTCGCCACACATGGGAAAGGTTATTTGGACAATTGGCGGTGATTAGCTCTTGATTTGGGTTTCTCTCCATTTGATCAGGCGCCGCGCTAGGGAAAGCAGCATGACAGAGGGCACAGCTGTAGCCGGTCCACAGCTGAAATTGGGTGCAGAGAACCAGAAGGGAGGGATGGAGGGAGAACGGTAGGCAGGGAAGAACAGAAGAGGCAGAAGGGAGGAGGATCGAAGGGAGGGAGGGTAAGGAGGAGAGCTCTGTGGTCCATTCAATCTTGGCTTTTTGATTTATGGATTTGGACCACTGGCAGGGAGAATGAATGCCCCTGTTATTCCAAGTGTGGGCCCTAAGTCTAGCTCCGGAGCACCTTCTAAAATGTGCTCTTTCCTCAAAAGAACCTGCGGCCTCAGCCCCTCTACCTCTCCTGGGTGGTGGACTGCAAACAAGAAAACCTCAGCACGGCTCAACCGCTGGCCCCGTACCCCACCTGCCCCCCGTACCCCACCTGCCCCCCGTACCCCACCTGCCCCCCGTGCCCCACCTGCCCCCATGCCCCTCCTGCCCCCCGTGCCCCACCTGCCCCCCGTGCCCCACCTGCCCCCCGTGCCCCCCGTGCCCCTCCTGCCCCCCGTACCCCACCTGCCCCCCGTGCCCCTCCTGCCCCCCGTGCCCCACCTGCCCCACCAGCCCCCCGTGCCCCACCCATTTTTCTCATGGTAATGGCTGTTCCATCCTTGCCTTTCGCTCTGGGTGTTCAGCCAAAACCCACTTCTCTGGCTGCTTCTCCATGCCCATATATCAAGCTGATGGTTCTGGAGAGCTACAGATCCAGCCAACTGAATAAAACACAGATTAAGCACACTCTCAAATCCAACTGCTCTCGATGCATATAATTAGAAACTTTGTGGCCATTGTTCCTCTTTTATTTTATGTGGCCATTGATTCTCTTTTATTTTGGCCATGTTTGAAGTAATAGAGGAAGTTGTAGCAGTTAAGTGTGAGGACTTGTGGGAGAGTGTAGCTTGCTGCGTCGTTGAGAGCACTTTTACGTTTCCAAACATCTCTCAGGCAGTGTGTAACGACCTCCAATCAGCAGCTACGATATGGCACACTCTCAAGAATGCATCCGTTGGCGGCACTGTGCTTGCTTTGGAGATACGGGGAGTCTAGGCTGCTGGGGCTGTTTCAGAGTGCGTGTGACCCCGCAAACCCTGTCTCGGGAACCAGTACGGCTCAGCACAACACAAGGACTCAAATCAAACAACATTTTGTTTCTGCATTTCGCAAGTAGCTCGTAAGCATCAACTACAAACTTTGGTTTCGAATCGTGACATTCTGGCATCATGATTTGTTGAGAGAGTTGTCTGTCTGAAGAGGACTCCTCATTTTTTTTTCTTCCTTATTGAAGTTGTCAAAAGAGTCCGTCATTGTAACCAGACTCTAGTCACTGTTGCCTAGGGTCGGGTTTTCAAGACCAATCTCTGAGAGGAGAACACTGCTACTCACACATATGCAGAGTGAGACAACCCCGTGATACTGATTAGAGAAAATAACGACAGAGGCGACAGAGGTGCTTGAAAAACAAAACTAGGACTAAAAATTTTCTGAAGACGGCAGAGGCTCATTTCGGAGGTTTCAAGTTAACATGAACCTGGGGTACAAGGCGACGGGCCAAGGGAGGATGCCATTGTGGTGGGGTGGAGCGGGTTGGGGTGGGATTGGGACATGGGTGGAGGAGGTGTGGGTTCAGCAGACCGGAGAAGGAAAAAAAACACCAGAGGGGGACCCGGGTGTCACAGACTTCAGCGCCAGATGACCTTTGTGAAAATGTTCCTACCCGCCTGTGCCTGAAACAGTGGCTGGCTAATTAAAGTTTCATTGGCATTGGATTTTCATTGGCAGAGCAGACCTCGGGCAACCTTGGGGGCACTTAGACAATGCCTTTGACCAAGGCGAATGGCAAAAAATACAGGGGAGAGAAATGCTAAAGCAAGAGTGTGTGGGAGAAAGTGAAGCGTACACCAGAGGACAGTGAGGCAGTAATGGTGTATGTCCAATGTTCCAGTAAACGGCTAAAGGAATGTTTTCTTGGACACTGTCTACAGTGAGATTATACAAAATGGGACTGACTCTGTGGCTAAGAGATATGCAATGTCAAAACGCTGAGTGCCTCCATTGTCTTATCGTGTTTGCTGTCTAGCTAATGGAATTTTGATGGGTCAAGATCAAGACATGCGGGACTTCTGACATAGTAGGAGCATTACCAAATACTGGACAGAGCATTCCGATTCCAAAAGATCATAAAATAATTGGCTGCATTTGACTGGGATATTTCTGGAAAGATGGCCAAGAAAATGTTACGCAACCGGCAGACTTCGCTTTTAGCCTGTATTTCACAATTTGCAGTCTTTATTAATGAGGAATTTATTGGAGCTGAACAAAGCTGTTAGTGTGTAAGTGTGTGTGTGTGTCTGTGTGTCTGTGTGGGCTGTGGGTTGCAGCTTGATGAGGTCCTGGTCCGTGGTTCCTGGGGGAGGCAGTCCAATCTACATTTTATTAGGGCTTTATTGAGCTTTGTGTAGGTGTGTGTGTGTGTGTGTGTGTGTACGCACGCGCGTGTGTGTGTGTGTTTATATACGGTGTGTGTGTGTGTGTGTGTGTGTGTGTTTGTTTGTAGGAGCAGGTGTGTCTGTGTTTGTGTGCAGGAGCAGGTGTGCATATGTGTTTCTATACGTCTGTGTGTGTGTTTGTTTCTATACGTCTGTGTGTGTGTGTGTGTGTGTTTGTGTGTAGGAGCAGGTGTGTGTGTGTTTCTATACGTCTGTGTGTGCGTTTGCGTGTAGGAGTAGGTGTGTGTGTGTTTCTATACGTCTGTGTGTGCGTTTGCATGTAGGAGTAGGTGTGTGTGTGTGTTTCTATACGTCTGTGTGTGCGTTTGCGTGTAGGAGCAGGTGTGCGTTTGCGTGTAGGAGCAGGTGTGCGTGTGTGTGTTTCTATACTTCTGTGTGTGCGTTTGCGTGTAGGAGTAGGTGTGTGGGTGTTTCTATACGTCTGCGTGTGTGTGCCACACTCACGGTTGGCAGAGCTTGATGAGATCCTGGTCCGTGGTCCCCGGGGGCAGGCCTCGAATGTACAGGTTAGTTTTACTCAGCAGCTCGGATCCACCGTGACTGCAGCTGTTGTGACTGGGGCTGGGCGGAGCCATGGGGTGGAGGGGTGGAGCATAGGGCTGCTGCAGGAAGAGAGAAGAGGTTAGGGCTAAATATATTTCAGTATATAAAACGCATACATTATGTATGTGTGGGTTGTGATATGTAGGTATCTTTCACATGGAGTGGGGGGAGCATAGATACAGGAAGAGAGAAGAGTGCTCCCGAGAGGCGCAGCGGTCTAAGGCACTGCATTTCAGTGCAAGAGGCTTCACGTCAGTCCCTGGTTCGAATCCAGGCTGTATCACATCCGGCTGTGATTGGGAGTCCCATAGGGCGGCGCACAATTGGCCCAGCGTCGCCGGGGTAGGCTGTCATTGTAAATAAGAATTTGTTCTTAGCTGACTTGCCTAATTAAATAAAGGTTAAATTAAAAAAATATAATAATAATAATAATAATTTAAAGAGAGGAAGAGTTAGGGCTAAATATATTTTTTTATAAGTAAAGTGAGTAACTCGCACATCTTTGATGGAACCCAACAGACAGGAAAGAAGTGGTGATGTATATCATTCCGGACTTTGTAAAAGACTCTGGTCAGTGAGTTTGCTCCTCAACCTCTATGGCATACAGGACAGTACTGATCTGGTTTGCAAACATCACTGTGTCATGAGTGAGTTGGGATCATAAGAATGGCCTTTCTGGTGATTAACTGTTATAGAAGGGACATCCTCAAAATGATGTTGAGAGATGTTGGAGTGCCATTTTCCTCCCCGACTTCATACTCCCGAGTCTGGAGGCATTCTCAAAACAATTTGCACCTCTACAGGTGAGATGGTTTTAATGAGACTCAGCATCTGAACCGTTCAACAATTCCCTCTCCCTGTGTACGTCAACAAACCGCCTCATCACTCCAGTGTATCGCTCCCTTTCCATGATATATTCCTTATTTCTCCCCATTTTGTATACACTACATCCCTTTCCTCTGTCTCTGCACCCCTCTCTCCCTCTCCCCTCGTGTCCCTCCCACTGTGGATTTATGGTGTGAGAGTCAGGGCTCCCCACTCACAGCCTATTTATATCTCTATACCATGAACGCTGCGCCCGGTGACAGAGAGGTAACGGAGGCCCTGTGGGCGTAGTAGAAAGAAAGAGGGATGGAGAAGGAGGGAGAAAGGGGGAGAGAGGGGGAGAAAGAGAGAGGGGGAGCTGAAAGTGACGGAGAAGAGGAGAGAAGAGGAAGAGAAGAAGAAAAAAAAAAGCGAGTGAGAGAGAGTCCAGCCACCAGCAGCTCCAGTTAGCCACATTAAACCCTAGCCTCCCTGGAGAGACACTGCACACTGAGATATGGAAGAACACACACACTCACACGCCCCCCTCGTGGTACCCACCCCACGCGTTAGCGCCGGCCCGTGAAGCATGGCTGATTTGCTGTGCAATTTCGAGTGTTCTCGGGCAGTGTGTCGCCTCTTCCGACAATGAGCCGAGACCCCTGGAGTGTGAAGGGAGCCTGCGTCTATCAATGGGAGGCCAATTATCATGCTGGGCTAACTGGAACTGACGGCCAGTCACTCTCTCACTAGAGTAGTGAGTACACACAATGTGCTTCATCGCTGCCGAGCTACAGCATATTGTATGGAGAGAGAGAGAGAGACAGTCCATTTAGGAAGGAGACTGGACATTGACTGGACTGGGAATTTTAATAGGGGTTATTTAGGGACAGTTTGCATACAAACATCAGGTGGTCAAGACACTTTTGACCTTCACCATATGTCACTCTCTTGCTGGGATGCTTTGATACTTTGACATGTCATTTCGTTGTCTTGAATTACACCATATTAGCTACTGTAAGTGCTTCTAAACTGCAAATTAACTATCACTACTATTCAAAGCCAGGTAAAATTGTCCTACAAATACTGTCCCAGTACATTTTGATGTATATTAAAACCCAAGCCTTGACTAAGCTCTGAGCTCTTTCCCCCCATCCCCTCTCCGGTACTTTAGATTACCCACACTAAATGCACTGGGTGACACACAATTTACATGCAAATTCAATGCAGCACACTGGCGATACAGTGTTGGTCCCTATTGAAGGTGAGGTGAAAGAGCCTCTCTACTCCTCAGTATATTGTGCAGCTCCGCATTCCTCCCTCCACTCCACACTTGGCTTGCGTCCTGGGCTTTGGAATTCACGTGTCCCGCCCTATCGATTTGCTTTCATTTTTAAGGTCAGAAGCTGAAATCTAACACAATGAGGCATGGAGGGTCAACCCTGGCTCATTACTTACAGTGCTGGGAAAGAGGGAGGTTATCCAAGGGAAAAGAAAAGGCTCTCAGAAGCCCTGGGATGACAAATGAGAGGGTGCTAGAGGTCCCTGAGGAGCTGTGTGAGAGTGTGTTTGAGGGTTTCTCTGTGTGTGTGTGTGTGTGTGTGTGTGTGTGTGTGTGTGGGGCGGGGGGATTGTGTGTGGGCTTGTGTGTGTGATATGATCAAGTGAAGGGTCGAGTGTGTGTGTGTGCTGCGTGCAAGTCTGAGTATGAGTGAACACCGACCAGCATGTGTGGTTGACAGTCTGTGGTCTGTGTATCCTTTTCCTCTCTCTTTTTCTCTCTCTCTCTCTCTCTTCTCCTCACGAGGTTAATAAACAGATTTGTTCCTCTTCCGGATGGTCCGTGACTGGTATTTACCCCCAGCCCGCTCACCCTGTCAGTCTGTGAGATGCACAAAACCCCCCCCCAGCCACCCGGAAATCTAGAAACATCTCCTTCACATGTCTGGCTGATGGGAGTTGAATACGGCACTTGACAAGGAGGATCTCTGCTGCCTTGCTGGCTGCCTTCAGTAAGAGGAGATAGTTACGACACTTCCAAACCTCCAGGTGGTAAACGAGACAACCCCCCCCCCCCCCCCCGTCGTGACACGTCGCTATGGAGGCATGTCAGAGATTTAAATTTGCCGTAGCGGTATTTCAGATGGGCAGAATGGTTTACACAGGGCCAATTTACTGAGCTAGCAGGGGGCTCTGCCGCAACCGTGACACGTTGGAGAATGTTTATGAGTGTATGAACCGAGGATGATAAATCTATTGTATCGTATATAGGGCTGCGGCGGGCTGGATATGCACACGGAGACAGCGCACACATTTCTTCTGACTGGAGCGAGGGAAGAGCAGTCAGGGGAGTGTTTGTGTAAGCGTGTGTGTGTGTGTTTGTACGTGTGTGTGTGCATGCGTTCATGTGTGTGTGGAATCCAATCCACTGCAGATTGCCAATCCAAGCAAAAGCCATTCCAACCAAGGCTTGATAAAAAAAAAACATTGGGCTAAAGTAAACAAAATATATCTAAAAAAGAAATACTCAACTCATACTGGACTGTCCTCCTCCTTTTTCTGTAATCCAAAGCAAACTCACCCAAACAGGTGACAATGGACAGCCACCCAGCACTATACAGAGGATAGGCTATATTATATCCACACCAGTGTGTTTGGGGTATGAACACTTAGCAGTTATGAGGTCCATAGAAAGGCGGAGAGTAAGCTACAGTAGTTGATATTGGGCCTGTGTTACAGTACTCGGTATGGGGCCTGTGTTTGCCCTCTCTGCCTGCCTGTGAGTGGATGAAAGGCCCAGTGCTGTAGCCTGGTAATTGGGTCTGATTTATAGGGATCCACAGCAGCAGTCACCGAGCCGGCTGAGAACTGGCCGAGGACCAACCACACTGCAGCCGTGGTGTCAATATCAGAGCGCCAGGCCCCTCCAGCCTACACTGCTTGGAGGGAGCTATGACACTGTTAATGTGTGTGTGTGTGTGTGTGTGTGTGTGTGTGTGTGTGTGTGTGTGTGTGTGTGTGTGTGTGTGTGTGTGTGTGTGTGTGTGTGTGCGCGTGTGTGTGTGTGTGTGTGTGCGTGTGTGTGTGTGTGCATGTGTGTGTGTGTGTGTTTGTGTCTGTGAGACAGAATATAAGTTAGTGTGTGTATAGGTGTGAGTGAGCGTGAGCGAGGATGACTATGCAAGTGCGAAGTGCTGGGTGAACGCCTTTATATAGTGTTATGTGCTTGTATGTGTGCTTGTGTTAAGCTTCACTGTGAAAGCCTAGCTACACTACTAAAACATAAGCAATTGATTTGTAGTGACGCGGGGAAAAATCTATACAGTTAAATATCGCAATATTATTTTGGATGACATTATATCGATATTTTTCTAGGCAGCGTTAGCTAGCGCTAGTCGGCTGTACCTGTGCCAAAACTCGGGTATTTTTCATCATATAGCTTGTTCTCCATCTTCTTTTTAAATAGTGAGCCAACATGTTTTCAGCACTTTTATTTCCATGACTGATCAAATCTCATTTTGTCATGCTCTCTTTTCTCTTTTCAGCAGACATACAGTGCCATGTAAAAACATTCATACCCCTTGGATTTCTTCACATTTTATTGTGTTACAATGTGGGATTTGTGGTCAACAATCTACACAAAATACTCTATAATCTCAAAGTGGAAGAATTATGATATATATTTTTTAAAGATTGATAGAAATGAAATAACTAAAATATAGTTGTTGCATAAATATTCAGCTCCCTGAGTCAATACATGTTATGAATACCTTTGGCAGTGATTACAGCTGTGCATTTTCTTGGGTAAGACTCTAAGAACTTCACACACCTGGATTGTGCAATATTAGCCCATTATTCTTTTCAGAATTCTTCAAGCTCTGTCAAGATGTTGGATATCTTGGCAAGACATTTTCAAGTCTTTCAAGTCTTGCCACTCAGTTTCATTCCTGTCCTGCAGCTCAGTTCAGAAGGAGTACTGTATCTTTGACGTGTCTGGGTGATTTAATACATAATCCACAGCATAATTATTAACTCGACCATGCTCAATGTCTGATTTGTTATTGTTACTCATCTGCCAATCACTGCCTTTCTTCATGAGGCTTTCGAAAATCTCCCTGGTCTTTATAGTTGAATCTGTGGTTGAAATTCAATAGTTAACTGAGGGACATGACAGATGTTGTATGGATGGGGGACAGAGGAAGGGTTAGTCATTCAAAAATCATGTCAACCCCTATTATATCCTTATCTAATTTAGGATGGCCTAAAAAAAGGGGCTGAATAAAAAATGTTCACTTTTCTCTTCCACTTTGACATAGCAGAGTATTTTTTTGTAGATTGATTTAATTGGAATTATTTTGTCAACAATTTTAATCCCACTTTGTAACGCAATATTTTTTTGCAAGGCACTGAAAAGCAAGCAATATGTTTGGAACATCAAATCGCATAGGAAAAAAAAGAAACAGTATGGAATTGCAATACATATAGAATTGTGAGAATCGCAATACATTTCGTATCAGCAACTACAGATCCTTTACAAAGTATTCACACCCCTCCACATTTTGTTGTGTTACAGCCTGAATTCAAAATTGATTACATTTAGGTTTTTTGTCACTGGCCTACACACAATACCCCATAATGTCAAAGAGGAATTGTGTTTTTAGACAATTTTACAAATGAATAAAAAATGAAAAGCTGAAATGTCTTGAGTCAATAAGTATTCAACCCCTTTGTTATGGCAAGCCAGAATACGTTCAGGAGTAAAACAAATCTTACCAAGTCACATAATAAGTCGCATGAACTCACTCTGTGTGCAGTAATAGTGTTTAACATGATTTTTGAATGACTAATCTCTGTACCTCACACATTCAATTAAGGGTAAGGTCCCTCAGTCGAGCAGTGAATTTCAAACACAGATTCAACCACAAAGACCAGGGAGGGCTTCTATTGGTAAAAACATTTTTTTTGAATATTCATTTGAACATGGTGAAGTTATTAATTACAGTTTGGATGGTGTATCAATACACTCAGTCACTACAAATATATAGGCGTCCTTCCTAACTCAGTTCCGGGAGAGGAAGGAAACCAGTCAGGGATTTCAACGTGAGGCCAATGGTGAGTATAAAACAGTTACAGAGTTTAATGGCTTAGGAGAAAACTACAACAACATTGTAGTTACTCCACAATACTAACCTAAATGACAGAGTGAAAAGAATGAAGCCTGTACAGATTAAAAATATAAAAAAAACATGGATCTGGTTTGTAATAAGGCACTAAAGTAAAACTGCAAAAAATAAAAAAATAATACAAAATAAATAAATCAACTTCAACTTCAACCAGGGGTGTAAAGCTCTTAGAGACTTACCCAGAAAGACTCACAGCTGTAATCACTGACAAATATGATTCTAACCAGGGGTGTGAATACTTACGTAAATGAGATATTTCTGTATTTCATATTCAGTAAATGTCTAAAAACATGTTTTCACTTTGTCATTATGGGGTATTGTGTATAGATGGGTGAAGAAAAAAGAAGTTATTCATTTCGAATTCAGGCTATAACACAAAATGTGGAATAAGTCAGGGGTTATGAATACTTTCTGAAGGCTCTAGAAGTATCGTGATAATATCATATCGTGATGTCCCTGGAAATTCCTAGCCCAATTCATTGGTGCTGCTTATCTTAGTTATGATGACTCACAAGACAAGCCGAATAACCATGTATACAACCAGTATCTTTACAGCAAGTTATACAGTTGAAGTCGGAAGTTTACATACATCTTAGACAAATACATTTCAACTCTGTTTTTCGCAATTCCTGACATTTAATCTGAGTAAAAATTCCCTGTCTTAGGTCAGTTAGGATCACCATTTGATTTTATGAATATGAAATGTCAGAATAATAGTAGAGATAATGATTAATTTCAGCTTTTATTTCTTTCATCACATTCCCAGTGGGTCAGAAGTTTACATACACTCAATTAGTATTTGGTAGCATAGCCTTGAAATTGTTTAACTTGGTTCAAACATTTTGGGTAGCCTTCCACAAGCTTCCCACAATAAGTTGGGTGAATTTTGGCCCATTCCTCCTGACAGAGCTGGTGTAACAGAGTCAGGATTGTAGGCCTCCTTGCTCGCACATGCGTTTTCAGTTCTGCCCACAAATGTTCTATAGGATTGAGGTAAAGGCTTTGTGATGGCCACTCCAATACATTGATTGTGTTGTCCTTAAGCCATTTTGCCACAACTTTGGAAGTATGCTTGGGGTCATTGTCCATTTGGAAGACCCATTTGTGACCAAGCTTTAACTTCCTGACTGATGACTTGAGATGTTGCTTCAATATATCCACATAATATTCCTGCCTCATGATGCCATCTATTTTGTGAAGTGCACCAGTCCCTCCTGCAGAAAAGCACCCCCACATCATGATGCTGTCACTCCCGTGCTTCATGGTTGGGATGGTGTTCTTCGGCTTGCAAGCCTCACCCTTTTTCCTCCAAACATAACTATGGTCATTATGGCCAAACAGTTCTATTTTTGTTTCATCAGACCAGAGGACATTTCTCCAAAAACTACAATCATTGACGCCATGTGCAGTTGCAAACCGTAGTCTGGCTTTTTTATGGCGGTTTTGGAGCAATGGCTTCTTCCTTGCTGAGCGGCCTTTCAGGTTATGTCAATATAGGACTCGTTTTACTGTGGATATAGATACTTTGTACCTGTTTCCTCCAGCATCTTCACAAGGTCCTTTGCTGTTGTTCTGGGATTGATTTTCACTTTTCACACCAAAGTCGTTCATCTCTAGGAGACAGAACGCGTCTCCTTCCTGAGCGGTATGACGGCTGCGTGGTCCCTTGCTGTTTATACTTGCGTACTATTGTTTGTACAGATGAACGTGGGCCTTGACAATACTGTGCAGCTGTATTCATCGACCTGGCCAAGGCTTTCGACTCTGTCAATCACCACATTCTCATCGGCAGGCTCAACAGCCTTGGTTTCTCAAATGACTGCCTCGCCTGGTTCACCAACTACTTCTCAGACAGAGTTCAGTGTGTCAAATCGGAGGGCCTGTTGTTCGGACCTCTGGCAGTCTCTATGGGGGTGCCACAGGGTTCAGTTCTCGGGCCGACTCTCTTCTCTGTATACATCAATGATGTCGCTCTTGCTGCTGGTGATTCTCTGATCCACCTCTACGCAGACGACACCATTCTGTATACTTCTGGCCCTTCTTTGGACGCTGTGTTAACTAACCTCCAGACGAGCTTCAATAACATACAACTCTCCTTCCGTGGCCTCCAACTGCTCTTAAATGCAAGTAAAACTAAATGCATGCTCTTCAACCGATCGCTGCCCGCACCTGCCCGCCCGTCCAGCATCACTATCTGGACAACTACAAATACCTAGGTGTCTAGTTAGACTGTAAACTCTCCTTGCAGACTCACCTTAAGCATCTCCAATCCAAAATTAAATCTAGAATCGGCTTCCTATTTCGCAACAAAGCCTCCTTCACTCATGTTGCCAAACATACCCTCGTAAAACTGACTATCCTACCGATCCTTGACTTCGGCGATGTCATTTACAAAATAGCCTCCAACACTCTACTCAGCAAATTGGATGTAGTATATCACAGTGCCATCCGTTTTGTCACCAAAGCCCCATATACTACCCACCACTGCGACCTGTATGCTCTCGTTGACTGGCCCTCGCTTCATATTCGTCGCCAAACCCACTGGCTCCAGGTCATCTATAAGTCTTTGCTAGGTAAAGCCCTGCCCTATCTCAGCTCACTGGTCACCATAGCAGCACCCACCTGTAGCACGCGCTCCAGTAGGTATATTTCACTGGTCACCCCCAAAGCCAATTCCTCTTTTGGCCGCCTTTCCTTCCAGTTCTCTGCTGCCAATGACTAGAATGAACTGCAAAAATCACTGAAGCTGGAGACTCATATCTCCCTCACTAACTTTAAGCACCAGCTGTCAGAGCAGCTCACAGATCACTGCACCTGTACATTTACATTTTAGTCATTTAGCAGACGCTCTTATCCAGAGCGACTTACAGTAGTGAATGCATACATTTCCCTACATTTACATAGCCAATCTGTAAATAGCCCTTCCAACTACTTCATCCCCATACTATTATCTATTTATTTTTCTCCTTTGCACCCAATTATCTCTACTTACACATTCATCTTCTGCACATCTATCACTACAGTGTTTAATTGCTATATTGTAATTATTTTGCTACTATGGCCAATTTATTGCCTTACCTCCCTTATCCTACCTCATTTGCACACACTGTATATAGACTTTTTTTCTATTGTATTATTGACTGTATGTTTGTTTATTCCATGTGTAACTCTGTGTTGTTGTTTGTGTCGCACTGCTTTGCTTTATCTTGGCCAGGTCGCAGTTGTAAATGAGAACTTGTTCTCAACTAGCCTACCTGGTTAAATAGAGGTGAAAAAAAAGGCTTTTTCGCAATTGCTCCCAAGGATGAACCAGACTTGTGGAGGTCTACAAATGTTTTTTTCTAAGGTTTTGGCTGATTTCTTTTAATTTTCCCATGATGTCAAGCAAAGAGGCACTGAGTTTGAAGGTAGGCCTTGAAATACATCCACAGGTACACCTCCAATTAACTCAAATGATGTCAATTAGCCTATCAGAAGCTTCTAAAGCCATGACATCCTTTTCTGGAATTTTCCAAGCTGTTTAAAGGCACAGTCAACTTAGTGTATGTAAACTTCTGACCCACTGAAATTGTGATACAGTGAATTATAAGTGAAATAATCTGTCTGTAAACAATTGTTGGGAGAAAATGTTTTTTACTTGTGTCATGCACAAAGTAGATGTCCTAACCGACTTGCCAAAACTATAGTTTGTTAACAAGAAATTTGTGGAGTGGTTGGAAAACGAGTTTTAATGACTCCAACCTAAGTTTATGTAAACTTCCGACTTCAACTGTATATCTGTCTAACACAAACCCCCATCTGCAAAGGGTTACTCAAAACCTAAACTTTAAGCACTTGTTCTTAAACCATTGTGTCTTCAAGCAGAAAGATACAGTGTGTCCTCCCATCCACTTCCCTTGTCTCTCTCTCCCTTGGTAAACCCATAGCCAGAGGAGTGTATAGGAAAGCATCTTCCACTGCCCTAGGGACTGATGCTAAAGCCAATGTCTCCTATTAGGAAGCTAGACAGATCTCTGTGGAGGGATGGAGAGAGAGATATGTTGAGATAAAGAGAGAGTTCAGTAGACAAAACGAGAGCGAGTGAACAAGAGACAAAGAAGAAAAGAGAGAGAGCAAGAGAACAAGTTGCAGCAGTGCCTCCTTCCCACATCCCGCTGGACTTCCGGTTAGCCTGTGGGCCTTCCATCCAGAGAAACAAACAAAAGCGGGACTGGAATCTGGGATGCAGCAGCACAGCAGAGCAGCCCGAGCAGCAGCCACAGAGGACACCAGGCTATTTCTAAACATGTTGATTGGTCTATCTAAGGTTTCTGTCGGTCTGAGGGTGAAGAAGACGGAGCGGCAGGCTTTAGTGTGAAAGACAGAGCTGGATATTGTGTTCTCTTTGTCAGGGCACGTGCCTTTATATAGAAACCAAGGGGTTTAAATATCGTCCGTCTTGGCCCCCGGGGGAGGGAAAGTATGCAGAGCATGTCGTCGGTATGACAGAGCTGGAAGAGGTGAATGTTGTAAATCTATCGCGTAAGTCTCACTGCATACAAGAGTAAACTTTGCAAAGGGACATTGTGTGTTAAGCGTATGATTGACTTTGATTGTTGCTTTAATTATATGGTTTGATATTTTTTATACATTATACTGTATTAGCATTTTTATGTAGAGACATATGGCAATTTACTTTAGTGGAAGGGGGGGGGTCCAAAATAGGACAGGGTAGTGCTTTTTTCCCCCCGGTTTACATTCGCTCTTTTGCAGGATTTACTATATCATTTATTCCAACCTAGCCACATTTCCTCATCTGCTTGCATCTGCCTCCCCTTTATCAAGGTGTTTAGGTTCTTCCCTTTATCAAGGTGTTTAGGTTCTTCCCTTTATCAAGGTGTTTAGGTTCGTCCCTTTATCAAGGTGTTTAGGTTCTTCCCTTTACCAAGGTGTTTAGGTTCTTCCCTTTATCAAGGTGTTTAGGTTCTTCCCTTTATCAAGGTGTTTAGGTTCGTCCCTTTATCAAGGTGTTTAGGTTCTTCCCTTTATCAAGGTGTTTAGGTACTTCCCTTTATCAAGGTGTTTAGGTTCTTCCCTTTATCAAGGTGTTTAGGTTCTTCCCTTTATCAAGGTGTTTAGGTACTTCCCTTTATCAAGGTGTTTAGGTTCTTCCCTTTATCAAGGTGTTTAGGTACTTCCCTTTATCAAGGTGTTTAGGTTCTTCCCTTTATCAAGGTGTTTAGGTTCTTCCCTTTATCAAGGTGTTTAGGTACTTCCCTTTATCAAGGTGTTTAGGTTCTTCCCTTTATCAAGGTGTTTAGGTTCTTCCCTTTATCAAGGTGTTTAGGTTCGTCCCTTTATCAAGGTGTTTAGGTTCTTCCCTTTATCAAGGTGTTTAGGTTCTTCCCTTTACCAAGGTGTTTAGGTTCTTCCCTTTACCAAGGTGTTTAGGTTCCTTTATCAAGGTGTTTAGGTTCCTTTATCAAGGTGTTTAGGTTCCTTTACCAAGGTGTTTAGGTTCTTCCCTTTATCAAGGTGTTTAGGTTCTTCCCTTTACCAAGGTGTTTAGGTTCTTCCCTTTACCAAGGTGTTTAGGTTCCTTTACCAAGGTGTTTAGGTTCCTTTATCAAGGTGTTTAGATTCCTTTATCAAGGTGTTTAGGTTACTTTACCAAGGTGTTTAGGTTCCTTTACCAAGGTGTTTAGGTTCCTTTACCAAGGTGTTTAGGTTCCTTTACCAAGGTGTTTAGGTACTTCCCTTATGCACTATGCTTTTCAGTGTGCTAACTTTTACACTACCACAGGTCAGTATAGTCTACCAGTCTAACGGTCTACCAGTCTAACGGTCTACCAGTCTAACGGTCTGTCCTGCCCTCTAGCCACCATTCATAGTGACAATAGCAGTACAGTAGGTGGATCGTTTGTCCAGATCTGCAAAAGGCAGTCATATCACACATAAACACATAACGGCACAAAAGACCTGTGCTTTGAATTTGTTATTTCGATTTGGATCAGCTGTGGGCCTACTCAACGGTTTATAAGGTGTAGAAAGGCACAGTAACAGGCCAGTCTGGCTGTATTTATACTTCTGATACTGAATGCGGTGTCTGTTGCAGATCATCATTCTCCCGAGTCCTCCTATAATAATGCGGCCATATATAATCCCGGCAGGCCCAGTTATTCAGGGAAGTTTAACACACACTGTGCCTCCTCTCCAATCCAAGCGGCTGTTCCTTGCACACCTAGAATGCTTCAATATAGCCTAAAAATTGATCATTTCACTTTTTGAATTTATTACCTTTTATAAGTGGCATAAACAAAACCAGTCACAATGTTTTAATCTGATTAAACTACTTCAAAGTCTCCTGTAGGCATGTACACGTTCATCCAAAAGATAATTCCTGCATCCTCAAAACGGCTTGACGTTAACCAGGTTTCCATCCAACCTTTTTACATGAGTAATGTAGCCTACATGTCTGATAAATATGACACCACATCATGGGAAAGCATGCAGTTTATTAGGTTACAGATTAAATAAATTATGATGAACTTCACAGGGTCGTGAAAGTGCACGGTGATGAGGTAGATGCTCCTTTCGATAAATATCGAGGGTCTTATTCTGGTGACATGATGATCGATGCTTGAATGCCATTTGACAAATAAAAATAATCTTGCACTTTTGTCCATAATAATCTCATCATGTAGGAGGTTAGACCTGCACTGTTGGCTGGAGCGCACATGCCAATACCAGAGTGATCACATTTGCTATATCTGCGCAACATTTTGGCAAAACCATCAGTAGGCCTAGAGTTCAAAATTTAATGGAAATCCATTTAACTTGTATTTTTTATTCGGTACATGGGAATTTCACTTCAAAAGTAAGTTTTATGTGCACTATGTATTTACGCACAGACTTTCTATCTGTAACAAGTCAATTTTAAGGAAACACAACTCTGATGGGAAAAAGCCCCAGGGTTTACCTTAACTGGTAATTGCCAGCATTTTGGCCTTTAAAAGAATGTGTATATAAATTGTAGCAGGTCAAATGATCCAGGAGAGGCTGTCTATCATAGCCTAAACCCCAAATTTGCGCTTCAGCACCATTCTCTCACACCTTGCCCGCACACGTGCCTGCTGCTGATGGAGGCCTTTTTCACTGAAGTAAAACAAAAGATAGAGGAAAAAGAGTATGCCTGCAGTGAGAAGCCTATTTAATATAAGTTTTAGAACTGTAGTGGACTAAGATAAGAAGAATGTTGGTGCAACCAAATGCAGGCTACTGTGCATCTCCCTATTCAGGTAGGATGTGATTTGGGAACTTACATTTATAATAATTTGCTTTGGGGTGGCAGGTAGCCTAGTGGTTAGAGCATTGGGCCAGTAACCGAAAGGTTGCTGGATTGAATCCCTGAGCCGACAAGGTAAATATCTGGTGTTCTGCCCCTGATCAAGACAGTTAACCCATTGTTCCCCGGTAGAACATCATTGTAAGGAAGAATTTGTTCTTAACTGACTTGCCTGGTTAAATTATATAACATTATTATTATTGTATACCATTGCTATTATTGTAAGCTTCTTTGTTAATCGAAACCAGTTCTATAAATATACAAACCTGTTTTGTTGAATTCTGTTGAGAAATTTTCATTGGCTATAATAAAATTAGATGTAACTTTTTAATTGTGTGCTCCATATTTACTTTAACCTGTACTGCATTGGGCTAAATCAGGGTGACACTGAGTGTTTTCTTGGTAGACTTAAACAAACTTGCTTCGAAACCAGAGTATACAACTCACACAAATAGTTATGGGCAACAACAAAAAAGAAGACTTGTCAGATATAGAGTTGAATTGTATTCCATTTTGAGTTTGCTTCCAAATATTACACTTTATATACATCACAAAAGACTGAAATACATTTAAAAAAAAACTTTTGACCATATTTTTGGCAGGGTTTTTAAAATAATGTTTATTAATTATGAAAAATATTTGTAACATTCCACCCATGAGGCCACTAGGTCATTTGACTACAAGAAAGGTCTGCTGTAAAATAAATAACATTAGCCTATTTCTGTCATTTGTTGGGCATGTTAGGCACTTGCCTTTATTGGTCATTGCTGCAACATGCCTGTTTAAACCTGTTGGCAAGTGTTTTGTTTCATTCTGGCCAAATGAAGTTGAAACTGTAATTCTGTGTTTGCCGCAATATATAGGCCCGCTCATATTTTCTCTATAAACAATGGCTTAACTTACTTCTGATATTACCCCAATAAAGTTTAGAAACTTTTGTGAAGTTTTGGTGTGGTGTGGTTATTATTAAGCTTTAGCTACCGCAGGTCTATGAGAAGATGGCAGTGCGCACCGACAGTTTAACTTGAGGTGAGGATGAATGTTTCAGGCCTACCAGAGTAACTCCTATAATCTAACAATATAATGGTCATATTTATACAAAATATTCTGATTGAAAATTTATGAATTAGCCTCCTTCTGTACATCTATATCTGTATAGCAGACGCAGTAGCCATCTGACAAAGAAATGCATGTTGGTGGCATATCTCTATCTCTCTCTATGGGGTTAGGCCTAAACTTCTGTTGCTTTATACACTACCATTCAAACGTTTGGAGTCACTTAGAAATGTCCTTGTATTTGAAAGAAAAGCAATTTTTTTTGTCCATTAAAATAACATCAAATTGATAACATCAAACACCAGTCTCAACGTCAACAGGGAAGAGCCGACTCCGGGATGCTGGCCTTCTAGGCAGAGTTTCTCTGTCCAGTGTCTGTGTTCTTTTGCCCATCTTAATCTTTTATTTTTATTGGCCAGTCTGAGATATGGCTTTTTCTTTGCAACTCTGCCTAGAAGGCCAGCATCCCGGCGTCGCCTCTTCACCGTTGACGTTGAGACTGGTGTTTTGCAGGTACTATTTAATGAAGCTGCCAGTTGAGGACTTGTGAGGTGTCTGTTTCTCAAACTAGACACTCTAATGTAGTTGTCATCTTGCTCAGTTGTGCACCGGGGCCTCCCACTCCTCTTTCTATTCTGGTTAGGGCTAGTTTGCGCTGTTCTGTGAAGGGACCAGTACACAGCGTCGTACGAGATCTTCAGTTTCTTGGCAATTTCTCGCATGGAATAGCCTTCATTTCTCAGAACAAGAATAGACTGACGACTTTCAGAAGAAAGTGTAATCAAACCCACAAATGCTGATGCTCCAGATACTCAACTAGTCTAAAGAAGGCCAGTTTTATTGCTTCTTTAATCAGAACAATAGTTTTCAGCTGTGCTAAAATAACTGCAAAAGGGTTTTCTAATGATTAATTAGCGTTTTAAAATGATAAACTTGGATTAGCTAACATAACGTGGAGCACAGGAGTGATGGTTGCTGATAATGGGCCTCTGTACGCCTATGTACAGTTGAAGTCGGAAGTTTACATACACTTAGGTTGGAGTCATAAAAACTCGTCTTTTAACCACTCCACAAATTTCTTGTTAACAAACTATAGTTTTGGCAAGTCGGTTAGGACATCTACTTTGTGTAGGACACAAGTAATTTTTCCAACAATTGTTTACAGACATTATTTCAGTTATAATTCACTGAAATAAATCATTCTCTCTACTATTATTCTGACATTTCACATTCTTAAAATAAAATGGTGATCCTAACTGACCTAAGACAGGGAATAGTTACACGGATTAAAGGTCAGGAATTGTGAAAAACTGAGTTTAAATGTGTTTGGCTAAGGTGTATGTAAACTTCCAACTGTACAGTATTTTATGGACTGGAATTAAGCACCTCTTTCAAACCATAAAGCTGGGAGAGAACATGTGATGCTGATGCAGGACATGCGGCCTACAAAGTAACAATTATAAGCTAGCAAATTTGATTTAATTTTAAAATATATTTATATATTTCCCCTAATGTTGTGCAAGGTGCATATTAGCCTATCTTCTCATTTTCTCTATATTGTTGCTTCATTCCTGCCTCACTTTCAGCAGTTAAATGAAATACTTTTTGTTGTCCTATCTTCATCATTGTAATGAAATGCTTGAACAATATCGTTTTTTGTTTCTCTTCACTAAGATTGAATGGTAACGGTTCTGAACAAATAACTACTATAGCCTACTGCCATCTAGCTTTCTCTCTTCGTTCAAACTCTCTGGCCCATGAAGCTTGCATCCCTCTTCGAATAGTCTATTCGTATAAGAAATGCAACAACAAAAAATCCAGCAATCAGTTCTTGTGTCCAAGAGCTGAGTGTACAAACATTAAGAACACCTGCTCTTTCCATGACATAGACTGACCAGGTAAACCCAGGTGAAAGCTATGATCCCCTATTGATGTCACTTTTTAAATCTTGAGACAATTGAGACATGGATTGTGTATGTGTGCCATTCAGAGGGTGAATTGGCAAGACAAAAGATTGAAGTGCCTTTCAAATCAAATCAAATCAAATGTATTTATATAGCCCTTCTTACATCAGCTGATATCTTAAAGTGCTGTACAGAAACCCAGCCTAAAACCCCAAACAGCAAGCAATGCAGGTGTAGAAGCACGGTGGCTAGGAAAAACTCCCTAGAAAGGCCAAAACCTAGGAAGAAACCTAGAGAGGAACCAGGCTATGAGGGGTGGCCAGTCCACTTCTGGCCTTTGAACGGGGTATGGTAGTAGATGCCAGGCACACCAGGTTGTGTCAAGAACTACAACGCTGCTGGGTTTTTCATGCACAACAGTTTCCCGTGTGTATCAAGAATGTCCCACCACCCAAAGGACATCCAGCCAACTTGACACGACTGTGGGAAGCATTGGAGTCAACATGGACCAGCATCCCTGGGCCAGCATCCCTGGACCCCACCCACCCCCGTAACGTTCTAGTTGATCTTTTATTTTATGCACTGAGATTAGTCTTGTATAATGAAAAGCACTTTGCAAATGGTATAAATTATATGGGTACATTATTTCTGAGTGTTTGTATATGACTACAAGATAGACAGGTGCATGGGGAGCAAGGCATGTTGAAAACTATTGAAAATGTGAAAAAACACAAACGTTTCAGGGGAATAACTAATAGGGCAGAGTGTCCCGTGACCCAAGCCAAAGTACAACTCAATGGGCGTAAATATTTGGGCTGATTTGTCATCATTACAGTTACAGCCGGCTCACCCGCGAGCGTGGGAGGAGAGTCCGCCGAGACTCAAGGTTCCAGAATTCCATCGCCTCCAAAACTCTCGAAGCTAGTTCTTCCTGAGCTCTTTAACCTGTTGTTAAGAAACGGTCACAACTCTCACAATCATATTAGTGCAAACACAATAAGAAAACAAATTAGCTTCCGGTTTATTAAGGCTTTTTTGATTTTCATTCCTGTGCAATTACGTCCAATTGAAACCGACTACATACGGAGCAGTTGGTTTTATTAAATTGATTTATTCAATTTACTTCGGGTTACCGAAGCTTGGGTACACTCTGCTGCGTTTTAATATATTGTGACTGATAGGATAAGTAGGTAGCTCTCTGTTCGATTCTCCACAGTGTGCAGACTGAATGGGGTGTTGATGTTTGTGCAGACTGAACGGAGATTTTTAGCTGTGAAGTAACGCTGCAGTGTTCCTGGGAGAGCAGGGTTCTCGTCTCATTCTCTCTCTCTAATTGGGAGTCACATTCTTCAGGAGTCAGTTGTTTTTCTCACAGGAAGCCCAAACACAAACAGAGACCAGGGTCGGAGCGCGGCCCACTCCTGTGTGACCTCTCTCTCTCCCCCTCTCTAGCCCTTACTCCCTCTTTTTCTCTCTCTCTCCCTCTCTCTCTTCCTCCCTCCCTCTCTCTCCCTCCCTCCCTCCCTCTCAGACGTCTCTCTGCCAATCCAGTCATGCACATGAGCTTGGCAACGTGCCCACCCTGCGCTGCTGCAGTCACACAAAGAACACACACACACACACACACACACACACACAGACTATCACACACACACACACACACACACACACACACACACACACACACACACACACACACACACACATACACATTGGGCTATCAGAAACACACACACACACACACAACTTTCATGCACATGAGCACGTGGACATAAACACAAATGTCCAAATAGGTGATAGACCAACGCACTTCATGCATTAAAGTACAACATATACCTCCTCACTTATAACATCTCTTCTCCCATACACATGCATCCGCTCACACAAGCAGATATACACAGAGCACTTATAGCTACCAGTTCTATCCAGCTTCTTTTGGCTGCAGGCAGAGTAGCTGGGCTTGGCCTGGCCTGGGTGGAGGAGAGTTATTGCTGATGTGCAGGGAGGGCTGGGAGGATAGGGGAGGGGGCCACTCCCAACAGACCATTTGTTCTGCCGTTCTTCAGCCAAACAAATTTACGTCTCTCCTACAGAAGGTCAACTGTGCTCAAATTCATAAATAAGGGGGTAATTGGCGCAAGAGCGGTGGCGAAGCTCAAAGGCCACTGCCGCCCGGTCCCAGAGTTACAGCCTACTGACCAATGGGGGAGGCACACTCACAAATACAAACACTGTGTCACACACACACAAGAACGCATGCAAACACTCACACACGGAGCCCCAGACACACACACACACACACACACACTGACACAAGTGCACACACATCTATTGTATAGTTGCATATATAGTTGAATTTAAGTAATGCATGTATTATACAGTACCATGCTCATCTTGCCATTTTATTTGAACCATTTGCTAGGGTATGCTATATTCAGCCTACACAAGAGCCGGATCGACTCCTATCAAGCATTCCAAACACCCCCTATGCTATGGGACTGTGTGGCTATACAAATCACAATATAGCTGAATCTATTTGCATCTTGTTGTGTGTCTATTGTGTGTTTGTGTGTGTCTGTGAGTGTGTGTGTGTACGTATCTGTGTCTGTCCCTGTACGTGTGTGTGTTTATACGTACACACCTCTTTCTGTGTGTACAGTACAGTACGTGTCCAGGCATACTGGTGTGCCTGGGCGAGATAGATAGAATGCCATAAAAAGGGGCCTAGCTGTCTGGTGTGTGTGTGTAGCCCCTATGTAACGAGCCCCTCTCTCTAATTAGGGCAGCACGAGCCAGTGAGGAGGAATTCCGATCCACAACACTGCTTTTCTCTGGCAGCCTCACTCACACATGCGTAGTACAGAGCCCGTGTGCTCCCTAACGCACATGAACACATGCAGATCCACAACACCTGTCTTGATTATGCCGTCTTTCTTTTCAACATGTAAAACATCCATACCATCTCCGGTATGCCATTTTAGGCCCCAGGGAATCTTTTCCATGAGGCATCAATGACAAAATCCAGACTGGATGCTGGCACCAAGTGCCAGGCACTGCTATGGTAGATATGCACAAATGATGACAAATCAGCAGGGAAACAATGACTGTTTCATTGTCTTTTATGGACTATTTTACAGCGTTCCACATGTTAGGAATGATACTGTTTGCTAAAAGGTATGAATTCCTCTTCTAAACAAAAACAGACTAAGGTGCCCTCAAGTGGGCAGAATAGCAATATAGACTCACACCTGAGAGACATCACTAATATCGCTCAGAATTCAAATGTATGTTGTTGTTTTTTAAGCCGGCAAATTTCAATTAAACTACTTCAATTTCCCAAACTGTAATTTCAACTCAACTAGCCCCAAAAAGAATGCAGACCATATATACCGCGTCCAGAGCTAGAGGATGATGGGAGAACATTGGTGTTAGTCACAGAGCCTTGTGTTGCTTCAGGCCTCAGTATTCAAGAACCGTGGAACCATCCTCCTCCCTCATCTTCCCTCCTCCTCATTCTTCCCCTCCTCCTCCCGCTCTCCATCCTCCTCCCTGTTAAGTGCCACCGGGGAGCCGATGCAGTGTTGTGAGCAGAGTTTAGTAGGCCAAAGAAGACGATGTGCCAGATTCCAACATCTTAAGCAACAAGCTGTCCCCTGCGGAATACTGCGTTACTCAACACAAACCCTCTACATCCCATCACACCTCCTCACTAAGCATACTGCATTATTTCGTCACAAATAGGCAAATATGTAGTGTGTATATCCCAATTGCGGAGAGAGTAATAGTACATGTAACCTATTGGAAGGGGTTTGAGTATATATAGTATGTTGATGAAGAGGAAAAACTAGTTTATGCATCTTGCTGACAACATTCACAGAAGGTGAAAAAAATCCATCATTCTTTTTTTAATTGAAACATTTTCTCACAATATAAATCATACACATACAAATGACAGCACACAAACATCAACGACATCACTCCTGCCCAGACCCACCTGCTCACACCCCCATATCCAGCGCCCGCATCACTCTCTGCCACATGGCCTCAAACTGCACCGTTTTGCTTCTCTCCGTCGCCCACGCACTTTCAACATTTAGATAATAAAGCATTTGACCTTGGTTGATTTCCAGTTTTTAAGTATGCATTTTTTCAAGATGATTTACGAAAAAAGTATCGTCCAACCCACATGAGAGAAGTTTGGACATGTGCAGTTCTGGGTTTATTGTATTGGCATCCCTTATGAGTTAGTGACCCTTCAAAAGAGACTCTCACAGTATGTTGGGGGAACGAGTGTTAGACTTTCCTGGGCAGGAAATCTATGCTGTCTATCCCCATGACCAACTGGAAAAAGAGGAATGTTCTGAACTTCTTCCCAGCTCTCCCAAGTGGAGTTCAATCGGTGTGGGTTTGGAGCTTTTTCCAAGAGTGTCACAATTTGTGATAAATAACATGAGCCATACTGGGCAGCCAGCGAAAAAAGAAGAAAAGTGTGAAATAAAAGAAACGAAGAGAGACAGTGAGAGAGACAGAGACAGCGAAGTACTGTTGTACATCAATGAAACAGGCTAGTGATAGAGACCCTTGCCAATGGGGGAAGAATTCCAGTGTTTGAGTCCAGCACTTGGTAGGTGGTGTGATTTATTAATGAGATAAGTCACTAGTGCTCTGGAATATGAGAGCGTAACGGTGTAATATTTCCCCCCTGCCGCAGTGACTCAGGTCTGCCGTGCCCTCGCTGGGGAAGAGTTTACTGGGTGCAAAACAAGGCAATGGTCAGGGATCCGGCGTATTGTTTTTTTTTTGGAGTGGAACATTTCACTCTGACAGAGTAGTGAACAGAGTAGGTATGTATTTTTTATTGTTGTTATTAGAAAAACAAACGCATAAACACATATTCAAATCTAGATACAGTACACCATGTGCTGCAATACACATCCAGAAGTTTATGTTATGAGCTCTAGTTTTATTTTCTAGGGTGAGAAACGTATATATATATATATATATAAAGTATAAAAACAAGACTCCACAAGTTTCAGTACATCCTTTTGTATTGCCGACCTATAGTGTTCCATAAACCATGGTAAATTGTGGGGAGACATCAAATGTGAATTCAGCAGTGGTGGTCTTGTCTATTGTATCTGCTAAAGGGTTTCTAAACTATTTATTTACCCTCCAATGGACTCTTTCCCTCAGACGATAGTCACGCACTATTGTTGTGCGCTGTGTGGCCCTCCTTTCTCTGTGTGAATGTGTCGCGACTGGCTCTGAAGGAACAGTGATCAGCCCATTGTCCTGCCACACAGATTACCACATGAACAGGAAGGTCCTTGGCACTGACGGCCGCCAGCGGCAGGCCCCCGCTAAATACTCAAGACAGGAGACTCATTGTGAGAAGAACGGCGGACGGGCCGGTCAACTACCAAGGACGAACGATTAGCATGACAATACGGCCCACGCAGCCTTTTATATCTGTATGACGCATATGAGCCGGAGTCGAGAGATGCCACACAGAGAGCAGCAATCAGACACGGGGTGACTTTCCTCGAGGTGAGGATGGAAGCTGGAAATGCATTATTAGTCAATTAAAGCCTGGTTCACGCCCCGCGGGCGCCCAGACATCTTCTGCTCCGATCCCATTCGCCCCGGACAATGTTGGAAGCCGCACCCTATTCCCTATATAGGGCACAACTTTTGACCAGGGCATAGAGATATGGTCAAAAGTAGCACACTATGTAGGGAATAAGGTGCATTTGAAGTCTAAAATCCGGCTTCCAACATTTGGGGACACAGGCTTAGACGATACCAGTGGTGGTGGAGGCGAGCATTGGGAAAGTCTACACAACTTTCTGAGAGAACAGAACTGCAGCCATATTTAACCATGCTACTAGCCATTTGATCTGTAAAGGTCTAAAACGTTCATTTAAATGCTGCTATGTTTGTGTTAGTTATTCAAATGTAACTTGCCTCTCAACATTTGTGTGAGTCTGAGGGTGTTGGCAAAAAAAAGAAAAAAGCAGAAGATCAAATGGACAATAAACGATCTATTCTCCCATAAGGCAACATGCTTTTTTAAATTGTGCTTGATGAGAATGTAACCTCAACAACATACCCAGGTTAAAATGAATCCATAAATCGCTTTGGATAAATGGCATAGAGTCAGCTCCAAAAGTATTGGGACAGTGACCAGTTTTATTGTTGTTTTGGCACTTTGCTCTGTGCACTTTGGATTTGATACAATGGGGCGGCAGGTAGCATAGTGGTGAGAGTGTTGGACTAGTAACCGAAAGGTTGCAAGATCAAATCCCTGAGCTGACAAGGTAAAAATCTGTTGTTATGCCCCTGAACAAGGCAGTTAACCCACTGTTTCTAGGCTGTCATTGAAAATAAGATTTTGTTCTTAACTGACTTGCCTAGTTAAATAAAGGTAAAAATGTTTTAATAAAAATGACTATGAGGTTAAGGTGCAGACTGTCAGATTTAATTTGAGGGTATTTTCAACCATATTGGGTGAACTGTTTAGAATTTACAGCACTGTTTGTACATAGTCCTCCCAATTGGGACATATTCCCTTACACTTTGTATACCAAACATTTCCCCCCCCCCTTCTTGACACAAACCGGTGGCACCTACTACCATACCCCGTTCAAAGGCACTTACATCTTTTGCCTTGCCCATTCACCCTCTGAACGGCACACATACACAATCCATGTCTCAATTGTCTCAAGGCTTGAAAATCCTTCTTTAACCTGTCACCTCCACATCATCTACACTGATTGAAGTGGATTTAACAAGTGACATCAATAAGGGATGATATCTTTCACCTGGATTCACCTGGTCAGTCTATGTCATGGAAAGAGTATACTCAGTGTATATGTGCATTCATGGACCATGATTAGGGATAGTCCTGAATGAATCATGAATAAGGGATGATAGCTTTCACCTGGATTCACCTGGTCAGTCTATGTCACGGAAAGAGTATACTCAGTGTATATGTGCATTCATGTACCATGATTAGGGATAGTCCTGAATGAATCATGAATAATGATGAGTGAGAAAGTTACAGAGGCATAACTATCATAACCCCCCCCCCCTTCAAAAAAACAAACCTCCCTTGTTATTGTAATGGTGAGAGGTTAGCATGTCTTGGGGGTATGATATAAAATGTTAACCTCCCCTGTTATTGTAATGGTGAGAGGTTAGCATGTCTTGAGGGTATGATATAAAATGCTAACCTCCACTGTTATTGTAATGGTGAGAGGTTAGCATGTCTTGGGGGTATGATATAAAATGCTAACCTCCCCTGTTATTGTAATGGTGAGAGGTTAGCATGTCTTGGGGGTATGATATAAAATGCTAACCTCCCCTGTTATTGTAATGGTGAGAGGTTAGCATGTCTTGGGGGTATGATATAAAATGCTAACCTCCCCTGTTATTGTAATGGTGAGAGGTTAGCATGTCTTGGGGGTATGATATAAAATACTAACCTCCCCTGTTATTGTAACGGTGAGAGGTTAGCATGTCTTGGGGGTACTACATTTGTGCATCTGTAACTTTCTCACTCATCATTATTCATGATTCATTAAGAACAATCAGTAATCATGGTAGCGTCCACGTTAATGTAGAAGTGTTTAGAAATGTATTCTATTCTTATTTACAATAAAAGTGACTCCAAACTCACAATACATTATTTACCATTCATTTCTATAAAGAAAATATGAACATTTTCCCACAAGTGGTGTTTTCCCACCAAACTGAACTGTTGTGGATAAAAAAATCAGTGTGTGATGACATGGTGAACACAAAAAAAAGTGTTCATGTACCAAATAAAGATCTAAAGTTATACAGTATGTGTTTCCATTTCCGATAGTTTTATCACAAAAACTGTTAAATAGCAAATGTCTACTCTGGTCTTGGCACGTTCGCTCCAGCCAACAGCTCGCAGATCAGCGGGTAGGCAGTGCGGGTAGACAGTGCGGGTAGGCTGTGCGGGTAGGCTGTGTGGGTAGGCTGTGTGGGTAGGCTACTCTACATGATCAGATTATTATGGATAAGAGCGAGAATATTTGTCAAACAGCAGTCAAGCATCTATCATGATATCACCAGAATAAGACCCTCAATATTTATTGGAAAGGAGCATCAAGCTCATCACTGTGCACCTTCGCCTCCCTGTGAAGTTCATCATAACTTGTTTCACTTCATCATAACTTGTTTCACAATAAACTGCATGGTTGTAGTGGGATGACCACACCAAGTTTACTTCAATATGATGGTTATTTGATCAATATTTGTGCATAAAGGCATTTCCACTGCCATTCTTCACATAATACATTTTATTTATTTTTACCCCTTTTTCTCCCAAATTTCGTGATATCCAAATTGGTAGTTAGTCTTGTCCCATCGCTGCAACTCCCGTACGGACTCAGGAGAGGCAAAGGTCGCGAGCCATGCGTCCTCCGAAACACGACCCTACCAAGCCGCACTGCTTCTTGACACACTGCTAGCTTAACCCGGAAGTCAGCTGCACCAATGTGTCAGAGGAAACACCGTACAATTGGCGACCGTGTCAGCGTGCATTGCGCCCGGCCCGCCACAGTAGTCGCTAGAGCGTGATGGGACAAGGACATCCCGGCCGGCCAAACCCTACCTTAACCTGGACAACGCTGGGCCACTTGTGCGCAGCCTCATAGGTCTCCCGGAATTGAACCCGGGCCTGTAGTGACGCATTTAGCACTGCGATGCAGTGCCTTAGACCGTGCACCACTCGGGAGGCCCACATAATACATTTTACAGATACAAAAAGATCCCACAATGTCGAACGAACAAATGATCTGTTGGCATTTATAAAATTGTCATGACAGCTATCATGATCTTTTTTTTATACGGTATGATACTTGCATTAAAACTGGATTTCTGGTCTCAAGGACTCAATATCTCTCTCTTTGCTTGCCCTATTTTAGCATGCCTATTCACAGTGTTTGTGGTTTGTGTGTGTGTCTGTGCGTGTGTATGTGTGTGTGTGAGAGTGTGCGTGAGAGTGTGTGTGAGAGTGTGTGTGCGATTGCATGGGATGGGTGGTAACAAGAAAAACTCTGTTTTTGTGCGTCCGCACTAAACCATTTTGTTGTGTTTTTTCAAAAATTGGGAGCACTGAATGGCATGTCAGCTAAAGGGCATTTGGGCTATTCTGGTGACAAACAGGGGCATGGCTAATGTATATGACCAAACTGCGAGCCAGTCGTTTTTCTCTTCGTTGCATCTGCGTGCAGTCAAACTATTTCAAGGCATGAGAGAGAGAGAGAGCGAGACCAGCATTCATTTCCTTCATTCCCTGCAGCCAAACAATAAATAACTAAATCACAACACTCTTAAAAGCTCTGCGCCACAATGCACACATATCTCCCCCCACCCTACTCCCACTCTTAGCTGCTATAAAGGATTTAAATTCCGGGAAAGAACAGTCATTCATATAAGTAATCAGTTTCATGAGCTCTCTCACTCGCGGACTTATTCGACAACCCCGCAACATTAGACAGCCACTGGTGAAAATAAGAAAAAGGGAAAAGGCATAATGATAGCTCTGTTATACACAGAGGCAGTGCCTCCCAGACAAAGCATTACACCTCCTCTCTCTATGCATCTCAAGTACTGACAATAGCCAGGAGTAACATCTGACAGGGCCCTAATTTCATAGTACCCCTGTCATTTCTCAAGAGTTATCGCCCATTGGCACCGTCTCTGAGCTATATTTATGGTGGAACGCGGGACATTAGTGAGGTGTTCCCTTAAAAGCATGCACATTGGCAGGGTCATGTTTCGGGCACTGGAGCTTGGAGGAGTCGTGGCCCATAGAGTTTATGAGGAGGCTTCCCTCTGTGAAGTCCACTGGAGTCCATCGCCATGCCCTTCAGATACACAACGACTCATTACCTCACCTCCAGTCAGGGAATAAATCCTATAGCGACATGAGTCGCTTACAAAGCCTTGAGGGCACCCAGACTTTCTATTCGTGAACCCCAACAATTTACCCCCTGGAACATCCCCTTTCCAACATGGCAATGTTAATAAATCGACGCTAGATCAATCCAATATATGATGGAATGAAAGAAACAATGACAGTTTCTTGGAGTATTCATACCCACTGACTTTTTCCACATTTTGTTGTGTTATAGCCTGAATTCAAAATGGATTAAAATGTTTGTTTTTTCTTTCACCCGTCTACACACAATACCCCATAATGACAAAGTGAAAACACGTTTTTAGAAATGTTTGCAAATCTATTGAAAATTAAACACAGAAATATCTAATTTACATAAGTATTCACACCCCTGAGTCAATAATTTGTAGAAGCACCTTTGGCAGCATTTACAGTCTGTGAGTCTTTCTGGGTAAGTCTCTAAGAGCTTTACACACCTGGATTGTGCAACATTTGTCCATTATTCTTTAAACAATTATTCAAGCAATGTCAAATTGGTTGTTGATTAAAGCTAGACAATCATTTTCAGGTCTTGGCATACATTTTCAAGTAGATTTAAATCAAAACTGTAACTCCAATGTAGATTTGGCCTTGTGTTTTTGGTTATTGTCCTGCTGAAAGGTGAATTAATTTCCCAGTGTCTGGTCTCTATGATTTTGCATGTGCTTAGCTCCATTCCATGTATTTGTTATCCTTAAAAACTCCTCAGTCCTTAACTGTCACAGGGGTTGTAAAATGGAGACCAAGACGCAGCGTGGATAGTGCTCATTTTCAAACTCTTTAATGAACACACTTGACAAAATAACAAACGACCAACACAGTCCCGTCAGGTACACTAGACTAGAACGGAAAACAACTACCCACAACCCCAAAGAAAAAACAGGCTGCCTAAGTATGGCTTCCAATCAGAGACAACGAAAGACACCTGCCTCTGATTGGAAACCATACCCGGCCGAACATGAAAACCAACACATAGAAAATGATAACTAGAACAGAAACCCCAAAATACCTACAAAACAAACACCCCTGCCACGCCCTGACCACTATGGGCGTGGAAAATGACCTCTTTCACTGGTCAGGATGTGACATTAATGATTACAAGCATACCCATAACATGAAGCAGCCTCCACTATACTTGAAAATATGTGTGGTACTCAGTTATGTTGTATTGGATTTACCCCAAACATAACACTTTGTATTCAGGACAAAAGGTTAACTGCTTTGCTAAATGTTATGCAGTATTACTTTAGTGCCTCGTTGTAAACAGGATGCATGTTTTGGAATATTTTTATGATGTACAGGCTTCCTTATTTTCACTATCTCAATTAGATTAGTATTGTGGAGTAACTACAATGTTGTTGATCCATCCTTAGTTTTCTCCTATCACAGCCATTAAACACTGTAACTGATTTAAAGTCACCATTGGCCTCATGGTCAAATCCCTGAGCGGTTTCCTTCCTCTCCTGCAACTAAGTTAGGAAAGCCGCCTGTATCGTTGTAGTGACTGGGTGTATTGATACACCATCCAAAGGGAAATTAATAACTTCACCATGTTGAAAGGGATATTACCCATTTACCAATAGGTTCCCTTCTTGCGAGGTATTGGAATACCTCCCTGGTTTTTGTGGATTAATCTGTGTTTGAAATTCACTGCTCGACTGAGGGACCTTACCCATAACTGAATGTGTGGGGTACAGAAATGAGGTAGTCATTCAAAAATCATGTTAAACACAATTATTGCACACAAAGTCCATGCAACTTATTATGTGACTTATTAAGCACATTTGTACTTCTGGACTTATTTAGGCTTGCCATAACAAAGGGGTTGAATACTTATTGACTCAAGACATTTCAAGTTTTCATTTTAATTAATTTGTAAACATTTAGAAAAACATAATTCCACTTTGACATTATGGGTTATTGTGTGTAGGCCAGTGACAAAAAAAATCTCAATTAAATCCATTTTAAATTCAGGCTGTAAGATGACAAAATGTGGAAAAAGTCAACGGGTGTGAATACTTTCTAGAGGCATTGTAATGTTTTGGAGCAGGCACTTATGTGAAGACAGCAAGATAGCCAAAGCACTAACAGGAAACCACTAACCGCTCGGGTGCTCAAGTAACTTGGCAGTGCACTTTTGCCCTCCACCACTTCTCATTGTCGATGGGTGCTCTTAATAATTCATAGGCTTTAAGAATCGTCAGGCTCTAATTGGTGGGCTTCTGTAATCCTCTCAGCACTGCGGGGACCGCAGCCCACGGAAAACGCTTTTTACAGAGAAGTCAAGAAGAATTGACTCGCCTTTTTCCAAAAAGGAAACCGGCTTGAAGTTAAAAGGCCTCGCTTGAAATCGAAACAGCACCTTGAAGCAGTATACAAGGTGTGTGTGTGTGGTTGGATTGGGGCTCCTTTCACAAGCTTTGAGAATGCGAGATGGAACACTCAGGACTCTCCAAGACTCCTTTTGGAGTTTGGAGTTATGTCAGTCAGTGGCTTTAAGACGAAAAGGGGAAAAAAAGTATGAGTTATCAGGGTGAGTACAAAACCAGCATTACATAGCAGCCATAAGTCAAAGCTTTGGGGAATCCATAGAATCTATTAGAGACAAAATTGTGTCGGCTCACATCTGGAAAATTATATTTATGTTGCTCTGTGTATGGTTAGGTGAATGGGCTTAACACCAATTCCACCTAACAACACATCCCACTCCTTACAGAGGAGGGAGAGTTAGCGAGAGAGAGACACAGAGAGAGAGTGAGCAAAGACCAGATCACTGAACATGATCCTCTTAAGGGGAATCACATTTTGCAAGTGTGCAGGGTGGCTCACAAGTAATCACATGATCACGTCTGTGTGTGTGTGTGTCAATCCATCCTGGGAATCTCAGGGGGAAGTAAATGATGGTGCTGTCAGTCACAGGCAGGGCCCCTTAGGGCAGGTAACCTAACAGACTCGGAGCCGGCTATTAGATACCCTTGAGCCTCTATTAACTATCACTCTCCTCTTGCTGTGTTACCATGGAGCCGCATCATAGTACCTTTGCTTGAGCAAATCCCATCCTCATCTACACACCTAATTTTTACATTTCCTTTGCTATTGGCCCTAATCATTTGGAAATCTTGATTTTCCAGCAGAGGCAGACTAAGCACACCGTACTTCTCCCTGTTGCGCCCTGTAGTAAGGAGATGATTGTGGACTACAGGAAAAGGAGGACCGAGCACTCCCCCTTTCTCATCAGGGGGGCTGTAGTGAAGCAGGTTGAGAGCTTTTAAGTTCCTTGGCGTCCACATCACCAACAAACTAACATGGTCCAAGCACACCAAGACAGTTGTGAAGAGGGCACGACAAAACCTATTCCCCTCAGGAGACTGAAAAGATGTGGCATGGGTCCTCAGATCCTCAAAAGGTTCTACAGCTGCACCATCGAGCATCCTGACGGGTTGCATCACTGCCTGGTATGGCAACTGCTCGGCCTCTGACCGTAAGGCACTACAGAGGGTAGTACGTATGGCCCAGTACATCACTGGGGCCAAGCTTCCTGCCATCCAGGACCTCTATACCAGGCGGATTCAGAGGAAGGCCCTAAAATTTGTCAGACGGTTCTTTCTGCTACCGCACGGAAAGCAGTACCGGACCGCTAAGTCTAGGTCCAAGAGGCTTCTAAACAGCTTCTATCCCCAAGCCATAAGACTCCTGAACATCTAATCAAAGGGCTACCCAGACTATTTGCATTGCCCCCCTTCTGGAACGCTGCTGCTACTCTCTGTTATTATCTATGCATAGTCACTTTAATAACTCTACCTACATGTACATATTACCTCAATTACCTTGACTAACCGGTGCCCCCGCACATTGATTCTGTACCGGTACCCCCAGTATATAGCCTCGCTATTGTTATTTTACAGCTGCTCTTTAATTTTTGGTTACTTTTATTTATTATTTTTTTTTTAGGTATTTTCTTAAAACTGCATTGTTGGTTAAGGGCGTGTGAGTAAAAATGTCACTGTAAGGTCTACCTGTTGTATTCGGCGTATGTGACAAATAACATTTGATTTGATTTGAGCTGGAGATTGAAGATTCTCAGCAGGTCGTTGGTGCCTGATCACTCTTTTCTGCTTCTTTCTCAAAGTCTCTGTCTCTTTCGGTCCCTGACTCAATCTCTCTACGTCTAGCTTTCGATTTAGCCATGTCTGTGCTACAACCACTCTCTCTGTGTTGTGTCTCTCTCTCAGCGTCTCCCTCCCTCTCCCCCTCTGTCTCTCCCTCTCTCTCTCTGTCTGTCTCGTCTCCACCCTCCCTCCTCTTCTCCTCCTCCTCCTCTGATAGCTCAAATTGAGTTCAGCCATGAGAAACCCTTTTGTGTGTTTAAGTCCTCTCTGGCTCTGCCCCGCTTGTTACCCCCAGAGTGGCTTTCCGAGGCGCTTAGGCCGTAAGATGCGTTGGTAACGGATCCAAGCGCCTGCCCGATCGCAAACGACTAGACCTTCACCTGGTGATTTTCACCTTGAGAGATGCTGACGATCTGCTTGCAACCGCATCGTGCGTCTGCCAAGCCTCGCTCCATCTCTCCCTCTCTCCCTCCCTACACTCGCTTTTATCAAATTACTGGGCGCAGTCACACCCTGTACTGCGTTTAAAACAGCATTAATACGTCTCGGCCTGGTGTAGAGAGCTGTGTCATAGGCACTGCGTTCCAGATAGTTACCACAAATGGCGGCCAAATTGAGAGGAATCAAATAGCAAAATGAGGAGCGTTACTCTGAATGACTCATTAACCATCCAGCCCATGATGCTCAGTGTGATTTCAGTCTTGCTCAAAATGCCTTAAGCATGTCATTTGTCTTTTCCCATCGATTCCTTTCTCCCCCAACTAGTAATTGGAAATAAAGTAAACGCTATCCAAAACCATGAGAGATAAGTGAGACATTGCTGGATGACAGCATAGCTAGTCAGTGGATTGGAATCTTTGAATCCAGATGAGTTGGAGTGAATGAGCTGCATCCAATGTATCACATTAAAATGTATTATTGTAGCCCTGCAGATAATGTCCCAGCAGACTCATAACTAGTGCCTTCAGAAAGTATTCACACCACTTGGCTTTTTGCAAATTATATTGTGTTACATCCTGAATTTAAAATTGATTAAATGTTGATTTTTTTTGTCACTGGCCTACACACAATACCCCATAAGGTCAAAGTGGAATTATGGTTTTCAAAAATGTTACAATGAGGCGGCGCACAATTGGCCCAGTGTCATCCGGGTTAGGGGAGGGTTTGGCCGGCCGGGTTGTCCTTGTCCCATCGCACTCTTGCGACTCCTGTGGTGGTCTGGGCACAGTGCACGCTGACACGGTCGCCAGCTGTACGGTATTTCCTCCAACACATTGGTGCGGCTGGCTTCCGGGTTAAACGAGCGGTGTGTCAAGAAACAGTGCGGATTGGCAAGGTCGTGTTTTGGAGGACACATGGCTCTCGACCTTCGCCTCTCCCGAGTCCGTACGGGAGTTGCAGCGATGGGACAAGACTAACTACCAATTGGATATCAAGAAAAAGGTTAAAAATAATGGCAAGCCTAAATACATTCAGGAGTAAAAATGTGCTTAACAAGACAGTCACATAATAAGTTTAATGGACTCACTGTGTGCAATAATACAGTTGTGTTTAACATGATTTTTGAACGATTACCTCATCTCTGATCCCCACACATTATCTTTTTAAGTCCCTCAGTCGAGCAGTGAATTTCAAAAGGATTCAACCACAAAGATGAGGGAGGTTTTCCAATGCCTCGCAAAGAAGGGAACCTATTGGTAGATGGGTAAAAAAAGAAAACAGACATTGAATATCCCTTTCAGCATGGTGAAGTTATTAATTACACTTTGGATGGTGTATCAATAGACCCAGTCACTACAAAGATACAGGCGTCCTTCATAACGGAGTTGCCGGAGAGGAAGAAAACCGCTCAGGGATTTAACCATGAGGCCAATGGTGACTTTAAAACAGTTACAGAGTTTAATGGCTGTGATAGGAGAAAACTGAGGATGGATCAACAATATTGTAGTTGCTCCACAATACTAACCTAATTGACAGAGTGAAAAGAAGGAAGCCTGTACAGAATAAAAAATATTCCAAAACATGCATCCTGTTTGCAACAAGGGACTAAAGTAATACTGAAAAAAAATGTGGTAAAGCAATTAACTTTTTGTCCTGAATACAAAGTGCTATGTTTGGGGCAAATCCAATACAACACATTACTGAGTACCACTCTCCATATTTTCAAATATAATGGTGGCTGCATCCTGTTATGGGTATGCTTGTAATCGTTAAGGACTGGGGAGTTTTTAAGGATAAAAAAGAAACGGAATGGCGCTAAGCACAGGCAAAATCCTAGAGGAAAACCTGGTTCAGTCTGCTTTCCACTAGATGCACCATTGAGAGCACCCTGTCAGGCTGTATCACCGCCTGGCACGGCAACTGCACCGCATGCAACCGCAGGGAATACTGGTGTGGACTGCCCAACACATCACCGGGGGCACGCTGCCTGCCCTCCAGGACAGCTACAGTACCCAATGTCACAGGAAGGCCAAAAATATCACGAAGGAAATCAACCATCCGAACCACGGCCTGTTCACCCCGCTATCATCCAGAAGGCAAGGTCAATACAGGTGCATCAAAGCTGGGACGAGAGACTGAAAAACAGCTTCTATCTCAAGGCCTGTTAAATAGCCATCACTAGCCGGCCTCCACCCAGTACCCTGCCCTGTACTTAGTCGCTGTCACTAGCCGGCTACCCAACGTTAACTCAACCATGCACCTTAGAGGCTTCTGCCATGGAATCACTGGTCACTTTAATAATGGAACACTGGTCACTTTAATAATGTTTACATACTGTTTTATTGTATTATACTGTATTCTAGTCAATGCCACTCCGACATTGCTCGTCCTAATATTTTAATTCCATATTAATTCCTAATATTTTAATTCCATACTTTTATTTGTGTGTATTGTTGTGAATTTTTAGATACTACTGTACTGTTGGAGCTAGGAACACAAGCATTTAGCAACAAACGCAATAACATCTGCTAAATATGTGTATGTGACCAATACAATTTTGATTTACATAACTTCTGAGTGATAGGAAGCAGGATCACCACCACCAATAAGCCTACACCACTGCACACACACCTGTCGTTACTATGACAACTAGCATAGCCTTGTCAGCAAATGACTGCTGTCTGAACAGATACAAATCTGATTTGGTCATTTGTAACCTGCTGTTAGACAGTCAGTAGTCCAAAACGGATTTGAAAAACAAAACTGATTTGAGCATTAAGGCCTGCAGTGTGAACAAGTGTCACGTCCTGATCCTAGTAAGATGTCATTTTCTATAGTAGAGTAGGTCAGGGCGTGACAGGGGGTGTTTTGGGTTGTTCTATGTTTTCTATTTCTATGTTTAAGTTCTAGTTTTTCTATTTCTATGTTGGGATTGTTTGGGTTGATCTCTAATTGGAGGCAGCTGATCCTCGTTGCCTCTGATTAGAGATCATATTTAAGTAGGGGTTTTTCTTCCTGGGTTTTGGTGGGTAGTTGTTTTCTGTTTAATGTATGTCACCTGATGGAACTGTTGTCGGTCGTTTTGTTAAAGTGTATTCATTGAAAGTAAATATGAGCACTATACACGCTGCGCCTTGGTCCCCTTTATACGACCCGCGTTACAACAAGGCTTTAGAGACTTACCCAGAAAGACTCACAGCTGTAATCGCTGCCAAAGGTGCTTCTACAAGTATTGACTCAGGGGTGTGAATAATTATGTAAATTAGATATTTCTGTATTTCATTTTCAATACATTTGCAAACATTTCTAAAAACAGGTTTTCACTTTGTCATCATGGGGTATTGTGTGTAGATGGGTGCAACAACAAAAAATATTTAATCAATTTCGAATTCAGGCTGTAACACAAAAAAAATTGGAATAAGTCAAGGGGTCAGAATACTTTCTGAAGGCCCTGGTATGATTTCCTACAAGTCAAATTGTTTAGAGATTGTTTAGAGTAGAAATCATGCATTTTCTCTTTCCCCTCGATCAAATCTAATGGTAGGGGACAAAGATGTCTGATTCAATTCAACATTTGTTTTGCCATGACTGTCAGCGAGCCCAAGCTTTCTAACCGGGGTCACTGTGGGCGAAAACAAATCAGGTTTTATTAGGGGAATGAAAGGCGCTTTGGGGGCCAATAGCTATCAAAGAGCGCTGCTAAAACACACACAATATCCCAGCAAGGAGATTGGATTCCTCCTGCACCTCATCGACACAACACCGGGGTCACTCCCCCAATCTACACGTGTTACAGCTGAAGCAGCGCTACAAGCTTTGACTTTCTCCATTAGTTCCCATCTCGAATACTCTAAAACAAATGCCTAATGCTGAGAGGTAGGAAACAGATGCTGCTGAAGACAATTAAAGTGTGCCTTTTAAATAACTGCACAACTAGATTCATTACAATGCAGCATGTGGCATTTTATCTTGTGCTATTGATGCGCAAGTGGTCAGCATAACTGTTGAGTTTTGACAATGGAGCGACATATAGCTAACCGATCGCTGCAGCCGTACATAGTCCATCTGTAAATAGCCCACCTAATCTACCTACCTCATCCCCATATTGTTTTTATTTACTTTTCTTCTCTTTTGCACACCAGTATCTCTATTTGCACATCATCATCTGCTCATTTATCACTCCAGTGTTAATCTGCTAAATTGTAATTACTTTGCTACTATGGCCTATTTATTGCCTTACCTCCTCACGCCATTTGCACACACTGTATATAGACTTTCTTTTTTTGTATTGTGTTATTGACTGTACACTTGTTTACTCCATGTGTAACTCTGTGTTGTTGTTCGCCTCGCACTGCTTTGCTTTATCTTGGCCAGGTCGCAGTTGTAAACTTCTTCTCAACTAGCCTACCTTGTTAAATAAAGGTGAAATAAAATAAAAATAAAATATATATGTATTTTTGCAAATGTACAGGAAGAAAATGTCTCTCTAACAAGTAAAACAGCTGTTATCTGGGTCTCATAAAATATCCTTCAAAAACAAATAGACTTCTTTAAAGCCAGTTGTTTAGGTGGACGATCTTAGCAATTCAAGTGAGTAACGTCATGCTCGTTCTTTGTGTCAATGGGGCAGTCAAAGTCAAGACAGGTATTCGTCTGTTGGCCTCAGGTTGTTTGTTTTTGCCAGCTCTCAAAAAAGAAACAATTTCCAAAGTTTTGACAGACAGGCTTAAGCAAAAATGACAGGAGTAAATAGCCCTCTAAAATATCCGACAGGGTCAATTCGTTATGAGTGGAAGCACCACAGTCCACTGCATAGCAATCATGCCCTCTCTCAAGTTATTGAATGAAAACAAGGGCAAGGGCAGGAAGAAAGCCATCCTGAATTATACCAGCTAGTGTTTTATTTGATTTTCATTTTGTGGGCAAATTGATATGTTTAGGGAGGGTAGACAGGCTGGGCATTAGACTTGACGTAATGTCAGCGTTGGCATATTTGGGAGCATGTGTGAGTTGCATGTGGGTACATACTGTGCACGGTATAGGATAGGCCTACAGCCGCAACCACAGCCTCATTCAAACACTGCTCAACATCCAGTGACTTCCAAAAAAGTTCTAAGGTTATTCAGGGTAGCCCTCAAAACATCCGAAACAGCAGTTCAGACTACAAATTCATTGATTGCTTACAAGTGGGAAACAAATTCCAACATATGCAACCAGTTTGATGTTCACCCATTTGTCATGTATTCTTTATAATGAAAAACGGGAAATAGCCTGTGTTAAACAGTGCGTACACTCGTACATTGTAGAGTCACACCTACTGAGCACTTAAGCTCCAAATAGCCCTCTCAAATACGCATGACTTTCTCTGTCCGTAATTCTTAAACACAGAAACATCACATCGTCTTTCTAATTGCTGTCATATATAGATTTATCAAGCCAGCCACAATGAATGCTAAACTCACTCTTGTACAAAACACCGCTGCTGCTCTCCAACGAAAACAAAATCACGGCAAGGCAATTATCCGTGTCCATTTTAACGTAATATGGGAAGAATATGAGATGCGTGGGAGAGAGGTGAGTTTTGTGCCATGTGGGGGTGGGAACAAAGTTGTGTGTGTGTGTGTGTTTGTGTGTGTGTGCAGCTATGGGCTTTGGTGTGTGTCTGTTTGGGGTTGAATAGAGGCCAGTGTAGGAGCTATAAGTGTTGTTTGGGTTTTGAGGGGGGCTAGTTCAAAGGGTTGTTTGGAGGTAAGAGCAGAGCAGATCTATGCACAGTGCTGCTGTATGGTGCTGTGGGTGTTAGATGTAAGGGAGAGATGCAGGAATGTGCAGAGGACGTGAGTAGAATGCAAGACAGGCCGGGTAGGCCAGTCAGGGTGACCTCATGCGTTTGGCGCAGGGACAGGCTATAAGGTTTCCCCAGTGCAGATTCCAGCTCGCGCTCCACAGACCATTTACCAGGGCCCTCTCCACCGGCCTGACCCTCTGGAAGTTTGTGTATCTGCTTGTGTGTGTGTGTGTGTGTGTGCGTGCCTGTCCTTGTGTGTGTGTGTGTGTGTGTGTGTGTGTGTGTGTGTGTGTATGTGTGTGTGCGTGCGTGCCTGTCCTTGTGCTTGTGCGTGCGTCGTGTGTGTGTGAGAGTGTGTGTGTGTGTGTGTGTGTGTGTGTGTGTGTGTGTGTGTGTGTGTGTGTGTGTGTGTGTGTGTGTGTCTGTGTGTGTGTGTGTGTGTGTGTGTGTGTGTGTGTGTGCGTGCATGTCTCTGTCTGTGTGTGTTTGTGTGTGTGTGTGTGTGTGTCACTCTGCTCAGTGAACTCAATGGACTATGCTCCCACCCTCTACCTCACACAGCACTGTTTCACCCCTCCTCTTCAATGCAAGTTCAGCCAGGCCTAATTTCTTCAAAGGTTGAGAGTGCATATGTTTCTGTGTATTAACATGCTATGTACAGTATGTATGCACCGTATGGGTGCATCCCAAATGGTACCCCGTTCCTTATATAGTGCAATTCTTATGACCAGAGCCCTGGTCATAAGTAGTGCACTATAGGGTCCCATTTGGAATGCAAACCATGTTTATGTTCAGTATGAGCATGGATTTGCATGTTTTAAGTGTGTCACAGACTTCATTCATATCTGAAAGTGTGTCTGTGCCTTTCTATTTGTACATACATAAAAGCACGTTTTCTCTGCAAACTATTCATGTGTGCATGTCCTCCATTCATTATCTTAATTTAAATCGCAATACGTTCATACCTATGCATTTCTGAAGGCGCAGCATCGCCACTGAGGTGTGGTGACCTTGGCTGACCCGCACTCACATGTCAGGGGCTGCCTCAGCCCTGTCGCTGAAAACGAGGCCCCCGGCCGTCGCTACGGTAATGGCACGACATCACCAGTGATCCAATAGATAAACCCCCCCCTCCCCCCGACAGAGAGCATTTAAAGGACTTTCCTCTTCCACCCATCACAGAGGTAATTGCCCAATATACCGACGTGGGCCTCCGCTACACATATGGACGGGATAAACAGATGCGCAGCGCTTATGTTGCAGACAGGCCCTGGTACTGGAAGTGGAGGGAGTCCATGCCCCTACAAGGCAGAATAGAGGGCCTCCCGCTGCAGCTACTGCTGGCTGTACAACTGCAATCCATACCCAAACAGATCATCTCGAACGGAGAAGAAGAAGTAACATAACTGGGGTACAGAGTTCCTAAACATTTCAGAGAGCCTACAGTAACAGTGTTAACGTATAGAACTGTAGCTGTGTGGCTAGGGGAACATTGTGTCACATTATCGGAGTGTTTATTTAACGTTGGAGGGGAGGCCATGTCAGCTTGGTGATTCATTGCAGGCCCAAAATGCTGAGGGCACAGGATTTGCACTGAATGGAGCAGACTGCAGCTCTATCTATACGAGCGAGGCTTTATTGCTTCATCGGCTGAATTCTAACGGCTTTGACGGTTACAGTAGTTACTCCGGAGCATCCGCAGATACTAGGCAAGATGCCATTGTGGTTAATTGGCCGGTGCGGCCGAAAGTTCAAGTTATCTGAGATGGGAACTTTTTTTGATCAGTCAAAAAACACATTCTGGAGATGTCTGTTGCAGTGTGTCCTCGTAAGCCTGATGTAAATCTCTATACAGAATCATTCTTCCCAATATGCTTGCAAAAGCAGAACATACGTCAGTTACACAAGCATGCAGCTGCTGTTTTGGGGCTAGGCGATAAATAATGGATACCAGTCCTCAAAAAAACTAATGAGAGAGGGGAAAGCGACAGGGAATTCTTACCCATGTCTTCTAAAAAGCCCAAGGACTCAAAATATATGAAAAACAATTAGACTTCATCCACACTTCAACAGCAAGTATTCAAAAATGAACATTTGCATTTTGTAGGCTACATTTTATTCCCAACTCTAACTGGTTATAACGTGTGCGCTGGGAGTCAGGAAGCAAGTTCAGGGAGTGCATAATTTAATAAACAAATGAACAAAACAAGAAACACAAACAACTCACAGACAAGAAACAGAAACAATGATACCTGGGGAAGGAACCAAAGGGAGTGACATATATAGGGCAGGTAATCAAGGACGTGATGGAGTCCAGGTGAGTCTGATGACGCGCAGGTGCGCGTAACGATGGTGACAGGTGTGCACCATAATGAGCAGCCTGGTGACCTAGAGGCCGGAGAGGGAGCACACGTGACACTGGTGCTGTCGTGCCAACCTTTCATGCTGAATAAGGTTTGTCTCTCTCTCACAGACACGAGGCATTAAGCCGTTGATTCACGGTATGCGACTTCTCTATCCTCTTCTCTCCAGAACATGTGGGTGACCTTAATAATTTATGCGAGGCAAAGAGACGGGAGATACTGTACGCACCAGTGCAGATTGTGCAGGAGAAACTGGTGTTGTACATCAAAGCATGAACCATGCAAGTCAGTCACATGCAGTCATCTGTTACAAAATGTAACCTTTACCCCGATAATATGTGGCTGCCTGCGAAGCAGAGGGATTAACTGTTGAAAAGCGCAAGAAGAGACATCTTGTATGGAGGACACACATCATAATGCCACTTTTTAATTCTGTTGCCGACGGCTGTTTATGTGCTACTAATTACTGGCGAAGAATAATCATCTTTAATCCTATTCAGCTCTATAATGCCAACGGCGTTCGCTTACTTTCCATTCATCATACTGCTGCGTGACTACTTGGCTCTCTCTCTTTCTACACTGGTGTCCTTGCAATCTAATTCATGCCGCCTACCTGTCCCACTCTGTGTTTTTCCACGAGCTGGCTAATACTCCCAAGCCATGACTTTGGGGAGGGGTTAGGGCATTCTGAAGGTCTGCCAAAATAATCACTCAGACAAAAAATACAAGGGTGGCTTGAGTCATTTAACCTGAATAGAGCCCTGAGAATGGACTGTTTGCATTTGGTAATCCCAGTTCGCGCAAAAGCTTGAAAAGGTTCATCTGCCACACCAAATTGGTGCCCGTATCTCTGTTTGTATAGGAACTCGTTGTGGTTTAGTTAGAGCCATCCAACACTCCTGGCAGCTATTCAAGCCCTCATGACTATTTGCTTACCCTCCTTCATGGCAGAATTGGCTTTTTCCACAGCCATTTTTCAAGCTAGTTATGACATGATATTTTCATTGAGATTGCCATTGCTAATGCAGCTCTGTAGGGTAAATGTTAGGGTTTCTACATGTTTGAAAGGCTGGGCCTCTCTGGTAAGGCTACACCACCATTTGCATGTCTGTGGCTCGAATCTCCCTCCATTTTCATGTCTGCAGATCTGATTAGAGACACTAGGTCATTGGTTTGTGTGGCTAGAATGGAAATAAAATGAAAATTCCACAGAGTGAGATGTGCACCACCAAAGGATTTGTACTGTCAAACTATGATGTCATTATTAGGAGGATGAAATCACATAATGAAAAATGAGACTGTTAGTAGAAATTCTCGGCTGGTACTTTTCCCAGACTCTTACCGACTTACTCCAACATGCAAACCTTGGTACGTTTCCCAGAATGTCAATCCAGAAAGACTCTCCACTTGAACTTTGTAGTAACTTTAAGTGAGACTCAAATTTTTAACAATTTCCAGAAACTCTTAACTCTGTTTCTGTTATTATCTCCAGTCTTCTCTTAAAACAGAGGCACATTTTGAGAGGGGAGCTCTGCTCTGCTCTCTGTGTTGATGTCATTAGGCTTCCTCTGTTCATCATAACATAGATGGCTGGTGTGGCTCAGACCACAGACTAGAATATAACCCTATAATAAGCTGAAACCATACGGAGTGCTGGGACAGCCATGCCATGTCCTTGAGAGGTGATTATCTCTCATTGCGTATGAACACAGAGACAAGCCTCTCACTATCACAGACTCCTGGACAGCCACATGCAAACTAACAGCCTTTCTCCAGTAAGTAAAAAGCAGGGGAACCATTGGATTCTTCAAACGCCAGCCCTTCTTTAAAAATGCAGGAGCAATTACCCCGGCTAGCTCCGAGTGAGTGAGCACCGCGCCACGCCGTGAGACCGTTCTTTCCGTCCTGAAGCCGGATGCCAGAGCAGAGGCAGGCCAGACACAGCAGACAGACAGCCGGGGCTACGGTTACAGTAGAACAACACACCCCTTCACTAACATCCTGTCAGTCTCTTCCAGCGGTAGCTAAGACTCTCAACCCCATAGCTGCTGCCTAACCTCGCTCAGAGGGACATGTACCCGGTAACAGAGAGCGGCATTCACAGCAGGCTTTCTCAATATGCATTCTGCCCGCTCTGTCCTGTCCTTCCAGAATAGGGTGAAGCGAGATGCTATCTTGAACCCTCAGAATTGCAGTTATGCGGTTCAGAATACAAGGCTCTTGGTTTGCCTGCCCTGCAGCTAATTCTATTCATGTCCTACTTCTCTGATGTTAATTTCCGTAAGTGAATGTAAAAAGGTGAGTTTACAGGAGGTGCATCTACCGCCCCTCCTGCCACCCTACACAGGAGTCAGCGAGGGCTCCAGAACAGAGGGAATTATACAGAAAAAGAGGGGAAATGAAAGAGAGAAAATTATGGAGAGAGGGTAAAATCAAAAGGCAAAAAAAGAGAGAGGGAGGGAGGGACAGCATCGAAGACAAAGACAAAAAATAGAGCGTGCACTTGCAGAAAAGAAAGACCAGGAAACAAAGGAATCCATAGTAGGGCTCCATTGGGCATCCCTGAGCCCACTCCACTTCACTGTAGTGCTGCAGGACTCTGCTATACTCCGGCCCCTGGCACCCGTGCAGAAGCAGCAGCCGAGCTTCCCTCTGTAGAGCAGAGCAGAGCTGCCTGTGGCTCCAGATGGCCGGGGACGGAGAACACGGTGACCAGGGCTCCCTGAGGTCACACTGACATCATCGCCAGCAGCACTCACTCATAACCATTCACTCACAAGCTCACAGAGCATCTGTGGTCATAAGCCACGCAGGGTGTGCAGGATACACTATGCATACATTCATTGTGCTACAGTTACATTTACAGCTAAATACACTTGACAGTAAATCCAAGTCAAGTCCCTGAGTCCCATCTGATAGTTATGGCTCTGCGCGATGAACTAGAGCAAACCGGAAAAGAGAAAAAAGGAAAATGCAATCTAATTTTCCCCGTTTTTTTCTTCTCTTCGATAGAATTAAAATTGAACGTCAAAAGGCTGAACACACTCACACAAAGCAGTCGTAATGAGATACGGACGTGAGTGCATAAGGGGCAGGACTCTGTAGCTCACTCAGTGCTTATGAGGAGGCGGGGGCGGCGGGTACGGCGGGTACAGTGTAGACTAATGTATGCGTGTAGATAGGGGCCAAGCTGTCAGTTGATGAATGAGAAGGAGGCCACAGTGCCCAAGCGCTGTGTTATGTACAGCACACGAGTAGATAAATGAAAATATCCACTCCACTGAGTGACAGCGACATGTAGAGGGATTGTATGGCGAGATTACAGGCGCAGGCAGATAAAAAAAACGGAGGTGTGTGCGTGGGTTGATTAATGATCAAAAGCCCCTGGATTGTGGTGGTGAGCTAGGGGAGGGAAAACAAGGAAGAGAGGGAGCTAGTTGAGAGGCTGCTGCCAACCTTTATTGGATAGTGACTAAATGAGCTTAATGCAAGGATTTCAACAGCACTGCCTCGGCAAGTGATTTCGTTCAGTCATTCTTGAAGCACATATTAAGAATTGTGTCTAGAAATGACTAATTGTGTTCTATGATGCTGTGTTATATGTATATGTTGTGTCATGTGAATAATAGGCATATAGCCTGAGAACAGTAAATATAATATCCTCCACTAGATGTTGGAACATTGCTGCAGGGACTTCCATTCAGCCACAAGAGCATTAGTGAGGTCGGGGACTGATGTTGGGCGGTTAGGCCTGGCTCGCAGTCAGCGTTCCAATTCAGGTGTTCGATTGGGTTGAGGTTAGGGCTTAGAACCAGTCAAGTTCTTCCACACCGATCTCGACAAACCATTTCTGTATGGACCTCGCTTTGTGCACAGGGGCATTGTCATGCTGACACAGGAAAGGGCTTTCCCTAAACTGTTGCCACAAAATTGGAAGCACAGAATCTTCTAGAATGTCATTGTATGCTGCAGTGTTAAAACTTCCCTTCACAGGAACTAAAGGGCCTAGTCCGAACCATGAAAAACAGCCCCAGACCATTATTCCTCCTCCACCAAACTTTAGTTGGTACTATGCATCCGGGCAGGTAGCGTTCTCCTGGCATCCGCCAAACCCAGATTCGTCCGTCAGACTGCCAGATGGTTAAGCGTCATTCATCACTCCAGAGAAGGCATTTCCACTGCTCCAGAGACCAATGGTTGTGAGCTTTACACCACTCCATCCAACGCTTGTCATTGCGCATGGTGATCTTAGGCTTGTGTGCAGCTGCTTGGCCATAGAAACCCATTTCATGAAGCTCCTGACGAACAGTTATTGTGCTGACGTTGCTTCCAGAGGCAATTTGGAACTCGGTAGTGAGTGTTGCAACCGAGGACAGACGATTTTTACGCACTACGTGCTTCAGCACTTGGGGGTCCCATTCTGTGAGCTTGTGTGGCCTACCACTTTGCGGCTGAGACGTTATTGATCCTAGACGTTTCCACTTCACAATAACAGCACTTACATTTGACAGGGGCAGCTGTAGCAGGACAGAAATGTACAGCCTTATTCTAAAATTGATTAAAAATATATTTTTTCATTGTGCTAATTTATTAACATTTAAAACAGAAATACCTTATTTACATAAGTATTCAGACCCTTTCTCAAAATTGAGCTCAGGGGCACACTGTTTCCATTGATCATCCTTGACATGTTTCTACAACTTGATTGTGGTAAATTCAACTGATTAGACATGATTTGGAAAGGCACACATCTGCCTATATAAGGTCCCACAGTTGACAGTGCATGTCAGAGCTCAGAGACAGGATTGTGTTGAGGCACACATCTGGGGAAGGGTACCAAAAAATGTCTGCAGCATTGAAGGTCCCCAAGAATACAGTGGCCTCCATCATTGTTAAATGGAAGAAGTTTGGAACCACCAAGACTCTTCCTAGAGCTGGCCTCCCGGCCAAACTGAGCAATCGGGGGAGAAGGGCCTCGGTCAGGGAGGTGACCAAGAACACAATGGTCACTCTGAAAGAGCTCCAGAGTTCCTCTGTGGAGATGGGAGAACCTTCCAGAAGGACAACCATCTCTGCAGCACTCCACCAATCAGGCCTTTATCGTAGTGGCCAGAAGGAAGCCACTCCTCAGTAAAAGGCACATGACAGCCTGCTTGGAGATTGCCAAAAGGCACCTAAACACTCTCAGACCATGAGAAACAAGATTCTCTGGTCTGATGAAACCAAGACTGAAGTCTTTGGCCTGAATGCCAAGCATCACGTCTGGAGGAAACCTGGCACCATCCCTACGGTGAAGCATGGTGGTGTCAGCATAATTTTCAGTGGCAGGGACTGTGAGACTAGTCAGGATTGAGGGAAAGATGAACAGAGCAAAGTACAGAGAGATCCTTGATGAAAACCTGCTCCAGAGCGCTCAGGACATCAGACTGGGGTGAAGATTCACCACTCAGCAGGACAATGACCCTAAGCACCAGCCAAGACAACGCAGGAGTGGCTTCGGGACAAGTCTCTGAATGTCCTTGAGTGGCCCAGGCAGAGCCCGGACATCTCTGGAGAGACCATTAAAATAGCTGTGCAGCAACGCTCCCCATCCAACCTGACAAAGCTTGAGAGGATCTGCAGAGAAGAATGGGAGAAACTCCCAAAATACAGGTGTTTCAAGCTTTTAGCTTCATACCCAAGAAGACTTGAGGCTGTAATCGCTGCCAAAGGTGCTTCAACAAAGTACTGAGTAAAGGGTCTGAATATTTATGTAAATGTGATATTTCAGTTTTGCATTATTTTGTAATAAATGTGCAAAAATGTAATCAATTTAAGAATAAGGCTGTAACGTAACAAAATGTGGAAAAAGTGAAGGGGTCTGAAAACTTTCAGAATGCACTGTATAGTGTACGTTCCTAGCCTAGTTTCACAGCATCTCCACCATTAAAACTCAACTGAACAAAAAAACGTAGAGCTCATGATTTCCTCTGCCTTTGATGAGGCTACACTGAAAGGCTACACCCAGAATGGGGATATAGAACTGGCCAGCCAGCGGCTCTTAGACAGGCTTGAAAGCAGCAGGATTTAGATGGGCCTGTTGTTATTTCTGCAGCACAATGGCTTCCCCCGTGTAATGTAACCAAACCCTTTTCCTTGCTTTTAACCCGCCCCTCCCTCCATCCCTCCCTCTGGCCCCCATCTCCCACCCCCACCCTCCCACTATAAGGAATCAGAGAGAGTATAAATAGAGCCCAAGGTCCAGGCAGACACAGGCATAGAGCCACTCAATGGGCTCCATTGATTGGTGTTTACTTAAGGCCCTGGATATTAACTTTTTTATTTAACCTTTATTTAAGTAAAAAGTCAGTTTTAAGAACAAATTCTTATTTACATTCATGGCCTTCCTTGGCCAAACCCGGACGACGCTGGGCCATTTGTGAGCCGCCCAATGGGACTCCCAATCATGGCCGGTTGTGATACAGCCTGCATTCGAACCAGGGTCTGTAGTGACGCCTCTAGGACTGAGATGCAGTGCCTTAGACCAGGGACCACATCACCAACAAACTAACATGGTCCAAGCACACCAAGACAGTCGTGAAGAGGGCACGACAAAACCTATTCACCCTCAGGAGACTGAAAAGATGTGGCATGGGTCCTCAGATCCTCAAAAGGTTCTACAGCTGCACCATCGAGCATCCTGACTGGTTGCATCACTGCCTGGTATGGCAACTGCTCGGCCTCCGACCGCATGGCACTACAGAGGTTAGTGCGAAGGGCCCAATACATCACTGGGGCCAAGCTTCCTACCAGGCAGTGTCAGAAGAAGGCCCTAAAAACTGTTAAAGACTCCAGTCACCCTAGTCATAGACTATTCTCTCTGCTACCGCACGGCAAGCAGTACCGGAGCGCCAAGTCTAGGTTCAAGAGGCTTCTAAACAGCTTCTACCCCCAAGCCATAAGACTCCTGAACATCTAATCAAATGGCTACCCAGACTATTTGCATTGGCCCCCCACCCCTCTCCCCCTAATTACACCGCTGCCACTCTCTGTTTTTGCCATCTATGCATTGTCACTTCAATAACTCTACCTACATGTACATACTACTTCAACTAACCGGTGCCCCCACACATCAACTCTGTACCGGTACCCCCCTGTATATAGTCTCGCTATTGTTGTTTTACTTGTTACTTTTATCTCTTATTCTTGTCCATATTTTTGGAAACTGCATTGTTGGTTGGGGGCTCGTAAGTAAGCATTTCACTGTAAGGTTGTCGTATTCGGCACATGTAACTAATGAAATTTCATTTCATTTTAGACCGCTGCGCCACTCGGGAGCCCATATTAGCCTGCGTCTATCTCTGTGTCTGCTCCTCAGCTTCTCAGGTTCTCTCTGTATGCTCTACTAGCGTGACTGTAACACAGACCGTGTGTGTGTGTCTCTGCCTGTCTGTCTGATCTCTTGATAGGAGGGGTGTAAGGACTAGGCCTATCAGTCGTGTCATAGTAATACAGTGGACTCAGGTGACTACTGTAGCCTATACTGAAGATGATGACTTTCTCTGCATTAGCGAGGCAATTCATCGAAAGGAGATGGATTGAAAAGGGATTTCCCATGGGCAAAAAAAACACATTCAAATATATCCACTGTGACGTTATCTTGATCTTCTACCAACTTGTACTTGGAAATGTTGTAGTCGCAAACAAAAATAGCTGTCACTTCAAGTTGATAAGGATAATCATGAGACATGCCAAGGCATGCAGAATGTTGCCAACAGACATAGCTTTTGGATGAAATACACATTTCCCATAATAACTATCATTAAATGACATAATTGATCTGTGAGGCGTAATTGTTCAGAGGACAAACATTTACTGTAATTTCCTCATTTGTAAAACATTTATCATTCACTTATGATTCAAATCAAACAAATACTCAAATACAGAAAATTCAGTGAAATCCTAGTCACTATGTTCAATAAAGTATCGTACAGTATCTGAGAGAGATTCAGCGTTGGCTCCGTTCGTTCATAGAGCAGGATGGGAATAGAAACAAGCCTTTAAACGATTCCCTTATCAAAGCACTGTCCTGCAGGCTCCCTTCACCTTCGTCCCTTATAAAACATGCCACAAAAATGCTCTTTCAGGAATCAATAATCTTGTTCAAGAGAAGCACATGCTACACTCCACTGCACTAATCAATAGAGGGCCAAATGTTATTGTTTCATCTAATTTCTGAGTTTTACATGTTAATCCTCGCTGTCAACTGGAATGTGCTCATCGAACAGTGGCGCGTCCAGTGAATTATATGCGGCGATATGAGACATTTCAAATGGAAATTGAAAACGCCTTTTCGACTATGAAATTCTGTCGTACAAAGAAGACTTAAGACAGTGTTAAACTCATAATATACTTTTCATCCTAATAGAACCCAGATGTTCTGTAGATTCTATATATTCCTCGGCGGATGGAGAAGTATTGCCGATATGCGTCATAAAATGGAGTCGGAAAGGACAATTTGGTATGAGTTACGTTTTCTAGAATCCCTACCCCCCTCATCATCACTTGCAGTTATCTATGCCCGTTTGGGAGAATGAGGCCATATCAAGAGCATGCTGAAATGAAGATTAACAGACGGACCTGGATGACTACAGACGGAAGCTTAATTCAGGCGTCCTGCCTGTGAGGCAAGCGGCTGCCATCTGATGCTGGGGCCCAACCTGCCCACCTAACTGCCAAGGCCCTCTCCTCTACTCTACCAATCAATGATAATTAATGGGATAGCAGCTCTACCTCCCTGCACTCTCTGTCAAAGAGACAGAGAGAGCCCTCTGCTCTCACATCACTGGCCCTGGTCACAGTCCCATACATACACTACCGTTCAAAAGTTTGGAGTCACTTAGAAATATATTTGTTTTTGAAAGAAAAGCACATTTTTTGTCCATTAAAATAACATCAAATGTATCAGAAATACAGTGTAGTTAATGTTGTAAATGACTATTGTAGCTGGAAATGGCTGATTTTTAATGGAATATCTTCATAGGCGTACAGAGGCCCATTATCAGCAACCATCACTCCTGTGTTCCAATGGTACGTTGTGTTAACTAATCCAAGTTTATCATTTTAAAAGGCTAATTGATCATTAGAAAACCCTTTTGCAATTATGTTCGCACAGCTGAAAACTGTTGACCTGATTAAAGAAGCAATACAACTGGCCTTCTTTAGACTAGTTGAGTATCTGGAGCATCAGCATTTGTGGGTTCGATTACAGGCTCAAAATGGCCAGAAACAAAGCACTTTCAAAGCACAAGTCTATTCTTGTTCTGAGAAATGAAGGCTATTCCATGCAAGAAATTGCCAAGAAACTGAAGATCTTCTACAACGCTGTGTACTACTCCACAGAACAGCGCAAACTAGCCCTAACCAGAATAGAAAGAGGAGTGGGAGGCCCCGGTGCACAACTGAGCAAGAGGACAATTACATTAGAGTGTCTAGTTTGAGAAACAGATGCCTCACAAGTCCTCAACTGGCAGCTTCATTAAATAGTACCCGCAAAACACCAGTCTCACCGTCAACAGTGAAGAGGAGACTCTTCACTGTTGACATTTCTAAGTGACCCCAGACTTTTGAACGGTAGTGTACATACGGTATACATACCCCTAATGGGCACTAGCTAGAGTAACTAGCCAGGAAAATAAAACCCTTTCTTGACCACTTTAAACATGGCAAATGCACTGCTTTTTGGCTTGCTCGCTGCTGTTGGGTGGACGAGTTTGGATGACATGGATATCGCACTCAAGGATACATCAATCGCTGACGGAGGCAATCCTGTCTGCGCTGACCTTGAGTAAGATGTGACGATGAAGAGGGGGGGAGATGCCTGTTGCAGTGGAGTGGGGAGGGAGGGACGTAGGAAGGAAAGGAGGGATGAGGGGCATGTTAACTTAAAATGACACAACGACTAGGCTCCAGTTTAACAACGTTTACTAAACCGTATTTTCACAAAACATGGTTGCCATTGCACTCATACCAGATCCATCAACAGTGAGACTACCACCAGGCGTACTAATAACAGAGTGACAGCACCGTAGTGACAGAAATATAGGGGTACTTAAAACATGAACTTAACAGGGCATACCCCTGAATGAGAGGCCTGAGATGAGCTCCTCTGAGATATGAGACAGAGAAAAAGAGGGAGGGAGAGGTGGGAGAAAGAGGGATAGAGAGGGGAGGGGGCAGGGTGAGAGGGAAACCATATGGCAGCAGCACAAATGTATTAAACTATAAATCAGAAGAGAAACCAGTGGGCTACCAGGTGGGGCCGCCGATATTCTTCTCTAGGATTCTCTAGTTAGCTACCTCAGCAGCTCTTTACAATAGGGAGGGAAGATGACAAAATACTTTATCTGCATTAGTTTATCTTATTGATGACGGAGGACTTCTAGTCTTCTCGACTGTCCCCCCATCAGCCACCAACCAGAGTCCAGGTTTCCACGCCAGAGTTAGTGATTCGTACAATGGCTAGAGCAAATGTGGGCAGCCATGCCGGATGCATGTTTACTGTCAGCCTACGGCTGGCCAACATGTCGGTTATCATGATAAAGGCATTGCTGAGCCAGGATAGGAGATACGGCTTTTATTGTGTCACTAATGGTAGGAGATATGGGTGGGTAGTAATCTCCTTGGTTGATTGATTGAATGTATTACATGCTGACCACACTGCTCGCAACGCGTGCGTGAATGATGCAAAAATAAATGTACCACATACATGTTATTTAATCATTGCACACACACTGCTCGCGTGTGCGTCAACGAGCGTCTGGGTAGTTAGGCTCTAAAATACAACTTGGTTCTATTTGTGACGCTTGATGCGGTGCAAGTCCTGCCTCTCCCATCTCCTCATTGGTTTTTAGGAGCATATACAGTTGAAGTCGGAAGTTTACATACACCTTAGCCAAATACATTTAAACTCAGTTTTTCACAATTCATGACATTTAATCCTAGTAAAATGTCCCTGTCTTAGGTCAGTTAGGATCACAACTTTATTTTAAGAATGTGAAATGTCAGAATAATACTAGAGAGAATTATTTCTTTCAGATTTTATTTCTTTCATCACATTCCCAGTGGGTCAGAAGTTTACATACACTCAATTAGTATTTGGTAGCATTGCCTTTAAATTGTTTAATTTGGGTCCAACTTTCCATGTAGCCTTCCACAAGCTTCCCACAATAAATTGGGTGAATTTTGGCACATTCCTCCTGACAGATCTGGTGTAACTGAGTCGGGTTTGTAGGCCTCCTATGTGCTCACACACACTTTTTCAGTTCTGCCCACAAGTTCTGCCCACAAATGTTCTATAGGATTGGGGTAAAGGCTTTGTGATGGCCACTCCAATACCTTGACTTTGTTGCCCTTAAGCAATTTTGCCAAAACTTTTGAAGTACGCTTGGGGTCATTGTCCATTTGGAAGACCCATTTGCGACCAAGATTTAACTTTCTGACTGATGACTTGAGATGTTGCTGCAATATATCCACATCATTTTCTTCCCTCATTATGCCATCTATTTTGTGGAGTGCACCAGTCCCTCCTGCAGCAAAGCACCCCAACAACATGATGCTGCCCCTTTTTCCTCCAAACATAACGATGGTCATTATGGCCAAACAGTTCTGTTTTTGTTTCATCAGACCAGAGGACATTTCTCCAAAAAGTATGATCTTTGTCCCCATGTGCAGTTGCAAACCGTAGTCTGGCTTTTTTATGGCGGTTTTGGAGCATTGGCTTCTTCCTTGCTGAGCGGTCTTTCAGGTTGTGTCGATATAGGACTCGTTTTACTGTGGATATAGATACTTTTGTACCTGTTTCCTCCAGCATCTTCACAAGGTCCTTTGCTGTTGTTCTGGGATTGATTTGCACTTTTTGCACCAAAGTAAATTAATCTCTAGGAGACCGAACACGTCTCCTTCTTGAGCTGTATGGCTGCGTGGTCCCATGGTGTTTATACTTGCGTACTATTGTTTGTACAGATTAACGTGGCACCTTCAGGCATTTGGATATTGCTCCCAAGGATGAACCAGACTTGTGTTGAGATCTACAATTTTTTTTCTTAGGTCTTGGCTGATTTCTTTTAATTTTCCCATGATGTCAAGCAAAGAGGCACTGAGTTTGAAGGTAGGCCTTGAAATACACCCACAGGTACACCTGCAATCGACTCAAATTATGTCAATTAGCCTATCAGAAGCTTCTAAAGCCATGACATCATTTTCTGGAATTTTCCAAGCTGTTTAATAAAGGCACAGTCAACTTAGTGTATGTACATTCCTGATCCACTGGAATTGTGATACAGCGAATTATAACTGAAATAATCTGTCTGTAAACAATTGTTGGAAAAATTACTTGTGTCATGCACAAAGTAGATGTCCTAACCGACTTGCCAAAACTATAGTTTGTTAACAAGAAATTTGTGGAGTGGTTGAAAAACGAGTTTTAATGACTCCAACCTAAGTGTATGTAAACTTCTGACTTCAACTGTACCCACGTGGGTAATTGAAAGATGAACTAAGGTCCACACTCCAGTCCAGTTGGTTGTGGTAATGCACCTTAAAGTTGTTTGCCAACCGCCATATAAAGTCCAAAGAAGAAGAAGAGCCTGAAGGAGGAGAGATGACGAGAAACAAATTCGGTTTACTCTTTTATCTGTGGACTAATTGTCAGAGTAGAGGAGCTTCTGCATTTCAGGTAAAATAACAACCAAATGTTTATAGCCCAGGACAAATTAGCTAGCAACACCAAGCTAGCTAGCTAAATTGCCATGAATGTTTAATGCTTTTCGACATGTCCCCAAATTAATATAGTTGGTTCAGAGTTCGTTTTGATATTTCAACCTGCGTGTACTGATTGCGTCTGGAGGTTGGACAAAATCAACATATGCGCAATGGCACACGAGCGGTCTGGTCAGCATGTTAGATAATTGAAAGTGGTAGGCTCCTCCAGCCGTAGACAACATTACATACATTAAAAACACAATAAAGCCTGTAGGCTTATTTCCATTGTGGTTCTCACTATAAAACTCCAATCCAGTTAGCCTCAATTAATCAACCTTCCGGACAGCTCCACTAGCCGTACCGAGGCTGGACAAACTAGCATTGTGATGCCTCACCAAGTGACAGAGACATGCAAACCCCAGCAAGCCACTTGCCATCTGAAACCATCACGGCCAAGGCCAGTCATCCATCACACCACATCCCCACTCGACAGGAAGCGCGAGGGAGGGGGGAGGAGGAGGATGGAGGAGTGAAGGGGGTTTGGGGTAGGGGAGTGGGAGGGAGGGAGGTTAAGGTTTACTGAAGAAGGAGGGGGGAGGAGGAGGATGGGGGAGGGAGGGAGCTTAAAGTTTACTGAAGAGGGAGGGAGGGAGGTTAAAGGTACTGAAGAGGGAGGGGGGAGGAGGAGGATGGGGGAGGGAGGGAGGGAGGTTAAAGTTTACTGAAGAGGGAGGGAGGGAGGTTAAAGGTACTGAAGAGGGCGGGAGGGAGGTTAAAGGTACTGAAGTGATGGGTGTCCTACCTTGGTCTGGAGGTAGTGGGGGTAGTAGTATGTGTACTGAGGGTACATTGGTTGCTGTTCCAATCGCTTGCCCATGTAGCTGGAATCCTTAGCGCTGGGGCAGGGAATGGTTGCGCGGAGGCGGAGGACGAGCGTTAGTAGTACTGGGGCTTGGCTCTCTGACTGTAGGTCCCTTATTTTTCCCGTCCACACTGGTGTCTTGTATCACTGCTGGTCCTCCGGAGAGCAGGCAGGGTTCGTCTGACGGAGAGTGGTTCGGAGAGGGGTTGCCTCTGTGGGGTTAGCTCCTGCCTGACGACGCCTTTTAGTTAAATCTCCTGGAGTGTTACAAACAGAAGCTGCTGCGTGTCCTGTCTGTCCCTCACTGGCTGGTGTCGGATAGTAACGCGTGAGAAGAGAGGTAGAGGAGGAAGAGGAGAAAGATGAGGAGGAGCAGGTGGCAGTGGCTTTAGGCAGTCCTGCACACAAATTGCTGGCACAGGACAGTGTGGGAGAGGAGAAAAGGAAAGACAAGGAAAAGGGGGAGGATAGATAGATAGATCACTTTTCTATTTAAGCTGTCTTGCTATAGCTTACCTCGCTCTTCGGCTTCAATCTCTCTCACACTCTCTGTCGCTCAATAGGCTGCTCTCTCTCACAGCTCTCTCTCTCTCTCTCTCTCTCTCTCTCTCTCCTCTGTAGTCTGATATCCCAGCTGCTCTGTGTTGTATTGTCGGACACAGGATATATCCTCAGCGGTGTGCTAACAGATACACTTTGGGAAGAGTCAGTATCAGGCAGGAACAAACCAAAGAAGCAATCTCAGTGTGTAACAGTTCAGCCAGAGAAGAGCAGATTACACAGAAACAATCCCAGCTTCTAATTGATATGGCACCAAGAAAAAAAATGAATCTCCACCGGTCCACTGGTTCAGAGAAGAAGAGAGAAAAAAATATAATGAGAAACACAATGACAGTGTCCCAGGTGCCCAACAGACAGACAATCCAGAGAGTCTCCTGTCTGCGATCCTCCCTTTTCCTGCTCTTCTAAAATGTGTTCCTTGTTTCTTCTTGCCTGCTTCGCTCTCAGTCACTCCTCCCAGCAGCCTGCCTCTCTCTCTCGCTCTCTTTCTCTCTCTCGCTCTCTCTCTCTCTTCCACACTGTAACAGGGCGGTAAAGGGGGCTCGTCCTGCACTGTGAGCTGACTGCCTCCTCCTTCCACAGCCGGTAGGAGGGACTTGAGTCGGCTCCGAGCAAGAAAGAGATCCAGACATAGACCAGGGGGCTGCAGTATTTCCACAGCCAGAGAAAGGAGCGAGGAGAGGGGGACGGCAGGCAGGCAGGCAGTAGCGTGTGGAGTCGATTCCCCCTACTGGCTGCCAAAGGACCTAACGCCTGGTTCAAACTCTCCTTCATCAATGTGGTCTGATTTTACTTCTGAACCAATCAGTAACCTTGAACATTACTCCATACCTTTATAAACCTATAAGACAACGATAGGTTTTTCTTCTGGGTTCATTGGTAAAGTCTGAAAAGGTATGTTTCAAGCATTCACTTTTCTCTTGGAAGTAAATGACATTGTCCGTAGCGACAGTATATCAACATCCTGTATAATTGAAACCAAATCAAATTAATTAAAATTGTATTGGTCACATAAACATATTTAGCAGATGTTATTGCGAGCGTAGTGACATGCTTGTGTTCCTAGCTCCAACAGTGCAGTAGTATCTAACAATACACACAAATCTAAAACCAAAAGAATGGAATTAAGAAATATAGAAATATTAGGATGATCAATTCCGGAATACTGGCATCGACTAAAATACAGTAGAATACAGTATACCCTCCATATTGTTATGATGATACATCATAACAAATCAAATTGCAAATGTATTGTGCTTGTTAAATGCAAGCAGACAGACTTTTTTTTCTGTGTAACCATGACAGACCAGCACTGAAAAACATTCAAATACAAACGTGACTTAGATCCTCGACATAGGAAGCAATGTTTCCCAACGTAGGAACATTCTACCTGGCCAATTAAGCTCTCCTCACTATGAAAAGACAACACAGAGAACACTTTCCACCCACATCAGATGTGCAGAGTATGTGGCCGTTCGGAGCGGAGAGACATCACGTGGTGTTGGGGTAAAGAGTGCTTGAGGGAAAAATCACTCTCTATATATACTACCAGCTACAAACTGACACCGTTACATGCTATAATCTGCGTTGCGTCGTGCCTAAGAACAGCCTTAGCCGTGGTATATTGGCCACAGAATTCAGGGCTTGAACAACCCAGTTTATAGTATATATTAGAAACTGGTTACCAATGTGAAATAAATGTCGCACCCCATATACCACACCCTTGGGCCTTATTGCTTAAATATATGCCATTTAGCAGACTATTTTATCCAAAGCGACTTACAGGCATGCGTGTATATATTTTATGTGCAGGTGGTCGAAGGAATCAAGGGCCAGACTCTACCCACTACAGAGGACTATAGCATGACAGCGGAGCCCAATGGACAGCAGCAGGATGGTAAAGGTTCTTCCCTTTGGCCTGCGAGAAACTTCAGCTGCACACACAGACTGTGGCTTAACCTATGAGTCCACAACAGTTTTCAGCCAACTCAATTAGCAAAATGATCCTTGACTTCAGGATGAGAAATGAACTGCAACATTTCTTCTAAAAACACATGTGTTATGCCAAGCATTTTAAATGGCACAAACAAGCAGTACAACAGTTTGAGGGAACATTTACACAGACACACCGAACCCACGAGGGTATTTCCCCCTTATTAAACTTTTACATTGACGTTTTCAGACCAAATGAATGATTTTCAGTGCATCACTTAAAAAATAGGTCCCAGCTCAATTATGCCACATTTTGCACATTGATTTCTAATAGCAATTTGTGTCCTCATTCAACCATGTATTTTGGTTTACAGTAGATTACATGGTCATGAATGTGGGCAGCATGCATGCAGGCTAGTGGGCAGACTGAATCAATACTAGCATCCCACAGATAGAAACAAAGCAGTGAGAGAGAGAAGGGCTATGGCGTGTGGAAGAAAACATAATTATCAGAAAGGCCGCTTTTATCTGTGGAAAAGAGATTAGGCAGATATCGATTGTGGATTAGCAGATTACAGCTCCAGGACAGACGGACTGGCAGGGCAGGGTTACTCACCGAATGGAGGGATGGAGAGGGAGAGAAAGAAAGAGAGAGGGTGGTGTGGGGGGGGGGGGAAAGAGAGCAGTCTGACATTTTGTGTGGTCATATCTACTGCCTCAGTGCATACCTTCACAAATAACTACTCAAGATTGACCCGTTAACTGTTAACTAATTGTTAGTGTCATAAGGGGTTTGGGACTTCAATTGAGACTCAAGACTTACTTGGAACAAGGCAGATACCCTGGACTAATGTTGAAGTTTTCGAAGGGAGCCTTCAATGGCTCAAGACTGCTTACGTGGGTGGGTATGCAAACAAGGCCCAACTTTCATCCAAATATTCTGCTCTGTATTTCATTCCATCATAGCAAAAGGAAGAGTGCAGATGAATGTGGACGTGCCAGTTCTGCCTCGACACTGATAGGGGCTCTGGGATGAATCAGTGGACTGACGTCAGTTTGAGGACAGGGGTGACATGAAGCCAGCTGTTTCATCATGGAGAAATCAACAGGGATGGAAGAATGGTTTTTTTTCTCCTTGTGATGCAAAGGTTCCCCACCCTGATTCACACACATAGGCGTGTACATGCACACACTGGAACTCACACACACAATGTGAGCATGCACGCACGCTCGAACGCACACAAACTAACCCAAAAAACGCACGCCCTGATTCATCTCTGCAGCTTCCAGGATGACAGTGCTGGAGACTAGGAGGCGAAGGGAAGGATGGCCATATGGAAACACCACAGTCTGAACTCTGAAATGTGAGGTAAGAGCAGAGAGAGACACGGCCATAACATAACGCAGGCTGGAAGAGGTTGGAAGTGGACCACACAGACAGACTGAAGTTGCCATGCAGTGTGCAGTGAGTCATCTCTGGGATATGAAGTGAAAAGAGAGGATACATTGCATTCAGAAAATATTCAGACCCCTTCCCTTTTTCCACATTTTGTTACGTTACAGCTTGTTCTAACACGTATTCAATTATTATTTGTTCCTCATCAATCTACACACAATGCCCCATTATGACAAAGTGAAAACATTATTTATTTATTTTTGCAAAGAAGTACCTGATTTACATACGTATTCTGACCCTTCGCTATGATACTTCAAATTGAGCTCAGGTGCATCCTGTTTCCATTGATCATCCTTGAGATGTTTCTACAACTTGATTGGAGTCTACCTGTGGTAAATTCAATTGATTGGACATGATTTGGAAAGTCACACAAACCTGTCTATATAAGGTCTCACAGTTGACAGTGCATGTCAGAGCAAAAACAAAGCCATGAGTTGAAAGGAATTGCCTGTCGAGCTCTGAGACAGGGTTGTGTTGAGGCACACATCTGGGGAAGGGTACCAAAACATTGCTGCAGCATTGAAGATCCCCAAGAATACAGTGGCCTCCATCATTGTTAAATGGAAGAAGTTTAGAACCACCAAGACTCTTCCTAGAGCTGGCTGCCCGGCCAAACTGAGCAATCGGGAGAAAAGGGCCTTGGTCAGGGAGGTGAACGAGAACCCGATGGTGACTTTGACAGAGCTCCAGAGTTCCTCTGTGGAGATGGGAGAACCTTCCAGAAGGAAAACCATCGCTGCAGCACTCCAGCAATCAGGCCTTTATTGTAGAGTGGCCAGACGGAAGCCACTCCTCAGTAAAAGGCACATGACAGCCCACTTGGAGTTTGCCAAAAGGCACCTAAAGGACTCTTTAGTCTGATGAAACCAAGATTGAACTCTTTGGCCTGAATGCCAAATGTCATGTCTGGAGGAAACCTGGCACCATCCCTACGTTGTAGCATGGTGGTGGCAGCATCATGCTGAGGGATGTTTTTCAGTGACAGGGATTGGGAGACTAGTCAGGATCGAGTGAAAGATGAACGGCGCAAAGTACAGAGAGATCCTTGATGAAAACCTGTTCCAGAGCGCTCAGGACCTCAGACTGGGGTGATGGTTCACCTCCAACAGGACAACGACCCTAAGCACACAGCCAAGACAAAGCAGGAGTGGCACCGGGACAAGTCTCGGTATGTCCTTGAGTGGCCCAGCCAGAGCCCGGACTTGAACCCGATCGAGACCTGAAAATAGCTGTGCAGCGACCTTCCCCATCCAACCTGACAGAGCTTGAGAGGATCTGCAGAGAAGAATGGGAGAAACTACCCAAATACAGGTGTGCCAAGCTTGTAAGGTTATACCTAAGAAGACTCGAGGCTGTAATCCTATTTTTTTATATACATTTGCAAAATTAAAAAAAAAAAAAAAACGTTTTTGCTTTGTCATTATGGGGTATTGTTTGTAGATTGATTAGGAAAAAAAACACTGAACCCATTTTAGAATAAGGCTGTAAAAATCGAAGGGGTTTCAATACTTTGCAAATGCACTGTCGATGGTTCTCCCATGGTGCAAAGTAATCACAGTCTCCTCTAAACAACCCTGATGACAACCATTAATAGCAACGCTCTCCTTAGTCATCGACTTCATTGTGAGAGGAGACATTACGTCTCGAGAGTAGACCTGACTTTAATGCCATTGCCAAAATGTTTTATTGGTATTAAAACAATTACCAAATTATAGCTACATTCACAGGCAAATGTATATGGGAAAGTAAAATTACATGTTAAGTTACTGTATATTTTCTTTAATTGCCAGAGATTTTTGAGTGTTCCGTAAATACTTTAATACCTGCCCTTTTGTGTTTATTGACCTGTTTATCTGACTCTGGAGGAATATCCTACTAATATCCCTGAATCCACACTGAGAAGAGACAGGAATGAGATAGAAAGCTACAAAGAGTGGGGAGTCAAAGCAGAACAGACACTACTACACTCCCCCAGAATTCCTAGAAGGTCAGTATTGACAACCAAGACCGAGACTCCCCGACTACTCAAGCAACAACTTCTCTATGAGTGACACATTATTCACAGGGCTCGGTACAAACAAGAGGCTCCCATGTCCTCCCATTGGATGGTCGTAGGCGTTTCCTAGAACTGACCAGATGCTTGGAATTTGAGGGAGCGCCGGTACCGAGCCAAGGAAGGGTGATGGGAGAGGGGGTGGGAATGAGGGGAGCAGCACAGGGCCTCGTAATTTGTGGAAAAACACTGCAGACGTTGATAGAGGTTCTACTGGGAGCTCGAGAACCTGACCTCCGCGAGTGCCCAACGTTGTTGTTCTGCATTACTCCCCTTCCTGTGACTCATTTACTGCCATCCAAGGAAGCCAAGAAGAAGAAGGCGGAGGTCTCCCAGCACCAATGAGTAAGAAACCTGAGACCTATGAAAGGTAGAGTAACTATTGCAGTTAGAACTCCCTCTCTTTCGTTCTCTGATTAGGAGGTTCTCAGAATAACCTGAGCTGTTATGAATGATCTTGTACTGAGAAAGGAGGCCCGGGGCTAAACTGTCGGAGTGTGAGCGGGAGTGTGTGTGTGTGTGTGTGTGTGTGTGTGTGTGTGTGTGTGTGTGTGTGTGTCATGAGTGCTTGCGTCATGCGTGCATGCGTGTGTCCGAGAGTCTGTGATTCAGAGTGTGTGAGTTTATGTGAGTCACGTCAGCTGGCCTGCAGCTGTGGGTTTGTGTAAGGTACTGTATCACCGCAGTCAGAGAGACCGTAGTATGTGAGGGTCAGTTTGTTCTGACACCACCATGTGCTGAGGAGTGAAGTGCCATTCAGCACAGTTCCCGGATCAGATTTCCTTGCCCTAATCCTAACCTTAATCCTAATTTAACACACATAGGCTGGAGGCAAAAACCTATAATCCAATAGCCATGAAGCAACCTGAGGGGCACTAGGTTCAGAGTGTCATAGGGGGCGTGTGGGTTTGCTAGGGACATGGCTGGGGCTGTCATGGCTGAGGTGGTGTGAGATGGCCAGGTGGGAAGAGAGACAAAGAGCAGGGGTTTAGAGAGCTTCTCACTAGATGGCCAAGCTGCAAAGTCAAAATTGGTTAGATGGTACAAATTTATGAATACAAACCTTTGCTTTAAGGTCTTAATTTAAAGTTAGGCTTAAGCGTAAGTCTAGCAGTGTGGTTAAGGTTAGGTTTCAAATACATTTTAAGAAGATAAATTGTAGAAGTAGGCTGGGCTTCCGACTGCAACTTGGCCAGTTGGTGACAGCCATTTAGAGAGGGTAATGACAGGGGTCATTCCCTCGCTACTTGAGACATGCCTGAAGACAACAGTGAATAAAGTGGAGAAATGTAGCTGTGAAATGACCAGGATGGGGTGGGCGGACAGCAGTGAGGTGGTAAAGCTCCGTCAAGCCATTTTGGAATGAGGTGGAATGACAAAACATCACAGTTGAATGAGAATAGAGAGCAAGAGAGAGTCCCATTCTGAGGGGAATGTTTCAGAAAGGTAAATGGAGCAGAACCTTATTCCAGCCCTCGACTAACTAAAACTCCCCTTGTGTCTCATTGTCTGCATGCAAAGTATCAAGCCCAGCAGAGACAGACTGTGGCTGGGTAGAACAATGGCAAAAAATCTATAGTAAATGAACACCCTCGCCTTTCTTGCACTTAACATTCGCAGGTCTTTTTTAACTAGCACTGACTTTGCTAATAGCCGCTTTAATGAAGAAAAGTTTACTTACTATGACTGTGATACGTGGCTGTCTTACCTAGCTACCTTATGACGAATTATCTAACTGTAAGTGGCTCAGGATAAGAGAATCAGCTAAAGGACTGAAATGTAATATGTAAAGATATGCACATGTATGACTATGAAGATTAAAAGTATAACTGTTCGTTTTATAAAATTAGCCAGTCCAATGTAAAACTTCAACAGTGATATTTTCCGATGAATTGAGGCTCCAATAGAATCTGACACTACAGGCGAGTAGTATGCATTCCTTTACAGAAAAACATTGGCTTCGTGCTTGAAGGATTTATTTGCCTTACTGAGATATCACATCAGATGACAAAGCAATCTACGGAGACCCAAACGTATGTTACATATTACTGTGAACTGTGAACTTCACTTTATATACCTTCCCAAGAGCCATTTCCATAGAACACCATCATAAAACATGGGCTAAGTACAGCATTATTCTAGTGAGACGTTGTGGAGGCCGGTAAGCGACTCCGTAGCGATGCATTGAGATATCAGAGTAAAAGGTTGGGGGGTGACGCACTTAGAGATTGCATCCGTGGTGACGGCGGCGGGCGGGCGCCTGTATAATTAGTGCTGCTGAAGTCATCAAAGAGAGCTGGTAAATGGAGCAGAACGTCTCCTACAAACCAAAGCTCTACATTTCCTTTCACACAACAAACTAACGATCGCTGCGTTGAAACGAGCGATGTGGCAACATTACAAAAACATATACCAGACCTGGGTTCAAATACTATTTGAAATCATTTCAAACTACGTTATCTGTGCTTGATGAGCTGACAGTACCTGGCGTAATGGACCAATAGAATAGTCCCAAAACTGCAAACCCTGGCCATCTGGCACCACAGGCAGGCTATAGCAAATGCTCAAAGTATTTTGAAAGACTTCAAATAGTATTTGAACCCAGGTCTGCATCAACCTGGATCTGCTGGAGACTGCAGAGTGGTTGAGACATTTCCATAATTCCATATGTCAATATTGTGTGCCTTGGTAGTAAGCCTAGGACTTGGTTTGGTTATACGATTGGGCACTGGTTCCATTCCATTGAGCTTGATATTTCACAGAGGTAACCAAAGGTTCAATAATGTGTCAGGAGTACAGTGATGGTGGTATGCCTACATTGAAGTGAACCATTAAGCTCTTGTCCTATAACAACACTAGTTGAAGAAGTGATTTCATGGTGCCACAACAACACATTGTGGAATGTCCAAAAATAAGAAAGTGGAGAATCATGGAAAAAATTCCCTGCAACAATTCAGCTCATTTCTAGAGGAAAAACGATCCAGCAACAACTATAGTTCAGCTAAAGTACATTTCATTACAGTCTCCTCTGCTTCCCCAGTAGAAGGAAGTCAGACACCGCTATGGGGTGAGATGGCTGAAGACCTGGTCATTACTTACAGTAACAAGGTGTGTTGCTTAACGTCTGCTCTGCTTCCCTCACGCTATGCTGTCTGTATCAGTCAGTCAGTCCATGGAGAGGGAGGCACCACCCACAGACCAGAACAGACCAGGCCCAGAACAATACACCTGGAAGCTCTGAACACAGTAGAGCAGCTGGGAAGTGCAGATGGGAACACACAACTGAGCCTGCGAGCTATGTGTGTCTATGTGTGTGTGTGTGTGTGTGTCCATGTGTGTATGTGTGTGTGTGTCTGTGTGTGTGTGTATGTGTGTGTGTGAGTGGGTGTGTGTGAGTGAGTGAGTGCGAGTGTTCCTGCTCCCATGCCTGCATGTCTGTGTGCATGCATGCGTGTGTGTGTGTGTGTGTGTGTGTGTGTGTGTGTGTATGTGTGTACTGTACATGTGTGTGTGTCTGTGTGTCGGTGGCCTCACAACTTCATTAGAGAGGAGACCTTATCACCTCTTTCATTTCCATAAGGTTCATGTACAATCATCACTTATGCTCATATTCTAGGTTGCGTTGAAAGAGCAAATAATCAGGGGTAATGTTTTACAGATGTTTTGGGTGTTTTTAAGTTGATACTAAAGCCCCAAGCAGCTTCAATTCTCACATGAAAATCCATCGGTGTGTGTGTATGTTCCCGCTCCCATCTGTGTGTGTCTAGAACCAGACATGATCAGACTGAACTGTCATGAATTAAGGGGTAATATTTACAACCCTGGCTACGAGATGAGTTATGTTCCCTGCTCAGCCTAGTCACAGACTAATCACAGAGAGGGACAGAAACAGGTGCAACACGATCCACTGAACAACAATTTCACAGACAAGGTGTCTTCGAATCCTCCATTACATATCACAATATTGCTGCGTTTACACAGGCAGTCCAACTCTGGTCTTTTGCCCAATTATGGGCAAAAGATTTGATCTGATTGGTCAAAAGACCAATTATTGGCAAAAGATCAGATTTGGGCTGCCTGTGTAAACACAGCCTAAGTGACACTACTACCATGTAAAGCTGAGGCCTAACATCATAGTAAGAAGACAAGACGTTCATTTCTTTGCCCAAAGATTCCACGATCCGCCTAATTGAATCCTGTTGCATGTTCACCAAACATCCACCATTGTGTTAAACATTTAATATCAACCATCGGTGACAGCTTAATGAAGATTGGTGGAACACCGCAGCGAGGAATTTGCAAAGCCGGGTCTTATGCAATAGGAAATGAAACGTATGGGGTTTCGATGGTTGGCAGATTCTGAGTATTCGTGTGGTCTCGGGCTCCCAATCCTGTGGATGGCTTTTAATGTTTAATGGTAGCAAACGCCAACGTATGGTCACACCAGGAAATGCCTTTAAGGTGGAACATCCACCAAACATTCATCTAGAAGTGTCAAATTTCGCCATTACTGCAGTAGAAGTTGTTTGGGATATAGAGAGCTGGGACCACTCCTATTGTGAAACAAGCTTAATTTAATCAAATGAATTATAACAGCGTACCATATGTAGTAGTAATTAGGGATGCACGATATATCGGTGAACATATCGGTATCGGCCCGATGTCTAGTTTAACGCCGATGTTAAAAACCAATGTCAAAGCTACCGTGCATACCTATATAACGTATATGATGTAATGATGCCCTGTAAAATTTTGCACTACACGTGCAACACAGCATTCCTAACCTAGCCCACAATGTCTTCTGTGTGGATCGAACAGTCAACAAGTTGAGCAGTAAGAACATTTCAGCGAGACAACTCAAAGGCGAAATCCATTAAAGCCAAGATAATGGATTTCTTTGCCCTTGACAATCAACCGTTCTCTGTCGTGGGTGATGTTGGCTTTCGCTGACTGATCGAGCAGCGGTACACACTACCAAGTGCACTATTTTTCAGATGTTGCCCTACCGGAGTTACACAGTAATAGCGTCACTGCTATTAGCTTCACAACATACATACTATGGAATGCCGTTTGGGTCTTTGCGTGTCAAAAAAGATACAGTAGCACTGTCAAAGCTGTATAAAAAAGTCTGCAAACAAGCAAACACTGGCCATGAACGATGTGTTTACAATACTGCATTAGTAATAAAGCATAATTTGTTCGACAGTAACTTCTGGGATAGCTAGCTTTAGCTTGGTACCTAGTTAGCACCAATACAACCAGCCTGAAAACAATGAACAGTAGAAACTGCAGTCATTTTTGTTATTCTTAGCAATGATTTAGGAATCCTTGTGAGTAAGTATTAGCTAGGTTGCCACTTGTTGTCCGCCTATTGAAAATTAACTTCAGTTCATGAAAATAAATAGCTAGCCAGCTACTTAACCCTGTTGCCCAAAGCTAACGTTATAAGCAGCCAGCTAGCTTCATCTGGCTAGTGAGGCTCGACCGGACCTGTTATGTGTTGTGAAGCTAGCCACAATAAGGATTAGGCACAATAGTGGAATTTGCGGTTTGGCTTCAAAGTAAAAGTACCATTGACAGTGATACAAATTAATACAAATAATATAATTATGCTATACTTTTATTTTGAAGGCTAACCGCAAAGTCCACTAATGTGCCTAATCCTTATTGTGGCTAGCTTCACATAGATGGGTCTGACCACCATTAATCAAATAAGAACTGGCTTATAAAATAGGGTTATTTTAGATGATGACACCTAGCTAGATAGTTAGCTAGCTAACTATAGCTACTGAAACAGCGTATGTCGTTTTGCTATGTTTTTGGGGAAGAACATTGTTTGCATCCATGAGCTAACTAGCTTTTTTTATGACCAGCACTGTAGGTGCACGAGACTTTACCAACATCTGTCACGTTTGTCGTATGAAGGAGCGGACCAAAGCGCAGTGTGTGTATCGTTCCACATTTTATTATAACTGTGAAACTATACAAGACATACAAATAAACGAATAAACAAAACAACAAACCGTGACGAAGAGGTGCAACATACACTTACTCAAAGTAATCTCCCACAAAACCTAGTGGGAAAAACAACAACTTAAATATGATCCCCAATTAGAGACAACGATGACCAGCTGCCTCTAATTGGAGATCATCCCCCCAAACAAACAACATAGAAATACAGAAACTAGAACCCCACATAGAAATACATAAACTAGACAAAACCCCCTGTCACACCCTGACCTACTCTACCATAGAAAATAATAGCTTTCTATGGACAGGACGTGACAGCGTCATAGCATACGTATCGATGAATCATTATGACAAATGAAATACGCGTGATAGTGTAATCATTGTGTAATAACTACGTAAAAAATGTATGAACGCGTGAAATTATTATTATTATGTGATGTGCAGTCATATTCAGGTCCTGATTGGTCAAATAGTTTTATTTGACACGTCAAATAGTGTTATTTGACACGCAAAGACCCAAACGGTGTTCCATAGAAATCCTGGTTGAGAGTGAAATGACTGAACAAATGAACAACGAAACAGCACAGCAAGCAAGTGAAAGAAATAGGTTTTGATTATGTTTTACTGGTAATGGGGACATACGTAAATGCCAAAAATATTGGATATTAGTATCGGCCAAAAATGTCATACCGGTGCATCACTATTAGTAATTGCAGTTTAATTGCCAAAGTCTTTACAGCGGTTGAATTGAGCAAAAGGGCCAGGAAGGTGAGGTATATGGCTAATACACCACGGCTAAGGGCTGTTCTTATGTACAACGCAACGCAGAGTGCCTGGATACAGCCCTGGCCATATATCACAAACCCCTGAGGTGCCTTATTGCTATTATAAACTGGTTACCAACGTAATTAGAGCAGTAAAAATAAATGTTTTGTCATACCCGTGGTATACGGTCTGATATACCACAGCTGTCATCCAATCAGCACTCAAGGCTCGAACCACCCAGTTTATAAGGGGCTGAATAGACTGTTCATTCAGGTTGCAGGCAATTTCCTCTACTGCAGTTGTATAACACATTCATAAGTGCTTATCAGACAATACCCATTATCATTGAAATAAATCAGTTGATAAAGCATAGATACAACCAAGATAAGGGTAACATCATACAAAATTATTCTAGAAAAATTCCTAGTAGTATATTGAAAACACGTCAATTTCACACACCATTGCATTATAATACTTATGTATCCATTTTCACTAACAATCTATAGTATTTACAAGGGATATGTGAGAGAGCACCTCAGTTATTTTAATGGTTAGATAGATTTCCCCCAAAAAAACATTGGCCATTATCCGATAATTACTTAATAACAATTTGGCAGTACTAATTCAGCAACTCAACAGCACTGAAAACTCTGTGTTAATGTAAGGATAGCATGGGTGAAGGGGTCTGATAACACACACACCTGTGTGCACAGTACACTTGCATGAGCGTACGCACAAACACACACACACACACACACACACACACACACACACACACACACACCCACTCGCAAACAATCACACACACTCAGTCACTCTAGCTCAATGTAAACTGTTGAGGCAATTTAAAGAAGCCTTGGCAGCCTGTTAATGGTTTGTCACAGTCTAACGGGTTTAGATCACTTACAATGGAGTGGGGGCACTAAGCCCCATAGCTCACGGTTAATTGTTCAGAACCTGATTCTCTGAGAGTTGCTGTCTGTCTGAGGAGGGGCCCATTAGAGTCGTCCTGCGGCCGTGACAAAGGCCATTGCCTGACTTTATGAGGACAGAGCTGCTGTTGCTACAGCGGTCAACAAGCAGGGAGATGAGGGACATTCAGGACTGCTAGGGGGAATAATACATTGTGATCCGGCGACATCAGGATTAACAGGCCACGGCAAGTGACTACAATGTGCATCGGACAAAAATGGGCCAAGTAGCTGACTAATAAGACTACTAAACAAGCGATCAAATGAATAAGGCCTTAGAAAAATAAAGAAATATATAATCTCAATAGCAAAGAAAAGAGCCCTCTAATGACGCAGTCATGCCTGAAAAGCTTTCCTGAATGGCTACATGTTCGGAAAACTTGACCCAGAATATGTTTGACAATTTCCTTTTAATTAGACCTTGAAGACAAGACTAATTTCAACTGCCATCCAGAGAGCTACATTAATTACTGTGACAAAGTCCATTCTAGGCGACGATGAATCACAGCAGCATGTTGGGGAAACAACAGTCTCCATTCAGAATAACTGATAAAACACAGTCAGACGAAATGTAAGCTACAGTAAGTCTTAAAAAAACTCCCAATGAATTTCATTGAATTACTAACCCCGCCTCAATCTCTGACCCCCAAACCCCTGGTTTCTGTCTCTGTCTCTGGGCCTCTCTCTAGGTCTCGCTTTGTCTCTCTCTCTCTTTAATACCACAGTCCCCCTCTCTCCCTCTCGCTCTAACTTCCCATCCCTCCCTCCCTCCCTCCATCTCTCTCTCCCTCTCTCGCTATGCCTCCCCCTCTCTCTCATTCCCTCTGTCCCTCATGGGTCCACTCTGGTCTCTCCTGCTGGGTGATTCACAGATGGTCTGGGCTTGGCTGGAGCAGGGCAGGCAGGCGGCCGGTTCCACGGACACGCTGCTCACAACAGAGGCAGGCAGGTCATTTATTCTGCTAAATGACTGTGTCATCTGTCAGCCTTTATAAACAAGTGTTTGTGAGTTATGGGCAATTTAGCTAATCACAACACTGAGGGATGTGCCAAAGACCAAGAGGCCTCACAGAAGTGACAGCACGTCGGGTTGCGGCTGAGCGCCAAGCCACACCTAAGGCGGATCCCCGTGACTTACAGTTGAAGTCGGAGGTTTACATACACTTAGGTTGGAGTCATTAAAACTCGTTTTTCAACCACTCCACAAATTTCTTGTTTACAAACTATAGTTTTGGCAAGTCGAATAGGACATCTACTTTGTGCATGACACAAGTCATTTTTTCAACAATTGTTTACAGACAGATTATTTCACTTATAATTCACTGTATCACAATTCCAGTGGGTCAGAAGTTTACATACACTATAGAAAATGTGTGGGCAGAACTGAAAAAGCGTGTGCGAGTAAGGAGGCCTACAAACCTGACTCAGTTACACCAGCTCTGTCAGGAGGAATGGGCCAAAATTCACCCAACTTATTGTGGGTGTCACGTCCTGACCAGTAATAGGGGTTATTTGTTATTGTAGTTTGGTCAGGACGTGGCAGAGGGTATTTCTTTTATGTGGTTCGGGGTGGTGGTTTGTTTAGTAGGGTATTTGATTTATGTATTCCGGGGGGTTTTGGGCACTGTTCTGTGTTAGTGTATTTCTATGTTCTGTCTAGTCTTTTGTATTTCTATGTTTTGTTAATTGGGGTTGGACTCTCAATTGGAGGCAGGTGTTTTCTAGTTGCCTCTGATTGAGAGTCCTATATATAGGTATGTGTTTGTTGAGTGCTTTGTGGGAGATTGTTCTGTGTACAGCCTTGTGCCTTACCAGCCTGTGAATAGTCGTTGTGTTTTCTTTGTGTACGTGTTTATTTTGGTTCTCCTTCTTGTCCGAATATAATAAAGAAGATGAGTGCACATATCCCCGCTGCATTTTGGTCTATATCCGACGACAGCCGTTACAGTGGGAAGCTTGTGGAAGGCAACCCGAAACGTTTGACCCAAGTTAAACAATTTAAAGGCAATGCTACCAAATACTAATTGAGTGTATGTAAACTTCTGACCCACTGGGAATGTGATGAAAGAAATAAAAGCTGAAATAAATCATTCTCTCTACTATTATTCTGACATTTCACATTCTTAAATTAAAAGGGTGATCCTAACTGACCTAAGACAAGGAATTTTTACTAGAATTAAATGTCAGGAATTGCGAAAAACTGAGTTTAAATGTATTTGGCTAATGTGTATGTAAACTTCCAACTTCAACTGTATGTGACCTTCTGCCTCTATACTAATGACAACATGGGCTATTTTCTGACAACCAAGAGGTTGATTTCCAGTGTGAGAAGGGAGCATTGCAGGACAACTAGGATAATTAGATACTTACAGCATACCATATAATGGCCCTTTCTCTCGCTCTTTTTCTCTGAAATCCTGAATTCTCTGCCATCAGATGAGCAGGTTTGTATTGACAGAATCATTGGCCGGTGTGCTTGGCAAGTGTAATGAAATAACAACTCGAGTGTGTGCTCCCATGGACCCCGAGATTTAATAGAAAGGTTCAGATGTGTATGTCCTCAGATGAAGGAAAGATTACAAATTATAATGTTTTAATTTTCAAAAAAATGTCTGTAATCTATACCTTGTACGATTGAAATTCACCTAGCATCCTAATTCGATCACTCTTTTGTTGCTGAGAACTTGTGGTGTATTTAAGGTTGAAAAAAACATAAAACGTTTGAAATTGCCACTTTAAAATGTCCAACTTGATTTACCCTAATGAAAAATGTATAACCCCCTATTTTTTTTACTTGAATTATAATCCACATAACACTTCACATTCCCTGTTGCTGTAGGATTATTTTCTTGCTGTAGCAAACTGGCTTAAATTAAGATCCTGCATCTGTACAGAGCTGGCAGGTCAGCCAATAGCACACAATTCCACAGGCACTGGCTTTTTGTTCTCTGAGAGAATTGTTGGAGCATGTGTCTGTGTATACTGTATGTATGTGTGTGTGCTTTTGTGTGTGTGCGCGCATGCACAATGTATGAGTAGAGAAGAGCTCTGCTACAGTATCCTATGTGTCAACACAATGTGGACAGGCCCACATTCAACAAGTTCTCCCATGTACATATCCTATCACAACAGATCATTGGCCTCTGGTTCAGTAATAAGTAAAGAGGGCTTTAGTCACAAACACATACAGTGCACACACAAATATACTGCTCAAAAAAATAAATAAAGGGAACACTTAAACAACACAATGTAACTCCAAGTCAATCACACTTCTGTGAAATCAAACTGTCCACTTAGGAAGCAACACTGATTGACAATAAATTTCACATGCTGTTGTGCAAATGGAATAGACAACAGGTGGAAATTATAGGCAATAACCAAGACACCCCCAATAAAGGAGTGGTTCTGCAGGTGGAGACCGCAGACCACTTCTCAGTTCCTATGCTTCCTGGCTGATGTTTTGGTCACTTTTGAATGCTGGCGGTGCTTTCACTCTAGTGGTAGCATGAGACGGAGTCTACAACCCACAAAAGTGGCTCAGGTAGTGCAGCTCATCCAGGATGGCACATCAATGCGAGCTGTGGCAAGAAGGTTTGCTGTGTCTGTCAGAGTAGTGTCCAGAGCATGGAGGCGCTACCAGGAGACAGGCCAGTACATCAGGAGACGTGGAGGAGGCCGTAGGAGGGCAACAACCCAGCAGCAGGACAGCTACCTCCGCCTTTGTGCAAGGAGGAGCACTGCCAGAGCCCTGCAAAATGACCTACAGCAGGCCACAAATGTGCATGTGTCTGCTCAAACGGTCAGAAACAGACTCCATGAGGGTGGTATGAGGGCCCGACGTCCACAGGTGGGGGTTGTGCTTACAGCCCAACACCGTGCAGGACGTTTGGCATTTGCCAGAGAACACCAAGATTGGCAAATTCGCCACTGGCGCCCTGTGCTCTTCACAGATGAAAGCAGGTTCACACTGAGCACATGTGACAGACGTGACAGAGTCTGGAGACGCCGTGGAGAACGTTCTGCTGCCTGCAACATCCTCCAGCATGACCGGTTTGGCGGTGGGACAGTCATGGTGTGGGGTGGCATTTCTTTGGGGGGCCGCACAGCCCTCCATGTGCTCGCCAGAGGTAGCCTGACTGCCATTAGGTAACGAGATGAGATCCTCAGACCCCTTGTGAGACCATATGCTGGTGCGGTTGGCCCTGGGTTCCTCCTAATGCAAGACAATGCTAGACCTCATGTGGCTGGAGTGTGCCAGCAGTTCCTGCAAGAGGAAGGCATTGATGCTATGGACTGGCCCGCCCGTTCCTCAGACCTGAATCCAATTGAGCACATCTGGGACATCATGTCTCGCTCCATCCACCAACGCCACGTTGCACCACAGACTGTCCAGGAGTTGGCAGATGCTTTAGTCCAGGTCTGGGAGGAGATCCCTCAGGAGACCATCCGCCACCTCATCAGGAGCATGCCCAGGCGTTGTAGAGAGGTCATTCAGGCACGTGGAGGCCACACACACTAATGAGCCTCATTTTGACTTGTTTTAAGGACATTACATCGAAGTTGGATCAGCCTGTAGTGTGGTTTTCTACTTTAATTTTGAGTGTGACTCCAAATCCAGACCTCCATGGGTTAATAAATTGGATTTCCATTGATTATTTTTGTGTGATTTTGTTGTCAGCACATTCAACTATGTAAAGAAAAAAGTATTTAATTACATTTACATTTACATTATTATTTCATTCATTCAGATCTAGGATGTGTTATTTTAGTGTTCCCTTTATTTTTTGAAGCAGTGTATATTGAAAGGTTTATGGTTTGCTCAGATAAATTATTACATTTCTTTATTACTCTGAATCGAAATGTTATTTTGCCTATTTCTCTTTTCTGTCGGGATAACACATAGATTGTGGACAATCTGTTCCTAGTATTGACTGAATGTCTCTCTTACCAACTGAATACTGTTGTGAATGGAGTTTGGCCGTGTACATTGTGAAATAAAATAAGCATGTTTATTTCAATTATCTTATTGATTAATGACCACCCAAGAGCATTGAGCATGACTACAACAGAAGGGCCATATCTCCAACTTAAAACAATCCTTGCTGTATTGTTCTGTTCAATCTGCAGCCTCTTAGTTTGACTTGCTGATGAATCTCCCCAGACCACAGAACAGTAGTTCACCTGACATCCAATTAATGCTTGGGTTGTTTGTTTAAGAATCTTTCCCGGTAAATATTCTGATCATGCATGCAGTTAATTATTATTATTTTTTTTTCATAGATCAGTTATTTGAGACAATTATGTTAAGCAGTTGACTAGCTGCACCCCTAGTAGTTTGGTTTCTGCCACTTCCTCAATTTGTACTTCCTCAATACTTAATTGCATCCTATATTGTGTTGGCCTTTTCCTGGTGGAACAGACCAACATAACCTTGGTTTTCTTGGCGTTCAAAACTAGTTTGTTATGGCAAACCCACTCCCTGATATTTCCCAGATCTACTTGTAGAGCTTTCTGTACTTGTTGAACCGATTGTCTTGCTGTATAAATTGTAGTATCATCAGCAAATATAGTAGCTTGAGTTTCAGATAACGCATAAGGAAGGTCGCTGGAATATATTAAGTAAAGAAGTGGCCCAAGGCAGCTGCCCTGCAGTATTCCACTGTTTAAGGGGAGGGGAAGAAAACAACCCATTGATATAGGTGGACTTTTTCCTGTCAGTTAGATATGACTGTACCAAATTCAACGCTGCCTCTTTAAACCCATAATGCAATAATTTTATCAACATTATTTTATGATCCACTAAATCAAATACTGCACTGAAATCTAAAAATATTACACCAACAAACCTGTCATTATCGATAGCATTGAGCCACTGGTCTGTCATGTCAACCAATGCAGTGGTAGTGGAATGTTTTTGTGATAAGCATGATGATTGGCTGTGATCAAATCATTCTTTTCCATATACTTCCATATTTGTCTACTCACAATACCCTCCAATATCTTACTGAGTGAACGGAGTAGACTGATTGGTCAACTATTGGCAAGAGTAATGGGTTCTTTCTGTCTTTTGGGAATGGGCACAGTTTAGCATGCTTCCATACATTTCCCCTTTTCCAGTGACCAATTAAATACGTATTTCAGTGGAGTTGCAATCTGGGGAGCAGCATAGCAAGGTAAAAAATAGTTCATAATTTCATAACCTGCAGATTTACCATTGGGTAATGACTTCAATAGGTTTATCACCTCCTCTACCGACACCAATGGTAGACTAAAAGAGCAGTTTCTTTTGCTTATAATTTGATCATCAATCCATTGGACAATAGCTTGTTGGGAAGAATGGGTGTTTACATTATCTCTCAATAAATTCATTTTCTTTGTAAAAAAAAGTATAAATGATTGGCAGGTTTTGTTATTGTTCTCCCGTCAACCTCCACACTGGATGGGCATGATGAGATAGATGTACCAAGTAAGCCCTTAACTGTATTCCATACCTTTTTAAAATCATTTTTACAATCAATAAAAGCATTTTAGTAAAATATAGTTTATTTTATTGCGATTTAATTTCACTGCATAATTACATAGTGTTCATCAATTAATGCTCATGAGAAGTGATGTGATACCATCGTTTACTCCCTTCACAACAAAACGTAAGGTTCTCGATTAGAGATAATGTAACGTTAGCTGGACTAGCTATATTTGCTAAGTTAGCTGACGTTACAGTCCTGTAATGAACTCTGAAAGCGATCAGCTAAATAATATAGATAGATATCTTTTGGCTACACATTGTCATTCAATTTAGCCTATGCCATGGTAGTCACTGCTAGAGTGGTAGCTACTTCAGCAGAGTAAACATGTTTTTCTATTCGTTCTACCTTTGACTAACGTTAGCTAATGTAAGTTAGCTAAGAGTAACTCAATCTGGTAGCTATCTATTCCACCCTTGTCTGGAAAAAACTCTGTTACTAAAAATAGAATTGTCGATATAGCTAACTCCCTCTCGGTGTGTTGGTAATAATGATGAACCTGGGTAAATTGTCTATGGTTGGTTAGTTGGTTCTCAGCTGGATAGAAATTGTGTGACGCTTATTCGCTAACAGCAAGCTGACAATATGAAAATGTCCGTGTTAGGTCTGCAAAGCTAGCCAGTCAGAGATCAATACAATTAGTGTGGTGGTAAAATTGTGTATTGTTGTGTGTTTTGTTATAGATTGTACATACTCTGATTCCACCAGCATGTGTTTCCAACCCCAAGCTCTGTACAAGGTGAAGGTAAGTTGGCAAAAAAACTTACAAGCTGATGGCTAAGATACTAAATTTACAGTAAGCATGGCATGAACATGAATTGTGTTTATATCGGTTTGTGTTATGGGGTTACATGTTGTAAGATGTAGTCTGAGGACCACGGAGTACCTTCCAGACCATGTAATCAATTTATTCTACCCCTTTTCTATTTTTACCTTTTCTCTTTGTAAAACTCAGGTTATCCTTTCACAGGCCCTGCTGGAAAATACCCCATAGTGGCGGCATTTTGGGTACTCGATCATGAGGGATTGGACACACCTTGCTGTTATGGAGCACAACAAGATTGTGGGACAAAAATGAGCAAGAGACACTGAAAGGTATAAAATCAAGACAACAGTAATGACACAACCACCTCAAGCAGCTCCCAATGTCAGTCATTGTCCCTAAACAATACACTAGTCTGTGTCTAAACACTTAGGTCCCAATCGGTTACCTTTACAGACAAATGTGTGTTGCCCTAGGTCCATTCCACAAAAAGTCTAAAATGGTAACACCAAAACCATGTCTTTCCAGGAGACGTCCAGTACCAGGAAATCTTCTTCCAATTGTCCAAACAGTCTGCCACAAACACTGTGCTTCCACAGCACACCATTGCCAGTGTACCGAATAAAGGGCCATAAAATAAATATCGATCTTTTCGATCAAACCTCAAATCAATCCTCAAAATGTGTCTGCCTTTATGGATTCACAGAATATATACAGGGCTCTGTAGCATCAAGCAGATGTTAGATATTCTGATACTGTATATCCAAATAATGTTTATTTGTCTAAATCTAAAATACAGTGGAGTGTACAATATTTAATGCTAATTCAAAAATAGCCGAATATTTAACAAGAATGTTATATGGTAAAAATATACAGTGTGTCTCAGGTGTAGTAAAGTGTGGAGAACTGTCGATACAGATTGTTACAACAGATAATGTGATTTAAACAAAGATTTTTGGTATCTACTGGAATTTACAGGATACTGTAGGTACTGTTTGGTGTAGCACAGAGAATTTTTTACCAACCTTAGCTTGGCGATCCTGCCTTGATTCATGGAAACGGGAGTCTCAATGTCCGTGTCCAGTTGCAGGGTGTCCGTTTCAATTTAGGAAATGCTCCATTATTAAAATAAATACTTTATTTCTCCATGAAGTAATCCAACAGTGTACGCGGCCATCTTATTTATTTCAAGTCTTCTCTCATTGATCGAGACAGGTGTCTCCACCCCAAAGTGCTGCATGCCATGATGACAGACACCTGTCTCGATCAATGAGAGAAGACTTGAAATAGACAAGATGGCAGCGTACACATTGTTGAATTACTTCATGAAGCAAAAGAATGTGTATTTACTCAATTCAAACTGACCACCTGCAACTGTACACAGACATTTTATGAGACTCCTGTTTCCACAAATCGAGGCCAAAGACAGCATTGCCAAGTTAAGGTTGGTCAATCTTCGAATTTGTGTTGATGAGAGGAATCACTTGAAGCCGCTGTGGTCTGGTCAGTTCTTTCAGTTTTGCGCTAAGGATTGTATTGTTAGTGTCTGCTTCCCTTTCAAAAAAGCCTGCCTTAGGGAAAGGACGGTGCCAGAGCACAAAGCACCACCCCACACGAGTAGTCTTTCATCATGTATATTTAGCAATGAATCCGCTGATAGGAACATTGCTGAAAGACGTCCAATGACTCTACTGAACAAGGACAACCATATCTACACGGACAAAAACGTATAGTGCGATAAGTATAACATAGAGCCTTTGGAAATGTCACAAAGCAGTACTACATTTATTTTCAGATCCCCCCCACCCTCCCACTGACCTAGAGATGCCTCAGACATGATGACAACAAGACCAGATTCCCTCAGGGTGAAATTCCCCTTTAATTCATTTGTAAACATTTCTCAAAACGTAATTACACTTTGACATTATGGGGAATTGTGTGTAGGCCAGCGCAACTAAATCTATTTAATCAATGTTAAATTCAGGCTGTAACACAAAAAAATGTGGAAAAAGTTAAGAGGTTTGAATACTTTCTGAAAGGGGAAAGGGGGATACCTAGTCAGCTGTAGAACTGAATGCCTTCAACTGAAATGTGTATTCCGCATTTAACCCAACCCCTCTGAATCGAAGAGGTGCGGGGGGGTTGCCTTAATCGACATCCACGTCTTCGGCGCCCGGGGAACAGTACATCAAGTGTGTGTCCCAAATGACACCCTAACTTTCGGTTACGTCTTCGGCACCCGGAGAACAGTGGGTTAACTGCCTTGCTCAGTGGCAGAACTACAGATTTGTACCTTGTCAGCTCAGGGATTCGATCCAGCAAACTTTCGGTTACTGCCCCAACGCTAACCACAAGGCACTCTATATGTATATATCTACCTCAATTACTTCGGATCCCTGTACATTGACTCGGTACTGTTACCCTGTGTATATAGCCAAGTTATCGTTAGTCATTGTGTATTTATTCATTGTGTTATAATTTGTTTATATTATTTTACTCTCTGCGTTGTTGGGAAGGGCCCGTAACTAAGCATTTCACTGTTAGTCTACACCTGTTGTTTACAAAGCATGTTACAAATACAATTTGATTTGATTGATTTGATAGTAGCTCCATGAATGGTGGTGCAATTAGCACAAGCTTGACTGCACAAATGTAATCAGCTGACAAGATTGTGCTAATGCAATGAGGCCAGTTAACCAGTCAAGGCGTTCAAGAGAGACAAATAGTTGCATGAACATGATTCTCCAGTCCAGCCTGACCAGCTCTGGGAGGGCCATGTTGTCACTAACAGTTTGATAGTCTAGCAGTTAGGAGAAACACACGATCCTCATCACATTGCGAACATTACAAACATCTGGCAATGGTAAAATTGTAAAAAATCTAAACACACCAGTCTGGAACCACACCACCACACAAAAACAAAAACAGGTCCTTGTGTTTCAAACTAAAATGTAGATTTTCCATGAGAGGACGGTTATGCAATTCTGACATTAAGCAGAAGATGACATTACTCATGGTCTTGTCCTCAGTGAATAAAGGCACTATGTAGAGCCACATTCATATCAGTGAGCCTTGACTTGGGTTGCGTCTCAAATGGAATCTTATTACCTATATAGTGCACTACTTTCGACCAGGGCCCATAAGGCTCTGGTAAAAAGTAGTGCACTATAGTGAATAGGGTGTCAATTGGGACACACCCTTGATGTACTGGGTAGCCATAGGAAGCTGAAGAAATGGCACTCTAAAATAACCTGCAGATCAAGTGTTCATCTTTGTGCAACATATGCACTTTCAACATCCTCTAGGTGATCTGGCATGTGCATGCAATTCAATAGGGTGTCCAATCAAAAACACGTATTTTGACCAATGGTTAAAACAATATGTTAATTGTGTAGATACTCCTCTAAGAAATGTATCGATCATAATCTGTTCAAAAGTAAGAGTTTTTACTCTTGTAGGATGGTCAAAATTAGGGTGACTAAATCAATAGAGGCCAGAGAAAAAAAGTGGTCAAAAATCTGGAAAATAGCATTACGCCAGCTAGGCTGGATGCTGTGAGAGAATTAAGACTAACTGTCATCTTTCGTCTCGATTCCTGAGGACATAAAACAATATAGAGGTAAGATAGATATTTATTTTGAGACATGACATGTAGTATTTTCATATTTTAGTATAGGCTTCTCATATTAATGCGAAATTCCTGTTATTTTTAGAAGATTTATCACAAAAACAAGCGTATCTCTGTGAAATTTCTCACAAAAACAAGCGTATATCTGTGAAATTTCTCACAGAAACAAGCATATCTCTGTGAAATTACCTAAATTACCCTCTTTATGCCTTTTTTTGTTGTTGCCCATAACAGAAGGGACATAATCGCAAACAAGAATTACATCAGCTATTACATATGCATTATTCCAAACCACAGCTATAAGGGTGTCACGGTTGTCGTCGGTGAAAGAGGACCAAAACGCAGCAGGTACGTGTATGCTCATCTTGAGAATTTAATAAGTACAAAATGAACACCAAAATAACAAAGCACGAAAAATGAACGAACTAACAACAACTAACAGTCTGGCCAAGCATAGGCTCAACACAGAACAATCACCCACAAATAACAACCACAAACACACCCTAATATATGGGACTCTCAATCAAAGGCAGATAGACAACACCTGCCTTCAACTGAGAGTCCCAACCCCAATCAACACAACATTGAAACACACTCACCAGACTAGACATAGAAATACATAAACATAGACTATAAACCAAAACCCCGGAAATACTAAATCAAACACCCTTTAACCAAACACACCACCCTGAACCACATAAAACAAATACCCTCTGTCACGTCCTGACCAAACTACAATACTAATTAACCCTTATACTGGCCAGGACGTGACAAAGGGGAAGATAAATAATTCCACAAATGCAATAAACCACTGAGGAATTGGCACATTTACACGAATAGAATGAAGGAATGAAAGAAGGAGAAAGAGAATGACAGAATAAACAGAGTGAAAATATTAACGGAGAAAAAATAGAAGGGGGAGAGGAGTGGGGAGGAGGAGGACTTAATCGGCTATGATTATTTGAAATGTCACTAAAAGGCCACCATTAATGTTACAAGGGAAATACAACCATTTGTGACCTTGTCCTGTGTGTAAACTGTGTTATTGCCATCTATACATGTCTTATAAACTCATTACCAAAAGGACAAGGAGGATCATTTTATTCCATTTGGACACCAGACGGAACAAGGAACATGGAATGCTTCTTTTACTTTAGCTGTGTTCGAATACTCTTAATAACCGCACTAACTGTACTTACTGTACTGCTGTACTATCAACTTCCAGTAGACAGGTGAAGCGCTAGTACACAAAACTGAAATGATACCGTTTGTTTACAGTATAATACAATTAACTAATAGTATATAGTACGTAGTATATACTCATTAAGTATGTAGTATACAGTATGTTAGTATGGGTATTCAAACACAGCTTATGTCTTTGTATTTTTCTAATAAATTCTCTACAGACCTGAAAATCCATTGAGCAAAACACAGCTAAACTCAAGTATACTAGCTAGACTCCAGGCTGAATCCCAAATGCCACTCTATTCCCTATATAGTGCACTGCTTTTGCCCAGGGCCCATAGCGCTTTGGTCAAAAGTAGTGCACTATATAGGGAATAGGGTGGGATTTGGTACGTACACTAGCTGCTAGAGCAAACTTCCTCTGCCAGCCTCTGAAGAACCCAACAACACAATGTGCCCTTTTTCAGCGATCATTAGGTTGTCAAGTTTTATTACACTCAAGCACCCGAAGGCCGGTCAATTTGCTGTGACCATTACCTGTACTGGTTAAGTGTTTGTTTAATGGTACACCAGAGGACTGCATGTGACATATGAGATAGAATACAGATGGAAGGCCTGTGGTGCTTGGCAATGGCATCCTTCATTCAACACAACTCATGCGTCTCCTCAGTCATCGCTCCGGCAGATCACATCTCCTCCGCTCTTTCTCTCTTCCGACTTCCTCTGGTTCTGCTTTGTCATAATCCCATGTCTCCTCAGGGACATCCATCCCATATTAAAAGTGGAAATGTATCCGCTTCCATTGTAATTAGAAAACCACTGGAGGCGCAGGCGCTTGATCTCGGCTGGATCTGAGCGCCTCTCGTTATTTACTTGCCTCGCTCATCCAAGGGGACAGAGAGAGAGGCAGAGGTATCGGTTCTGTTTTTCATCCACTTTTAAAAAAAAGTATTTGTATGTAATTTGCTTAAAAACACAATGGCTGGGAGGGGGGGGGGTTAGGATATGAGTCAACGAAAGTGCATGTTTTAAATGAAAGACCATGAGAAAATACACAAACCTTGAAGGATGGAGGCATGCTTTGTTTGCTAGGATCTGTCTGGCATAAACAGTTCTAGGCGTTGCGAAACCTCCAATGGGTCCAAAGTGGTGACTTGTCTTGTAGATGTTTCATGGCGGGGGAGGGACAAAAAAACTAACAACCACTAAGAAAACATCCGGCTTGGTTTCCCGTAAAAACAGCCCAGTAAAAGTGTGTGTCTGCGTGGTGTGGGAGTTGGTTTGAGGACAAGCCAGCCTTTGATGTATCCAGGGCTCAGATGGAACTGAAACAGGTTAGCGGGGGACTGAGATCCACCAGCAGGGCGTGTCCAAGCATCCTACACAAACACTGAGGTCCACATGACGACCAGATGAGTCTAGGGTGTGTCCGTTTCTTTGTGAATCAGGTCCAGAGTTGTATATACCAGATTCAGACACAGACAGTCACCACCCCTTAGCCAGGTTCCAGAGCTGTTCGTCCTGTCTTGCCAACTTCTATGGTTATTGTCGGCAAGACGGCACAAACAGATCTGGGACCAGGCTAAATGACCCTGCTCTAGTCAATAGGAGACATTCCTCAGGGATATGGCTGGGGAACATGCTGTACTGTACCAAAGCTATGTCACTCCGCACATAAACACTGACATGACCACAATCGTAACCAAAACCATTGCTTGTTTCATTCATTCATAAAGGAATGTTCATTTTTTTATAGACGGGCTGGCTGACAATGTCACGAAAATGATGAGCGTGCATTGATGTGGCCGGAAGCCGTGCTTTGCTAGGATTTTGAACGGTCACATAGCTAGTTGTATCTTGTTCTTGATACCATGTGTTGTTTTGAGGTGTTTTGAATTATTTCACGTCAATGATAATACGGCTCAAATTCGCTAGCTAGCTAACCAACAGCAGTAATGATATATTTGGGAGACAGTGCTACAGTCAAATTGTGCAGCAGCATGTGTTGTTATTGTTAACACACTAAATCTAAGGTTCATTGAACCAGCATTTTATTAACACAGTGGTAACATCAGAGAATGGTATGCAACATGAAACAAAATGGAGACTGATGGTTATCACCTACTACGCTACAGTACGTTCAAGCAGTCCTTCACTATTCACACGCAAGTACTCCACGGAGGTCTCTCCATGTTAGTGAATACAGGGGATCTGAGAGACGCATGGAGGGTGAGGGCGGCTTCAGAATGTTTGTTCGCGTTGGTGGGATTAGCCACATGTGTTGCCCACTACACACTGTATGTCAGTGTGAGAACAGATACACATTCATTTCCCATTGGAGCTACAGTTCACAGCTGTAGAGGGAGGGAGGTAAAGGGAGAGGGGGAGAGAGTAGAAAGGAAAGAGAATGAGAGTGAGAGGCAGGAGTCTGACAGAGTGGGAAAGCGGAAGAGTGTGGAAAGGTGGAGAGAGGGAAAGGGAGACGTGAGAGGGCGAGGGAGAGTGCAAAGTGAGCATAGCTGTACAGTATGTGTTTGAGAGTACTCACTGCTGGCTGTTCCTGGCAGTAAGCGTAGCTGGTGTGGTGATGGAGGTGGGCCGGGTACTGCAGGCTGGCGCGGGGGTAGGAGACGGAGTGGCCACTACAGGCCCCCTGTACACTGCTGTTCCATTGAGAGCTAAAGCTTGCTGGGCTCATGGCCGTCTTACTGCTGTGGTATCCTCTCACTGCTGCACTGGGCTGAGGGAGGGGGGGGGGGGGGGGGCAAATGTTAATATAATACTAATAATATAAGAATATAACATAATATATGCCATTTATGCCACGCTTCCATCCAAAGGGAGTTACAATAGCGTGTGCATACATTTTCGTATGGGTGGCCCCAGCGGGAGTTAAACCCACACGATCATGGCATTGCAAGGGTCATGATCTACCAACTGAGCCTCACAGGGCCAATGCATCACTACAAGTTGCCCTCTCTCTCCACGCAAACCCTCACAGCCGGGAGCCCACACATTTACCTGAAACCATCGCAGAAGGAGGGAGGAGGGGGCTGTTGATGAAAATTCTCCATTCCGGGGATTCTGGAACGTTCTCACTTTCTATTTCCCGCTCCCATTTGTTGCTGAGCAGCTGTTGACAAACACCCCTCCCAACCCACCAGTCACGGTCTAGATGTGTTCTTGCTAGAAATGTGCCGATGGGTTTGATATGATGCTTGGATTAGAGTCTGGCAACGTGCAGCCCGTTTGGCATGATGTGTGGGGTATTAGCAGGGCACAGGAGCCACTGCGGTAAAACTTGCTGACAGGCAAAGTTTACACTGCTCTAAGAGGGATGCCTGTAGCCTGCTATGACTACTGGAGCAAGGAGAACTCTGGAACTACAGAGGCTGGTCTTTGACTTACACACTGAAAGAGATGAAATGACAAAATTAGAGATGGAAAGATTGATAACTAAAATAGAAGACTGACAGAGAACAATATCTGTGAGTTATGATGACATCCCACAACTATTCAATCAATTTACTACAGGCATTTTTATCAAAATTCCACTCTGCTGTCATGTCTACAGATTATGTTTATGACAGAGGGAATTGTTATTTGTGAAATAAGAGGATCAAACATGAAGAGCCATATTTTAGTTCAGTGTATCTGTGAGGCATACGAAATAAAACCCCCTCAGATGAACTGCAGTTATACAGTCTGTGCCTACGGAAAGTATTAAGACCCCTTGACCACATTTTGTTACCTTACAGCCTTTTTCTGAAATGTATTAAATAAATACAAATCCTAATCAATCTACACACAATACCCCATAATGACAATGTGAAAACAGGTTTTTAGAAAGTTTTTTGCAAATTTATAAAAAAACAAAAACAGAAATACCTTATTTTTATTCAGACTCGAAATTAAGCTCAGGTGCATACTGTTTTCATTGATCATCCTTGAGATGTTTCTACAACTTGATTGGAGTCTAGCTGTGGTAAATTCAATTGATTGGACATGATTTGGAAAGGCACACCCCTGTCTATATAAGGTCCCACAGTTGACAGTGCATGTCAGAGCAAAAACCAAGCCATGAGGTCGAAGGAATTGTCCACAGAGCTTAGAGACAGGATTGTGTCATGGTACAGATCTGGGGAAGGGTACCAAAACATTTCTGCAGCATTGAAGGACCCAAGAACACAGTGGCCTGCATCATTTTTAATGGAAAAAGTTTTGAACCACCAAGACTCTTCCTAGAGCTGGCCGCCCGGCCAAACTGAGCAATCGGTGGAGAAGGGCCTTGGTCAAGTAGGTGACCACTCTGACAGAGCTCTAGAGTTCCTCTGTGGAGATGGGAGAAACTTCCAGAAGGACAACCATCTCTGCAGCACTCCAACAATCAGGCCTTTATGGTAGAGTGGCCAGACGGAAGCCACTCCTCAGTAAAAGACACATGACAGCCCGCTTGGAGTTTGCCAAAAGGCACCTGAAGACTCTCAGACCATGAGGAACAAGATTCCATGGTCTGATGAAATCAAGATTGAATTCTTTGACCTGAATACCAAGCGTCCCATCTGGAGGAAACCTGGCACCATCACTAGGGTGAAGCATGGTGTTGGCAGCATCATGCTGTGGGGATGTTTTTCAGCAGCATGAACTGGGAGACTAGTCAGAATCAAGGCAAAGATGAACGGAGCAAAGTACAGATAGATCCTTGATGAAAACCTGCTCCAGAGTGCTCAGGACCTCAGACTGGGACAAAGATTCACCTCCCAACTGGACAACGACCCTAAGCACACAGCCAAGACAACGCAGGAGTGGCTTCGGGACAAGTCAGTGAATGTCCTTGGGTGGCCCAGCCAGTGCCCAGATTTGAACCCGATCAAACATCTCTGGAGAGACCTGAAAATAGCTGTGCAGCAATGCTCCTCATCCAACCTGACAGAGTTTGAGAAGATCTGCAGAGAAGAATGGGAGAAACTCCCCAAATACAGCTATGCCAAGCTTGTAGCGTCATACCCAAGAAGACTCAATGCTGTAATCGCTGCCAAAGGTGTTAAAGCAAAGTACTAATTAATGGGTCTGAATACTTATGTAAATGTGATATTTCAGTTTTTAATTTTTAATAAATTACCCAAAAATTCTAAAACCCTGTTTTTGGTTTTTCACTGTGGGTATTGCATGTAGATTGATGAGGAAAAAAAATTTTTTTAATACATTTTTGAATAAGGCTGAAAAGATCAAGAGGTCTGAATACTTTCCGAAGGCAATGTACATCATGGCCAAACATTAACAGTGTCACGCCCTGACCGTAGAGAGCCCTTTTATTTCTCTATTTGGTTAGGTCAGGGTGTGATTTGGGTGGGCATTCTAGATGTTCTATTTCTTTGTTGGCCGGGTATGATTCCCAATCAGAGGCAGCTGTCTATCGTTGTCTCTGATTGGGGATCATACTTAGGCAGCCCTTTTTCCACCTGTGATTGTGAGATCTTGTTTTGGTACTGAGCTTATGCCCTACTGAACGTTATGTTTTCGTTTTGTATTTATTTTGTTTTTTGTTTCGGTGTTCATCTAATAAATATGATGTACGCTTACCACGTTGCATCTTGGTCTCCTTCTTACGACGAATGTAACAAACAGTCTTGTTTATGCATATGTTAGATTTTCACAGGGGTCAGGGGTCGCCTCACTGGGGGGAGACTAGAGAGAGCGATGGATGCAATCTGGCCACACAGCTGCGCTTCCAAACCCATCTAGTTTGCTGGGTCGCAGAGTTGACCGGTGGGAAAAAGGTCAGAGTTCATCTAAATAAATAGGATCCGAAGAGACAGGTTTACAGTGTGCGCTAAGAGACGGTTCCCCCCGAAAGCAGGATAAATGCATTTCTACTGTGTCGGTCTATGAAGTGGCCTTATTGCTTTATGAAAACACATAGAAATACTGTAGAGGGGGTGTTCGTCAATGAGTCAATACTAGCTGTGTGGGCAAGAGCTAGCATTGAACACACATTTACTGCTGCAGTGAAGTATGCATCAATGGCGAGAACTAAAGTGCAGTATCAAGAGCAGCCATGACTATTATACAGCCATTCCAACAGCCATAATCAGAAGAGTAGCATTAAGAGCAACCCAAAGCTTTCGTACATTAATCGCAATGGCCGACACTTTAAGGGCAGTATTCACTAGTTCGTAGAGTTTATGTTCTGCCTAGAGCTAAGCAGCCATGTTCATTAGGCGTATAAATGAGGACAATTGAGGCAGAGCTCATGCAGAGGCATATTGAGGCAGAGCTCATGTTCCAATGCAGAGGTATTTGTCCAGGCCAATAACTCTCTGGGGAGAGATATGTTTTATATATACTGAACAAAAATATAAACGCAACATGTAAAGTCCCATGTTTCATGAGCTGAAATAAAAGATTCCCGAAATTTTCCAGACGAACAAAAACGTATTTCTTTCAAATTTTGTGCACAAATTTGTTTACATCCCTGTTAGTGAGCATTTCTCCTTTGCCAAGACAGTCCATCCACCTGACAGTTGTGGCATATCAAGAAGCTGATTAAACAGCATGATCATTACACAGGTGCACTTTGCTCTGGGGACAATAAAAGGCCACTCTAAAATGTGCAGTTTTGTTACACAACACAATGCCACAAACTCAAGCTTTGAGGGAGCGTGCAATTGGCATGCTGACTGCAGGAATGTCCACCAGAGCCAATGCCAGAGAATTGAATGTTCATTTCTCTACCAATGTCCTTTTAGAGAATTTGGCAGTACGTCCAACCGGCCTCACAACCGCAGACCACCAGGACCTCCACATCAAGCTTCTTCACCATCGTGTGAGACCAGCCACCTGGACAGCTGATGAAACCGAGGAGCGTTTCTGTCTGTAATAAAGCCCTTTTGTGGGGAAATGACCTCCAAAGCCCATCCATGGCTGAGCCCCTGCCCAAGCCCCTGCCGAGTCATTTGAAATCCATAGATTAGGTCCTAAACATTTGTTGTTGTTGTTCAGTATATGTTTTATTCACGAGTTATACAAGACTACAGAGTCATTGACATGCGGCTGAAGCTCCTACGGGCACAGAGATATTCAGCCACATCATATGGGGAAGGGGGCTGTTTCTTAAACAAGAAGGGGAGATCTGAGGGTCTGACACTCCGAGACTGGAATGTGTGTTTGTTCCCCAGACCCTGGCTTCTTGTCACAGGCTTTCAGCAGCTCGTCAGAGCCTTACACGCTGCTCATATTTCTTCATTTTATATGAGGGCCAATCTGCTCTGATTACACAAGTCTTTTCCTGTTCTGATGGGCATGTTATACATGCGGATGAACAGATGTGCATGCACTCAGATATGTAAACGTGCACTTTAAACACAATACTTCCACTGTAAGCTGCTTCATGCCATTTAAACAATACAATAGAAGGTCTATAAATGGAGCTTGGATTAATATTTATTCCAGAAAGTCCCCCTTTATATCATAATGTGTTCCACAAACAGAGGTATGTGTGTTATCTTCTTGGTACAATATGTTTATTCAGTCTGAGGGAAAAGGATAATGTAATGATTCATATTCAGCGTACTGGAGTGTTATCTGTACCATTTGTTCCAACCAAAATACATGTCCCATAAATTAGGGGGGATAAATGCCTCACTTTCAATGATGAGGAAGTGAGTAGGAGGTCGTTACTACATTCATACGTTTAGGAGGAGTTAAGGAACCAGAGCACAGTGACTGCATCCCAAATGGCACCATACTCCCTTTAGGGCTTTAGCACATAGGGCTCTGGTCAAAAGTAATGCATTATAGGGAAGAGGGTGCCATTTGGGACAGATTCAGTGTCTCTCAGGCTACCATTTAATTTTTTTACCACCATCTCTTCCCATCAATGAAACTGTGTGAGGAAGGAAGGGCGCCCCAGGACAGACGTATGGAATACAGAGCTCATTTGTCCTCCCTCTCACATGAAAAATGCCTCTTTATGTAGTATGTAGTTGATAGGCCTATGGACTATAAAAGTACCAAATTTCCTTTGAGAGTAGTGGGAGTCCACTGAAGACACTAATCAGCTTTCAAAGTGAAAATAAACTAAAAAACTTTTGGGTTAATCTCACCATGTTGTTCCCCCTCAGAAGAATACGATCTGACAAAACGATTCCTTGCGTTCGAGGAAATATATGGGAACATGAAATCCCCGACACAAACCGAAAACAGTGGTGTGAAAACCAACTACATCCAATCATAGACACGTCCGATTGCTTTTATATTGGGGTGATTTAACAGAAATACAACTCTGTGAAATCCTCAAGTTGCACGGTTTCCCTGTGCAATATCGACTTTCTCGTAGGATGAGTCTAATAGGCTGAAGCTACAGCCCTTTTTTCCCACAAGTAACCTAAGATCATGTTTCTTTTTTTTCCTAAGGATGTCTGCCTATGCCCATTTCCTTGGGGCTGTGTCAATGTTTACACTTACATTTTAGTCATTTAGCAGACGCTCTTATCCAGAGCGACTTACAGTAGTGAATGCATACATTTCATGCATTTTTTTTCCCCATTTTTTTTTTTTTTTTGTGCTGGCCCCCCGTGGGAATCGAACCCACAACCCTGGCATTGCACACACCATGCTCTACCAACTGAGCCACAGGGAAGATGTTGGGCTCTTCTGGCCTGCGTGGAGAGCTGAGTCTCCAGCCTTCATTTGTATTCAGGTCGGTGTGTCGGGGGGGGGGGGGAGTAGGGTTTGTGACTTCCAGATCGCAGACAGCAATGCCCGAGCTAAGCTTCCTGTTGGCCTTGCTGTGCTCGGGCTAAGCCCTCCATCGAAGGAGCAGGGGTCCCACCTCAAAGGATTGTTCCCTCCCCTTCTCCATTGCGCTCAAGACTCAAGACAACGGTTATCGAAAATGACAGAGAAACCACCATTACACGGATGTAAACATTACATCGCTTGTGGGGTCTCATTTGAAACCCCTGAGGCGCCGATGGAAATTTGGCTCCTCATGCTGAAAGTTCCAAAACTCGATCCCCAATGAGTAAATAACAGAGTGCCAAAGTACTTTCATTAGGGAGAAATGAGCGGTTTCAGGGTGAAAGACCAACCGACACAAAAGTCATCCCAGATGGTATTAGCTAGGCTTAGGATATTGTCTTCCAGAGCGATCGCCACGCCTCGTTGCCCCATTTGGCTGGGTATGAAAGAGATCCAGCCTCACTGGCATCCCCCTGATAACTGGCTTCCTGAAACTTGCGTGGCGTGAAATAGGCCCCTCTGTCCCAGATGTTCTCCATCGCGTACCATCCCTACACAGTCACCTTGCAAGACGCTGCCTCGTCTTTCTGTCAATATCTCTGTCAGAACTCAGGTGGGAAGGGAAATGCTACTGGTTCCGTGAGTCACTGCACCCCCCCCCCCCCCCACCACCACCAACTGAGGCAGAGGATTGCATGGTTTCAAGTGTAACCAAGGCAACAGGGTGTAACCAAACCCCTCTAGTTGAGGAGCATGTGGGAAGTCTGACAGGTTCACACTTCTCTCTGGATTGTTTCTCTACGGAGGATTGAGAGTGAGAACTTACCCAAGGGCTTCCTACGGTAGCTATAGCTATCGCAGGGGGCTGAAGAGGGCCAGCATTCTCTCTCTCTTTCCCTGCTTCTTTTCATGCTCCAAACACTTGAAGATCTGAGACGGTGGCTGGAGACATGGTGGAGGGGTGTAACCAAGGCAACCGGGTCAGAATGCAACATTATACATGGGGTAGCTGCCTGACAACATTTCAAACAGGCTGCATAACCTTGGACTTGGGGCAGCAGCTTTGAGTATAGAGGCAGACTTCTGCCCCACTGTTCTCAAAATCCCTACTGACCCATATTCACCACATACATTACACAACTATAAACCTACCTGTTTTGCAGTGTGCCACTACCTTCAATAATTTGACAGAGACACATATTTGACAGATAGAACACCATTCATGTTTTATTCCAGTTCGAAGAGACAACAATAACGTCTTCTGTAAACAGAGCTCTGATGCTGGACAGTGGTGTGAAGCCCTCTGAGGTGTTGATAAGGCGATTTACTGGGTTGTCTCTAACCTGAGAAACTCCCTGTTGAACCAAGACGTCCATTCTACAAAGTAGCCTCCGAACCCCACGTCTGAGTCTTATCCATCCTCTCCAAATATTATTCCTGGCCCTGACACATGTTTATGCACTGATGAACCTGGTGCCAGGGGGTTGAGTACTACTGTGAAGCCGGAGTGTTGAGTACCGCTGTGAAGTTGGATGTGAAGCCACCTGCATCCTGGAGCTCTTCTTTTCTGGGAGGTGACTGACTGACTCCTCTACAGTTGTTAATGCAGCCTCCTAGGCGGTGTCCCAAATGAAAAGAAAGACACTATATAGGGAATAGGGTGCCATTTGGGACATCTCTAGTATCAAGGGCTGCTCTGCTCCGCCTTCTGATACCTAACCCTCTCCAGAAATCCGAGAGCTCTCTTCAATGACCCATGTTTGGATACGTTGAGAAAAGAAGCAGTGGTTCGCCCCCCACTGGAGAAAAGACTAAAACATTTACAAAAAGGTACTTCAGCAAAAGGGCAGACTGAGGCCATGACCATATACAGTCATTGGATGAGGAACGGGAGCAGCAAAATAACTGACTGCTTTCTTACTGTACAGTATGTAAAACCAATGCAAGAATGCAAAAGTATGCAAATCTACCCAGCGACAAGGTTCATTATGACATACTGTAAGTACACCCCTCTGACACTTCACACCAGAGAACAGGAAGCCCTGTCTGAAAGCCGAAATGCCACGCACAGTAATGCACTGTGCTGTAACCTGTTAGCAGCGGTGCTGAACACCTGAATGCTGTATAGAGTGCCTGTTAATGCTTACAGCAGTTATCCACAATGATTACAGCAGTTGTCCACTGTTTCACCCACACTGTGTCGAAGTGACTCACACCTACACAGGAATGTTCTGACTCTCTCTCTCTCTTTCCCTCTGCATCTTTCTCTGTATCTCTCTCTTTCCTCTCTTTGTCTATCAATCTCTCCTTCTCTTGATCTCCCTCTCGCTCTCTCCCTCTCTTTATTCTCTCTCCTTCTCTGTCTCTTACTTTGTCCCCCCCTCTCTCTCTTCATCTCCCTGTCTCCCTCTCATTCCCTCCCTCCCATCCCCCGTTCTCTCTCTCTCCCCTCTCTCTCTCTCGCTCTCTCTCTCAGTCAGGAGATGATGGATGCCTGTGAAATGCCCGAAGCCCCTCAGTAGAGGAGAGTAAATCCCTGGTGACTCACAGAGGGGCATCCCATTAGAACAACACCTGTGCACTGGCAGGTACAGTGTCACGTGTCCACTAAGTGATGCAGCATGCTCAGTAGTCTGTACTCATAGTGCTGGGGATGGGTACCATATAGACTGGCTTCAATTACATCAAAGGAATTACACCTGTGCCTATAATCTGTGGAAATGAACCAATCTGTAGGGTTAGCTTTGATTCCAAAAAGTACTTCAATGAATGCATCATGACATGTTTGGTGGAAACATTAACATACAGTAACTATACATCAAATATTCCAGTAAGTCTTTTGTTTGATTACAAAAAATGATCAATATCTATAACTTATAGGTGGAATTAAAAGTCCCTGCAGTCTGGCATTCATGCATGCGGCAGTGGAATCTTGCGTCTGTTAGTACAGGCGTGAAACAGCTGTCCCTCTCCCAGTGTAGTGAGGTGACGTAGTGTGTTCCATGGCAGCGTCTGTCAGAGCCTGTTTAAATCTGAGAAGGCTGAGTCACAAATGGCCCCGAATTCTCTCTATAGCGCACTACTTATGACTAGAGCCCTATGGGCCCTGGTCAAACGTAGGGTGTTATATAGGGAACAGGGTGCCATTTGGGATGCGCTTTGAGAGAGTGAGTCGGTCGTCCTGCAGTGTCCTTGGGTCTGTTGCCTGCGTTCCCTAGCTCCAGATGGGCCGGGGTGCAGCGGGTGCTGCAGCACGTCTCTGAATGACGTGCACGCGGACTCCAGAAGCCTTGCTGCTCTTTCTGGGGCCAGATACCCGAAACTCACACATCTGTGTGCATCAGGGCACATACCATACTATGCATCGGGGTACATACTGTGTATGAGAAAACACACACGTGGTTTCCTACAAATGGGACAATGATGGCATTATTTTAGTATGTCGGTTTTGGCCATCCAAATATGTACGCACGCACATAAGCACAAGGAAAAAACACACCCAGTTTTGAACTATGAAGAATGAGTGTGTGACAAACATTCTTTATGGTCCTTAACATCAAAACAAAATGTACTCTCTCCAAACTCTTACGTAAAGCCTGCAGTTTCCCCTCAGCCTGTAAATCCTCTCTCTCTCTCTCTCTCTCTCTCTCTCTCTCTCTCTCTCTCTCTGTTGTGTTTTCTCCATCAGATCCCCATGGAGGCTGGGAAATGAAGAATTAAGACAAGGGCAAGAGAAAACAAAAGACGGAACGAAGTTTGAGAAATACTGCAGTCTTCGATAAAAGTCTATTTTCTCAACACTTTGTCTCCACAGAATATGATCATTTTCCTTTAAATGCAATAATGTTTTTGTGCTCAAATGAAAACTGTGATGTGTGGCTTAGAGTTGTAGTTATGAGTTTCTCATATGAGGCTTGTCTCCAGAATGACTAATTGAATGCTTGTAAGAATTGTTGTATGCAACCATCAAGACCAAGGTTCCCTGAGGGACTCTTTGCTTGTCTTTCATAGACAGGAGCCTTGTCTGAATATGGCCCTTGTAAGTGTTTGACCATGCTTGCATTATTTCTCATTCTACTGAAGAAGGTGTTGTACATTTTTTTGCTAAACAACTATTCACAATTTCACTTCACTGAATTAAGAAGCAACTCAAACAGTTGTAGAGCCCGACCGATATGGGATTTTTGGAGACGACAACGATTTCGATTTTAGTGGAAATATTTCAAATATATACACCGATTTAACCATGGCAAGGTGACCATAGTTATTCCCTCCGTAAGGCAATCAAACAGGCAAAATGTCAGTACAGAGACAAAGTGGAGTTGCAATTCAACAGCTCAGACATGAGACGTATGTGGCATGGTCTACAGACAATCATGGATTACAAAGGGAAAACCAGCCACGTCAGCCACGTCTTGCTCCCAGACAAGCTAAACACCTTCTTCGCCCACTGTGAGCATAACACAGTGCTACTGTACCAACGCAGCTGTGGGCTCTCGTTTTCCGCGGCCAACGTGAGTAAGACATTTAAACATGTTAACCCTCGCAGGGACGACAACAGTAGTAGGCCTGATTACCAACAATGATGAGACAGCCTGCAGGGAGGAGGTGAAGGCCCTAGCAGAGTGGTGCCAGGAAAATAACCTCTCCCTCAACGTCAACAAAATGAAGGAGCTGATCGTGGACTTCAGGAAATAGCAGAGGGAGCACGCCCCTATCCACATCGACGGGACCGCAGTGGAGAAGGTGGAAAGCTTCAAGTTCCTCGGCGTACACATCACTGACAATTTGAAATGGTCCACCCACACAGACTCTTCAACCTCAGGAGGCTGAAGAAATTTGGCTTGGCCCCTCAGAAACTTTTACAGATGCACGATTGAGAGCATCCTGTCGGGCTGTATCACCACCTGGTACAGCAACTGCACCGCTCGCAACCGCAGGGCTCTCTAGAGGGTGGTGCATTCTGCCCAACGCATCACTGGGGCCGCCCTGCCTGCCCTCCGGGACACCTACAGCACCAAATGTCACAGGAAGGCCAAAAATATCATCAAGGACATCAGCCACCCGAGCCACGGCCTGTTCACCCCGCTATCATCCAGAAGGCAAGGTCAGTACAGATGCATCAAAGCTGGGACTGAGAGACTGAAAAACAGCTTCTATCTCAAGGGCATCAGACTGTTAAATAGCCATCACTAGCCAGGTACCAACCAGTCACTCGACCCTACACCTTAGAGGTTGCTGCCCTATATACATAGACATGGAATCACTAGTCACTTTAATAATGGAACACTAGTCACTTTAATAATGTTTACACACTCCTTTACTCATCTCATATGTATATACTGTATTCTATTCTACTGTATTTTAGTCTATGCTACTCAGACATTGCTCGTCCTAATATTTAGATATTTCTTCATTCCATTCTTTTACTTTTAGATGTGTATATTGTTGTGAATTGCTAGATACTACTGCATTGTTGGAGCTAGGAACACAAGCATTTCGCTACACCCGCAATAACTTCTGCTGAATATGTGTATGGGACCAATAACATTTGATTTGATTTGATTAACCAATATATCTGCCAATATTTGTGTTATTATTGCTGGAATTAATTTTGTATTTATTTCTCTTCATGGATTGTGCATAAAACAGCCCTACAAAGACACTCAGAAAGTTGATTTCTTACATTTGAGGAAAGAACATTAATGTAACCGCCACATAGAATTCAGGAGAACCAGAAAGACTAGATTATTTTGTTTTGTTTGTCACGTCGGTATGAATGATTCGGGAGACAGGCGCAGGAATGCGTAATAGTTTTTTAAATTTCTTACCAAAATTACGGCGTGCCGTGTAAAGCCACGGGGACGATGACCAAACAAACACCATACAAAACACAGGGTAGAAACCCAAAACAAAAGAGCGAGGAATACCTTGAATAAATAACACAAGCGCCCAATGATTAACCCACGGGATGAGACCCGTAATCATCTGCGCATTCCACAATGGCACGAAAGCCACGAAAGCCAAAACACACAGCACAGGTACTCACACGCACCAACGGACATTGTAACAATAATCGACAGCAACATGGTGAACAAACGGCACATATATACAAATACAATCAGTGGGAATAGGAGCCAGGTGTACGCAAGGAAAGTTCCAGAGGGATCCGTGACATTGTTACTCTAGTTTAGTAAAAGGAGGTTAAACTGCTGTGCTTCCAGCCAAAAAAATGGCCTAGATTCTGAAGAATGAGCTGCCTCATGCTAGACATAGGACACATTTTCAATGTATTACTATTTAGGTATGTTTTCATCGATTGTAGGGCTGTAGCCACTGATTTCTGGTAGTTGTCACTTGAAAGGAAAAACAATAATTTGCCGCTGGCACAGTGCTGCTTCTCGCACCATGCGTTGCCTCTGCGCTATCTGGGACCCTTGGGACATCCCTACATATGGTTACGGTAAGGGTTAAGGTTCGGGTTAGGTAAGGGTTAAGGTTAGGTTTTAGCGTAGGGACATCTGAAGGACCCCAGATAGCACTAACCCTCAGTGAATGGTGTCAAGTACTCTCACACAGCAAGTTAGCTGGCTAGTTAGCTAGCACTCGTCATGGGAATGGGGGTGGCAATTGGCGAAATGTGAATTTGAACCACTCCCTACCAAGTGACAAGGAACCCATACATCAAAACGTAGCTACGAAGTGCTACTTTGTAACCTTTTTTTTAGTGTCTCTGAAAACATTTGAATGAAAGAGTTTCAGGAATACCCATCGCAAAGAACAATAACACACCAGATTTCGCTGGCTTCACTTCAAAGGGCTGTAACGTTAATGTTACCACAGAGTTGAACGTTTTTAGCACGGCACTTACTTTATTTGGACAAAACATTCATTGTTTGTCCTGACACCCTACCATGACACTTCACGTAACAGTATATGGCCAGTGCGCATTTTTGGCACTTCATTGCGCTGGCAAGCTTCCATCTACTCAGCACTCACCATAGAAGTAGTAAACTAAGAGTTCGTTCACAGTAGTTCACTCTCCTCTCCAACTGGTATAGTTGCGTTGGCCCAGTGGTAGTGACTAGTGTCTTAGTGTTGCACGCCAATGCAAGATAGGCTTATAGCCATTTTCTCTAAATCTTATATTGGTCCTTTTCAATTGATTAATCGCCAATACAAATACATCGGTCAAAGGTTAATATCGGCTGATAATATCAGTCAACCGATAAATCGGTCGGGCTCTAAACAGTTGTCCTTTTCTTCATGAGGATGGCAAAGATGGCGCCGACGAAGAGGGCGACATCTTACGAGTTCCAACCAAACTTTGCTATGTAGTGACTTTTATTGTGTTAATCTTTACTTTTTTGTACAGAAAGTTCATGCTATTATCACATATGACCGCCAAACACTGCAATACCAGGGCGCATTCTCAAAGCATGCGCAGACCAGCTGTCAATTTTCTTCACAGACATTTGGAATCTATCCTTGTCCCAGTCTGTAATCCCAACATGTTTCAAGGTGACCACCATTGTCCTTATTCCCAAGAGCTCCAAGGTAACCTGCCTAAATGACTATCGACCTGTAGCACTCACATCTGTAATAATGAAGTGCTAAAAAAGGCTGGTCAAGACACATATCAACACCATCATCCCAGACACCCTAGACCCACTCCGATTCACATACCGCCCCAACAGATCCACAAATGGCACAATCTCAATTGCACTTCACACTGCCTTCTCCCAACTGGACAAGAAGAGAAATAACTATGTGAGAATGCTGTTCATAGACTACAGCTCAGAATTCAACTACATAGTCCCCTCCAAACACTTCACCAAGCTAGAGACCCTGGAACTGAACCCCTCCCTCTGCAACTGGATCCTTGACTTCCTGATGGTCCAGCCCCAGGTGGCGAGGGTAGGCAACAACACCACCACGCTGACCCTCAACACGCGGGCCCTTCAGGGGTGTGTGCTTAGTCCCCTCCTGTAGTCCCTGTTCAACCCATGACTGCGTGATTACACAAAACTCCAACACCATCATCAAGTTTTCCGACAACATGACAGTGGTTGGCCTGATCACTGACGGCGATGAGTCAGCCTATTGTACATGATTTGGAAATGCACACACCTGTCTATATAAGGTCCCATAGTTGACAGTGCATGTCAGAGCAAAAACCAAGCCATGAGGTCGAAGGAATTGTCCGTAGAGCTTGTGCAGAGGCACAGATCTGGGGAAAGGTACCAAAAAAAATCTGCAGTATTGAAGATCCCCCAAGAACACAGTTGCTTCCATCATTCTTAAATGGAAGAAGTTTGGAACCACCAAGACTCTTCCTAGAGCTGGCTGCCCGACCAAACGGAGCAATCGGGGGAGAAGGGTCTTGGTCAGGGATGTGACCAAGAACCTGATGGTCACTCTGACAGAGCTCTAGAGTTTCTCTGTGGAGATGGGAGAACCTTCCAGAAGGACAACCATCTCTGCAGCACTCCACCAATCAGGCCTTTATGGTAGAGTGGCCAGATGGAAGCCACTCCTCAGTAAAAGGTACATGACAGCGCGCTTGGAGTTTGCCAAAAGGCACCTAAAAGGCTCTCAGACCATGACAAACAAGATTATCTGGTCTGATGAAATCAAGATTGAACTCTTTGGCCTAAATGCCAAGCGTCACATCTGAAGGAAACCTGGCACCATCCCCACGGTGAAGCGTGGTGGTGCCAGTATCATGCTGTGGGGATGTTTTTCAGGGGCAGGGACTGAGACACTAGTCAGGATCGAGGAAAAGATGAACGGAGCAAAGTACAGAGAGATCCTTGATGAAATCCTGCTCCAGAGTACTCAGGACCTCAGACTGGGACAAAGGTTCACCTTCCAACAGGACCACGACACTAAGCACACAGCCAAGACAACGCAGAAGTGGCTTCGGGACAAGTCTCTGAATGTCCTTGAGTGGCCCAGCCAGAGCCCGGATTTGATCCCGATCGGACATCTCTGGAGAGACCTGAAAATAGCTGAGCAGCAACGCTCCTCATCCAACCTGACAGAGCTTGAGAGGATCTGCAGAGTAGAATGAGAGAAACTCCCCAAATACAGGTGTCAAGAAGACTCAATGCTCTAATTGCTGCCAAAAGTGCTTCAACAAAGTACTGACTAAAGGGTCTGAATACTTATGTAAATTTGTTATATATAAATATATTTTTTGTAATAAATGTGCACAAATTTCTAAAAATCTATTTTTGCTTTGTCATTATGGGGCATTGTGTGTAGATTGATGAAGGAAAAAAAAACGATTTAATCAATTTTAGAATAAGGCTGTAACGTAACAAAATGTGGAAAAAGTCAAGGGATCTGAATACTTTCCGAAGGCACTTTATATACAAACTGAATTCATAATGGATTAAATATTTTTTTTCTCATCCATCTACACACAGTACCCCATAATGACAAAGGGAAAATATGTTTTTAGAAATGGTTGCACATTTATTGAAAGAGAAATACGGAAATACTGTATCTCATTTACATAATTATTCACACCCGTGAGTCAACACTTTATAGAAGCACCTTTTTAGGGCAGCCCAGCCCCAGAAGTGACTCTTCTTATCAACTATATGCAATAATTTGCAATGTGTTGTCTTAGGTATTCAACATTCTCTGTGTTGGTCTTGCCTACCCCCTTCATTACACCTCTGAGAATCAGAGGTTACATCATGGAGGTCTGATATCTGATTGGAGGTTAACTTTACAGTAATTATATTGGTATAAAAGGGTCTTACATGCATTGTTCTTTAACTTTTTTGTTCCTGACCTGCTGTGGTGTTCTTTCTTTTTTCTCTCTCCACCCCATGGACTTTTTGGGCATGGCCTTTCAGGCAATGATTTCTCTCTCTCTTTCTGGCGATGCTTAGAATAATGCCTTGTAATGCTTGTTAATGCTTTGTAACTTAAGTTGACGCCTTGTATGTGAATCAATTCATTTGACCAAGTAATTAAATACACTTCTATTTAGAATTCCATTCTCAGACATTTCTTCCTTGCCCATTACTGTAACTAAACCATAGTCTTCTTGCATACTGCTATTTATATTCTGGAATAACAGATAAAGATAATTCATTTAATGAGCTAATTTCTTAGTCTGATTACGAGTCGCATGTGAGGTATTTATAATATCATACATGATAAATACTACTGTCCACTACACCTTTGGCAGCGATTACAGCTGTGAGTCTTTCTGTGTAAGTCTCTAAAAGCTTTCCATATCTGGATTATTTTCAAAATTCTTTAAGCTCTGTCAAATTGTTGTTGGTCATTGCTAGACAACCACTTTCAGGTCTTGCCAAATAATTAAGTAGATTTAAGTCAAAACTTTAACTCGGCCACTCAGGAATATTCACTTACTTCTTGGTAAGCAACTCCAGAGTAGATTTGTGAACCGATTCAGGAAACTAGGCGTATGTCGCAAGTCACGACTTAACAGGAGAGTCATTTGAACGTTTTATCAAAATGCAATTTTTGGGCAGAAACGCCTTCTTGAACATGTGAAGTTTCATTTGCCTTAATAATAAACTCGTATGCAATCTGTAAATACAAATACAATTGTTAAATCAGGAGCCTTGTTGGTTAAGCCACAGAAAAAGCAAGCAACTGTCCCACTAGCCATGATTGGCTGAGATAATGAGTGGGCTGACAATGCCGAGAGAGGAGTTCAGATTGGTCTGCCATAGAAGCTCGTCAGTCTGTGTTGGTAATCCTGTCAAACGCGGCTTTTAAAAAAATTTATTGTGTAGTGGAGCTGCATAAGTGTGGCTCTCCACTTTCTGGAGGATCAAGTTTTGAAATCAGTGGAATTAGAGTATGATAGCTAAAGAGATGGAGGAAACACCTTTCGCTGGATTTCATCTTCAAACTAAGGGCAACCGTGGCATGGCATTCCTGACAGGGAGACGCGTCCGTGCACAATGATGTATACAGGTTGGAAAGTCTAGCGTTATCTAGCTAACGTTACATTTTCAGATAGTACATGCTTTCTAATTTTGACAGAAAATGGTTTCATTTCAAGCTAACGTTAGCTGGCTGGCTCCCTAGCGGATGTTATTATTTGTTTCCCAGAGCCGTTTGCTGTTCTAGTTAGAGCCTAATGTTAGCTAGCTAACATTGAACCTGGTTGGTTAGCTCCCAGTACTGTGGATTTGTTGGCTCTGTTTATTGTTTAACTAGCTAACGTTGGCTGGCTGGCTTGTTAGCTAACGCTACGTGACGTGTGTACAACACCCGTTGAATATGGCCGGTGTCAGTAAACGTCTGCAAAAAAATAATGAAATTGTTGCCAGCAGAGCTGGTTAGGCTGTTTTCATGTTATCCAGAGGTAAACAAATCATTGGCCATAGTGCCAAGTGTGCACTTCGAGAGCGAAACGAGATGGGTGGGGATAAAGCTTAGGGTGAGGGTGTGAACGATGCTGAATGAGTATAGACAAAGCTCTTCACTAGATACCAAAACATTCAAAGCCGATCTTCTCAAAAGTGAGTTTACAAGTTGATCAACTTTCAAATTACTTTCCCATTGTTCCTCAAATACAGTGTATGGTATACCATTTTGTAGCTCTGAGTCTCTACTTTTAAATAATGTAAAAAACACAATTTAAAATGTTGCTACATAAGACCAAATCCAGGTGGTGAGTCACATTTGGCATTTGGTGTTTAGGTTATTGTCCTGCTGAAAGGTAAATTAATCTCCCAGTGTCTGGTGGAAGCATACTCAAACAGGTTTTCCTCTAGGATTTTGCCTATCCTGAAAAGCTCCACAGTCATTAACGATTACAAGCATACCCAGAACATGATGCAGCCACCACTGTGCTTGAAAGTATGGAGAGTTGTCATGTCATCCCCGCTCCTCCCATCCAGCGTTCGACGTCGCCGGTTTACTAACCACCGGTCCTGGGAACCATCATTACCATCATTACATTTCTCTTGTGTTACTATTTTATATTGATCTTTAAACTCTGCATTGTTGGGAAGTGCTCGTAAGGAAGCATTTCACAGTAAAGTCTACACCAGTTGTGTTCGGCATGTGACAAATACGATTTGATTTAAGTAACTTCAAAAGCTTTTGTAGCTTATTGAAAGACACAGCTGACCATGAAACATCTTTTTTGAAACATCTTTGTTTGTACTGTAGGGCTCACTCTGTGGAATGTTCAAGAAGCACAATCAACTCACTATGTCAGGGACAGCTCATTTGGTCCTGCACTAGATTTACCACGAAGCTTGATAGCTTAGAAATGTTACACAGGATTTAACCTTTAAAAAATGCACCTATTATGTAAATAATTTGAGAACTATAGCGGAGCAAGACACTTAAACATGCTCTTGATTGCCCCCATTACATTCAGTCGTTGGACTGCTTGTCTATTGTGATTGAAAAAGCTCTACATTCAATTCTCCGCTTGTCTAATTCTGGTATGGCAGGGAGCAGCACATTCACAGTATACAGGGTGTCAGGCTGAATTCACAGAACACACTGTTCTATCCACCTCTCTCTCTCTCACGCTCTCTTACTGTCTCTTACTCCCCCATTTTCTCTCCATCTCACCCTCTCTTGTTCTCTCGTTCCATGAGAGACAGGGAGTGGGGGTTGCCAAGGGAGGGGAAGAAAGTGATCTTGTTTTGGCCAGTATATTTTCGACAGCCACTCTTCACCCTAGTGGAGCAGAACAAGCCATGCATGCACAGTCATGAACACATTGACAATAATGGAAAATCTGAAAATACTGTCTGATTCCCAAATGGCACCCTATTCTCTACATAGTGCCTATGGGCCATGGTCAAAAGTAATGCATTATGTAGGGAATTGAGTGCCATTTGGGAAGCGGTCACTGGAGAGAGACCGCAGTGGTGTCGCCATCACCATCAAAGCACCACCTGAGGGTGTTGACTTGACCTGACAATGATCTCAATGGGGAACGAAACGTTTCATTTTGGTGTGTCTTCATAGATCACCGTGGGAGCATATCAGAGTTTTATGCGCTCCAGACATCCTTCGTTTCTTTACATTTGTTTTTCTGTCCAACAGCTCGACCTGTGGGAATTGTGTCCTTACCTTTTTCATACCACAGAGTCTCTGCTGTATTTCATGAACGCATCTGTAAGAGCACCAGGGATATGTGAGGAATTTATATTTCATGTCAAAAGCTATGGCTGGGTTCGTTTGCTTTGACGGAGAGAGACTGTCAATTGATCTGATCTGGCTAATTCTGAGGAGATACTTAAAAGGCCAATGAAGTTCGAGCGTAAAATGTATATTTACCACATCTAATGTGTTGACACATTCTTCAGCATTTGTCATCTAAGAGCTTCGATTTAAGTCCCCTCTTGCCACATGCACGGCAAACTACAGATAAACGAGGACAAACTCGCATGCTTCAGATGAAAGCACACTGAGTGGATCGGAACAGTCAGAGAAGTAGAAGTCATAGGAAATGGATAAATGAGAAGCAAATGTCAAGACACCTCACAACAATGTACAATATTTTGAGTGGAATGCAATCAGATTTCAGGTCAAGCCACAGCACTGTTACAGCAACATTGAAGGTTTCGGATGATATTCACTATGCTCTGGTTAAAAAGTTGTGTTCATAGATTTGTCAAAGGGATTTGAAACTGTGGACCATACTGTCTTGGTGCAAAGACTGAAGTGTATTGAGATTACTGGTAATGCCCTAGAGTGGTTTGTGAACTACCTGTCAAATAGAACTCAGTGTGTTAAGGCAATTAAGGCCGATGGTTGTCTGACATCATAAAGCTGCACTCAGGTGTACCTAAAGGGTCCATTTTAGGTCCACTGTTGTTTATTATGTAGATCAACAAAATTGGGAGACAGATTGAGACAGCTGATGTACATTTTCCTGTTTGACACTGTTCTCTATTCAAGTGGCAGCAGCTTGATTTTGACCTTTGAAAAAGCTCAAATAGCTTTTAACATTATTCAACAGAATCTGTACTATTTGAAGCTTGTTCTGAATTCCTCCAAAACCAAATACATGGTATTTTCCAATACTAAACTCTGAAAACCAGGCACATGCCATTCCGGTCTCCAAAGTGCCCTTTTGGGTGATGGTATAATTCCTCCCCCCCAAAATGTTTTTGTATACATTTTTGTCGTTGTTCTGAACCCACTGGCTGCAAGTCGTCATTAAATTGACCTAAGATAATGAATATAGCTAGCTACCAACATTTGTAATCCATTTGCCCATTCATAGTTTGTCATCAAAGCATCCATATGAGGTATTCTTCACCATCATTTTTGCCTTAGCCAAAATAACTTTAATATTGTGGTGAATATTTGTTGGTTCATGATGATATCACTGAATATGCATCCAAAGTCAAGGCAAAGGCATACAGCTAAGTGCTTATGAAACTGCCCTTCTATCCTGGGTTTCACAACAGATACCAAAGGAGGAGGTCTTCTAGCATCACAAGAGGAGGACTGGGTTAGGCAAACAGCAATGACTGTAATAGATCTGTGCTACATGACTATAGAGTTATTATGAAATATGAAATTACCTTGACATGACATAATAATTATGGTTATTAGATTATGAAGTTATTATTTAAGAGCATTGATGATTAATCACAATCTGTATTTAAAAAATATAGCCATCTAGTTAGCTAGCCATTTTGTTAACTGTAGCATATATTAGCCTAATGAGTCTGCTTGCTAACAACATTATCAGTAATATTTTCTCACGGGGCGGGGGGGGGTTTGGGAAGTTTGAGCACATACCCCTCAAAAGGTATGGCCCTGCTGCTATAGGCAAGCAGTCGGAAACTAGAAAAGATGCTGAAAACACCAAGCAAAGGAAAATAAACAGACAAATGCATTTTAGGTGACAATCAGAGGAGAAACTAGATGGACCCTGATCTCTCTTTTGAAGAACATATCAAGACTGCTTCAAGGACAGCTTTTTTCCATCTACGTAACATTGCAAAAATCAGAAACTTTCTGTCCAAAAATGACGCAGAAAAATTAATCCATGCTTTTGTTACTTCTAGGCTCGACTACTGCAATGCTCTACTTTCCGGCTACCCGGATAAAGCACTAAACAAACTTCAGTTAGTGCTAAATACGGCTGCTAGAATCCTGACTAGAACCAAAAAATTTGATCATATTACTCCAGTGCTAGCTTCCCTACACTGGCTTCCTGTTAAGGCAAGGGCTGATTTCAAGGTTTTACTGCTAACCTACAAAGCATTACATGGGCTTGCTCCTACCTATCTTTCCGATTTGGTCCTGCCGTACATACCTACACGTACGCTACGGTCACAAGACGCAGGCCTCCTAATTGTCCCTAGAATTTCTAAGCAAACGGCTGGAGGTAGGGCTTTCTCCTATAGAGCTCCATTTTTATGGAATGGTCTGCCTACCCATGTGAGAGACGCAGACTCAGTCTCAACCTTTAAGTCTTTACTGAAGACTTATCTCTTCAGTAGGTCCTATGATTAAGTATAGTCTGGCCCAGGAGTGTGAAGGTGAACGGAAAGGCTGGAGCAACGAACCGCCCTTGCTGTCTCTGCCTTGTCGGTTCCCCTCTTCCCACTGGGATTCTCTGCCTCTAACCCTTTTACAGGGGCTGAGTCGCTGACTTACTGGTGTTCTTCCATGCCGTCCATGGGAGGGGTGCGTCACTTGAGTAGGTTGAGCCACTGACGTGGTCTTCCTGTCTGGGTTGGCGCCCCCCCCTTGGGTTGTGCCGTGGCGGACATCTTTGTGGGCTATACTCGGCCTTGTCTTCGGACGGTAAGTTGGTGGTTGTAGATATCCCTCTAGTGGTGTGGGGGGCTGTGCTTTGGCAAAGTGGGTGGGGTTATATCCTGCCTGTTTGGCCCTGTCCGGGGGTATCATCGGATGGGGCCACAGTGTCTTCTGATCCCTCCTGTCTCAGCCTCCAGTATTTATGCTGCAGTAGTTTATGTGTCGGGGGGCTAGGGTCAGTCTGTTACATCTGGAGTATTCTCTTGTCTTATCCGGTGTCCTGTGTGAATGTAAATATGCTCTCTCTAATTCTCTCTTTCTTTCTTTCTTTCTTTCTCTCGGAGGACCTGAGCCCTAGGACTACCTGGCATGATGACTCCTTGCTGTCCCCAGTCCACCTGGCCATGCTGCTGCTCCAGTTTCAACTGTTCTGCCTGCGGCTACGGAACCCTGACCTGTTCACCGGACGTGCTTGTTGCACCCTCGACAATTACTATGATTATTATTATTTGACCATGCTGGTCATTTACGAACATTTTAACATCTTGACTATGTTCTGTTATAATATCCACCCGGCACAGCCAGAAGAGGACTGGCCACCCCTCATAGCCTGGTTCCTCTCTAGGTTTCTTCCTAGGTTTTTGGCCTTTCTCAGGAGTTTTTCCTAGGGAGTTTTTCCCAGCCACCGTGCTTCTTTCACATGCATTGCTTGCTGTTTGGGGTTTTAGGCTGGGTTTCTGTACAGCACTTTGAGATTTCAGCTGATGTACGAAGGGCTATATAAATAAATTTGATTTGATTTGATTTGATAAACACAAGCCAAACAATTACATGGGTATCTAAAGTACTGTATGTTGAACTTTGTTTTTAACCTGTCATGCAGCGTATGAAGTGACGTATCCACTGAGCATTCATGGTTCTCAAGTCCTTCCTGATTTGCTATCAGCAGTCCAGTGGTTTGTGTGCACTGAGGATGATGGCTATGGGTCATAACAATCGCTCATCATTTGAAGGCATCTAGCCTATGCACTGTATTTTGGGCACAGTGGCGCTAGTGCTCTGTAATCTGCCTCTGAAATCAAATGGTGCACAACAAATCGACCACAGAGTAGGAGTGTGAGCTTCGGCTGCACTCCTCCTAACATCGTTACTCATGGGGCTGATGATTTGGTGCACAACGAAGCGTTCCGGAACGTTCTGAAAATGCCCAAACTGCTTATAAATCAGAAATGAGGCCAACGCCCAAGACTACATAGTTCAAACGCAGGGCAAGAAACTGAACAATTTACTATATACTTCACTGCCCAAAGATTTAAAAAAAATCTCTAATCAAAAACGCTCAGACTACGACATATGTGTTCATCAAGGTAATGGGGTCCAATAAAACCACCATGTGTGATGGCTATTTTATGTTTGGTACAGTAGATATAGGTTCTACCTTTGCAGTAAATTTTCATTGCACAGCACAGATATTCCCATTAATTCAATGGATCTTCGTCCCTCAACGCTGCATGTCTCTCTTGGCCGCTCAGCGGTAGCAGCCGACTGCGGCCTGACTGGCTGAGCTTCACAGTTTCCACACCCTCTTTTATACTGCCTCTCAAGCTGGGAGATGGGGGAGCAGGGCGATGCCAGAGTAAAATTGATTACTCACCGAGCACACACCTGCCAGAGCCACAGGTTGTGTGCGTGTATCATTTATATTACATTTTTATCACTTACAGGAGCAATTAGGGTTAAGTGCCTTGCTCAAGGGTTACTGGCCCAATGCTCTTAACCGATAGGCTACCTGCTGCCCTCTGTGTGTGTGAGAGAGAGAAAGATAAATAAAGAGTGTGTGTGCGTGTGTGTCAGGGTTTCCGCCAGGAAAATTTGGCACCGGACAACGTGACCGGACAGATTTTAATTTACTGGACATTTGAGAAATATACCGGACATCCATATGCATTGGCTTTGTAACCATTAAGGATGTCTACCCACGGTGCTCAAAATCACATTTTGATCATTGCCATTCATTTTAACAGAATAGAAATTAGCCTGTAAAGTTGTAAACAAATAAAGTAGAACGATGTTCTTATACCAACATGACAGGTTTTATTTGAAAAGCAAAACATTGCCTGTTGCGTCTTCATCCTTGCTATAAATCATAAATTAATATCATAAAAAATAATAATAACAATAATTAGCCTACAGGAACAAGTCGCCTATGTCAAACGGTGGGTGTAGCTGGTGCATGGAAGTCATGCGCAGGAGAGCAGAGATGAGTGGACAAAGCACTTTACTGAGGCAATTATTTGAACAGAACGCAACTGCGTCACAAAAACAAATGCCCAAAGAACAAGTAAGGCAGCACAAAGTACAATAACCAAGTACAAAGTACCGGCTGCCACAAAGCACGGCTGTAAAACAAAACCCGGCCGGAAGCGTGCCAACCTGACAATAAACAATTTCACACACAGACATGGGGGGAACAGAGGGTTATATACTGACAAGTAATGAGGGAATGTAAACCAGGTGTGTGGGAAAACAAGACAAAACAAATGGAAAATGAAAGGTGGATCGGCGATGGCTAGAAGACCGGTGACGTCGCCCAAACAATGAGAGGAACAGACTTGGGAGGAAGTCGTGACAGCCTACTTCAAAATATAGTATTTGTATAATATAATTTGCGAACGACCTTTCCTAAAGGCCATTTGTATGCACATTTGAATTAATAAATAACAAAACAGCTGATTTCAAATACAAACCACACATCTAATTTAATTTAGCCTAGGCATGAACATTTTAATTAGGCCTAATAAATAACAAAACATGGCTGTCTACGAACACCAGGGCCGGCCGGTCATGGCTAGAAGGGATCCAGTTTTTGTAAAAATCAGATTTTACTTTTTGCAGCAGGTTAGGAGAATTTACACAGCAGGTTTAGAGAATTAATTTAGCAGGTTAATCCGGTGCCAGATTTTCCTGGTGGAAAACCTGACACACACACACACACACACACACACACACACACACACACACACACACACACACACACACACACACACACTCACACTATTTATTTATCTTTCTCTCTCTCTCTCACACACTAACACACACACACAGCGGGCAGCAGGTAGCCTATCGGTTAAGAGCGTTGGGCCAGTAACCCTTGAGCAAGGCAATTAACCCTGATTGCTCCTGTAAGTGACAAACATTTCATGTAAATGACACACACACACACACACACACACACACACACACACACACACACACACACACACACACACACACACACACACACACACACACAACCTGTGGCTCTGGCAGGTGTGTGCTCGGTGAGTAATCAATTTTACTCTGGCATTGCCCTGCTCCCCCATCTCCCAGCTTGAGAGGCAGTATAAAAGAGGGTGTTGAGAATTAGGTTTAGGTTAGGAAAAGGGTTAGGGTTAGCTAAAATACAATTTGACAAAAGCTAGATCCCTTCTATCCATGACCGGGCTGTCCCACCCCACTCCTCATTCCCATTGCGATTCAGCACCTCAGCAGTGGCAAGAGGACACTCTAGGTGGCCACAAAATGAAGAAATTCCAAAACTGATGTTGAACAATCAAATTCGATATGTAAATAAAACACATTTGGCTAATCATTGAGAGAAAGATAATTTTATTTACTAGTCTATGAAGTATATTTGCCTTTGAAGTTGGAGCACATCGACTGGTATTTCCATCAATTAATAAAATGCATTATTTTGCAATGGTTTTTATTTTTCTCCAGTACAATTTGACTGGCAACAATTTTACTTATCTGCTTTTAATTTTTTTAATCGGCCAAAAGCCAGCATTTACCGGCTAATGGTAACCCTGGTGTGTGTCACATAAAAATTGCATGGAGGCCTTTGACTCTGAAGTCTGAACCCTTCTGAGTTTCCTTGGACTTTTTCCATCTCCCCATCTCTCTTATCGTTTGTGTCAGAATACACTGTACATGCAGACCCTTTTTCTACATGCTGTCTTTCAGCCCGGGACAATTTGTGCGATTTTTTTTGACAGCCTGAGCATGAAAATGGAGTTAAAAAGCTAGTTGTAGTAGGGCTGGGCAATATATCGAATTAATTCGATTAATTCCAATTTTATGTTTTTGCGCGATATTCCAAATGCCTGTATTGCAAGAATCACGTTTTTAAGTCGTTTTTGATTTTATGTCCACTTGTTCTCATGTTGTCTCGTCTCCTTCGCTCCTGTGCTGTGTGCACCTTTCCATTTACACCAGAGATCTGTATAAAATGACGAAATACACGTCTCCGCCCTAACAATGGGAGTCGTTGTCCCAAAGGAGGGAAGGTAGGTGACAAGCTTAGGTTCAAAACAAGCCCATAGCAACGCATTGGGCTTATTTTGGACAGAATTTTGCAAGAGTGAAACTTCTTACTTCGCCTCTTCCTCTGGTTTACACACACACACCAAGCCCCTCTCACTAACAACAAAGATAAGAGATCACTTCTTCATCTCCCAGGTAACACAAACGTCTGGCCCACATCTGGCCTGATTCTGACATGCCAGATCTAAAACTGCTGGCCTGGGTCTGGCACCTGGATCTGGCCCGAGTCCGAAATGAATGACGGCAGACTAGGCCAGAGTAATTCGGCCCAGATCTGGCAGCCTGAACTAAGCCAAAGCTGCCATTTTAGGGCCAGAATTGGCCCAGATCCACTCGATTCAACCCCCCACCCACCGCCACACACACACTCAAAAAATAATAATGATATTAAATGGAGGAAGTAATATTGCAGCTATCAACCGAACTATGAACATAAGCATAAAAAAAGACATGACATTTTCTCATTTTACCTTTTTTATTTAAATATATTAAATTTACTTTGTGTGCGTGTCATCCCTCAAAAAGTACTACGTATGTACAGTAGCATGGACATATCCAAATAAATGTCACTAGAAAACAGCATAAACAAACGCAAATGCAGCCACTTTGATGTTATTCTATGTGCATAGTTGATGGGATTGTGTTAGCCATAGTTGGCTACGTAGCAAGCAAGGGATAAGAACATTGCCAGCCTGCCTAGCAATCAAATTAATAGAATGAACAACAAGTCCGCTTCTCTAGCAACCTAACCGATAGCACAACTGGAAGGATGAAATAGCATGAATTTACTTTCTAATTTCAAAGAAAACATTTCATTTTTAACAGTAAATGTGTGGTTGTTTTCTTTGGCAACCGTGAAATAAGCGGGATAAACACCTCCGCTCTGTACATTACTTGGAACTAATAAACTCGGGCAGTACCAAGTCATCCATTATTTCCAGATAATGTACAAAACGTCAGTGTTTATCCCTTTATCCCATGTATGTATGCGTGTATGTCAATGTATCTATTTCTCTCTGGGTCTATCTGCCCTTTCCTTGCTGTGTTCGGTCCTCTCCTTCCTGCGTCCGTCTCTGTCTGATGCAAACTGCAGCCACCTTATGACGAACTTCTCCGTCTCTCCATCTGTAGCCTTGGATGTGAAAGTGTTTCTCCTGACAGCACCTTTGAATAACAGAAAAAAAGAGCAAAATAAGTAGTTACAACTAGAGGTCGACCGATTCACAAGAATGGCTGATTAATTAGGGCCGATTTCAAGTTTTCATAACAATCGGAAATCGGTATTTTTGGACGCCGATTTGGCCGATATGTTTTTTTTTTTAGACCTTTATTTAACTAGGTAAGTCAGTTAAGAACACATTCTTATTTTCAATGACGGCCTAGGAACGGAGGGTTAACTGCCTTGTTCAGGGGCAGAACGACAGATTTTTACCTTTGCCAGAATTGTGCAGGTTGTGCAATGTAACAGGAATATTTAGACTTAGGGATGCCACCCGTTAGATAAAATACGGAACGGTTCCGTATTTCATAAACGGGAAAAACGTTTTTTTTCTCGAGATGATAGTTTCCGGATTCGACCATATTAATGACCTAAGGCTCGTATTTCTGTGTGTTATTATGTTATAATTAAGTCTATGATTTGATAGAGCAGTCTGACTGAGCGGTGGTAGTGACCAGCAGGCTCGTAAGCATTCATTCATACAGCACGTTCATGCGTTTGCCAGCAGCCCTTCGCAATGCATTGCGCTGTTTATGACTTCAAGCCTGTCAACTCCTGAGATTAGGCTGGTGTAACCCATATGAAATGGCTAGCTAGTTAGCCGGGTGCGCGCTAATAGTGTTTCAAATGTCACTTGCTGAGACTTGGAGTAGTTGTTTCCCTTGGAGTAGTTGTTTCCCTTGCTCTGCATGGGTAACGCTGCTTCGAGGGTGGCTGTTGTCGATGTGTTCCTGGTTCGAGCCCAGGTAGGAGCGAGGAGAGGGACGGAAGCTATACTGTTACACTGGCAATACTAAAGTGCCTATAAGAACATCCAATAGTAAAAGGTATATGAAATACAAATCGTATAGAGAGAAATAGTCCTATAATTCCTATAATAACTACAACCTAAAACTTCTTACCTGGGAATATTGAAGACTCATGTTAAAAGGAACCACCTGCTTTCATATGTTCTCATGTTCTGAGCAAGGAACTTAAACGTTAGCTTTTTTACATGGCACATATTGCACTTTTACTTTCTTCTCCAACACTTTGTTTTTGCATTATTTAAACCAAATTGAACATGTTTCATTATTTATTTGAGGCTAAATTGATTTTATTGATGTATTATATTAAGTTAAAATAAGTGTTCATTCAGTATTGTTGTAATTGTCATTATTACAAAAAAAACAAAAAAAAACGGCTGATTAATCGGAAGCGGCTTTTTTGGTCCTCCAATAATCGGTATCAGCGTTGAAAAACCATAATCGGTCGACCTCTAGTTACAACAATTAGTTCGATTTTGACACCACACAGAAATCTTAGGAATCATAATCCAGACCTCAAATGGGAAGCACATCAACTGCAGAAGTTTTCAATTTCAACACAGAGTCAAACAGATCAAGAGATATAAATATGTGCCTGTTGTAGCTCTGTCATGTGGTCAATCTGAATGTGCTTGCGAATGTTGAGTCTTGACAGGGTTTGGAACATGTTTACCAAGTTTGGTTACAATACAAATATCCGTGTCTGATTTTACATGCATTTATATACTATTCTGTAAAGTATTGCCTTGAAGGACCTTGGTACATAGATGCCATATATTAAGTTTCATCCAGATCGGCCCTGTGGTTCCGGAGGAAATGTCATTTAAGTGTTTAAAAAAAAATCTAAATGGTGGAAAATCCATCATGACAGACCTTGTGGGTCCTTGAGGCAAATGTGTTCCTTGTGAAAAGAAGGACCTATGCACAGAAAATTAGAACTCGAGGTCAAGGATGGGCAACTGGCGGCCCACAAAGGCCTCGGATCAATTTCCCAAGGAAAATAACTATTTTCTGTGATCTATTGCCAGGCTATGTCATAATAGTATTTTCATTCCTAATTCTATGGTCAGGCCACTGTCTGTCCCCCACAACAGTTATCTTGTGTCCCCTGCCCAGTATTCATGGAAACAGCTCTCAGATGATAAACATATGGTCCGTGCTATTCAGAATCCTTTGGATGTCCCTACCCCATTGAAGTTGACATTTTAAAATGGTTAAGGTTAGGTAAGGGATTTGGTTATGTGTAATGTTAGGGTAAGGTTTAAGATTAGGGTTATGGTTTAGGGTATGGACATCCCAAGGATTCCAAATAGCACTGACCATATAGGAGCTATGGATGCAAGGACTGGCCATCCATTATATACAAGTTATAGTTTTAACCATGTTTTGAGGCTATACAGTGTTTGTTTTCAGTTAATCAGCCCTATGTTTGGTTCTGATGGGGAAGAACAGTTGACCTAAGCTCAACAAGCATTTATAACATATTTTCTTCAAGAAGCAATGGGTATACAGAGCCTAGTGAAAGTCTACACACCCTTGAACAGTTTTCACATTTGAGATTGACTCTTTTACTGTCCAGCCACACCAGCTCAGGCTCAGGGTGCCATCCTTCAGATTCACATTTTGAGTATTTGTTGCACGGTGGAGGCATTCCATCGGAGAGACAGAGTATGCTGGTAGGGAGATAAACAAGAAGTCATGTGTTGTAGAGCACATCACTTTACATGGGGTTCAAGTGAAGAATGGGGTCCGCTGGAAATACTCATCATTCAACCTATAGAATGTTGTTTTACATTATACTTATAGTTATTTTTATAGATTTGCTTTTTAATGAAAGAAGACCACAGCTGATTGACCCGTTGACTGTATAGGGTCAACCATGAATAGTTTCGCAAAACTATTTTTTCTTTTGGATCATTATTTCTTTCATTCAGATCTAGGATGTGTTGTTTAAGTGTTCCCTTTATTTTTTTGAGCGGTGTATATATATATATACTGCTCAAAAAAATAAAGGGAACACTAAAATAACATCCTAGATCTGAGTGAATGAAATAATCTTATTAAAAACGTTTTTCTTTACATAGTTGAATGTGCTGACAACAAAATCACACAAAAATAATCAATGGAAATCCAATTTATCAACCCATGGAGGTCTGGATTTGGAGTCACACTCAAAATTAAAGTGGAAAACTTCACTACAGGCTGATCCAACTTTGATGTAATGTCCTTAAAACAAGTCCAAATGAGGCTCAGTAGTGTGTGTGGCTTCCACATGCCTGTATGACCTCTCTACAACACCTGGGCATGCTCCTGATGAGGTGGCGGATGGTCTCCTAAGGGATCTCCTCCCAGACCTGGACTAAAGCATCCGCCAACTCCTGGACAGTCTGTGGTGCAACGTGGCGTTGGTGGATGGAGCGAGACATGATGTCCCAGATGTGCTCAATTCGATTCAGGTCTGGGGAACGGGCGGGCCAGTCCATAGCATCAATGCCTTCCTCTTGCAGGGACTGCTGACACACTCCAGCCACATGAGATCTAGCATTGTCTTGCATTAGGAGGAACCCAGGGCCAACCGCACCAGCATATGGTCTCACAAGGGGTCTGAGGATCTCATCTCGGTACCTAATGGCAGTCAGGCTACCTCTGGCGAGCACATGGAGGGCTGTGCAGCCCCCCAAAGAAATGCCACCCCACACCATGACTGACCCACCGCCAAACCGGTCATGCTGGAGGATGTTACAGGCAGCAGAACGTTCTCCACGGCGTCTCCAGACTCTGTCACGTCTGTCACATGTGCTCAGTGTGAACCTGCATCATCTGTGAAGAGCACACAATCTTGGTGTTCTATGGCAAATGCCAAACGTCCTGCACGGTGTTGGGCTGTAAGCACAACCCCCACCTGTGGATGTCAGGCCCTCATACCACCCTCATGGAGTCTGTTTCTGACCATTTGAGCAGACACATGCACATTTGTGGCCTGCTGGAGGTCTGGCAGTGCTCCTCCTGCTCCTCCTTGCACAAAGGCGGAGGTAGCGGTCCTGCTGCTGGGTTGTTGCCCTCCTATGGCCTCCTCCACGTCTCCTGATGTACTGGCCTATCTCCTGGTAGCGTCCCCATGCTCTGGACACTACGCTGACAGACACAGCAAACCTTCTTGCCACAGCTCGCATTGATGTGCCATCCTGGATGAGCTGCACTACCTGAGCCACTTGTGTGGGTTGTAGACTCCATCTCATGCTACCACTAGAGTGAAAGCACCACGAGCATTCAAAAGTGACCAAAACATCAGCCAGGAAGCATAAGAACTGAGAAGTGGTCTGTGGTCACCACCTGCAGAACCACTCCTTTATTGGGGGTGTCTTGCTAATTGCCTATTATTTCCACCTGTTGTCTATTCCATTTGCACAACAGCGTGTGAAATGTATTGTCAATCAGTGTTGCTTCCTAAGTGGACAGTTTGATTTCACAGAAGTGTGATTGACTTGGAGTTACATTGTGTTGTTTAAGTGTTCCCTTTATTTTTTTGAGCAGTGTATATTGTATGTGTATACTGTAATTTAGCGTTTAGCTGCCATAGTACACATGAAGCTAAATAAATCATTACCATCATCATCATCATCATGACTGTTTGAACTGCAGTGTATATGACCGTTAATTGTACAATAAAGCTTATGTAGAGAAAACATTGTGAAAACTCTAGATATACTGTATATCTTGAATCGCACATAAGTTAGAAAAAATTTAGATTTGATTTTTTTGCCATATATTCCAGCCTTAAATTGTAGTTAGCCTGATGAATTACACTAAATTCTTCCGGTGCTCTGTTGTTCGCTACATACTTTAGTCTGAGACTGCCATCATTTAAGTAGTTTGTGGTGACGAGGGGCACCACAAAGTAATAAGACTGAGACTGCCACCACAAAGTAATAAGCGATTGGATCGTCTCTAATCAATCAGAGTATCAAACTGCCGCTTTACCAACGTGTGTTCTGGCTCTGGCCCAACCCATTGGTTTCTGGACCAATCAAACGGCCCTGAATGTTTTTGCATTCGGTGAAGGGTCGGGGATGTACTCAGATCCAGACTCATTGCAGTGAAGAAACTAAGCAAGGAGTCTGGATAGCCAGGCAAAGTTGTAGTGATATACCATTTGAAACAAACAACATACTTGAACCCAAAGTTGGCATACAAATGGACAAAAAGAGATATTCAACATACGTAAGAGTCATATGGGCTATGTGAATCTGTCACATGTCTGAAATGAAGAGGACACACACACTTCTGAAGTCAAAGTATGTGTCATCACATGCCCTTGATGAGGATAACTGAGGGACAGTGGGGAATGACCCTAAAGACATGACACATACTTTTACTGTGAGACCATTCGTCAAACCCAAGATGTAAAAATTAGGCAACATAAGCTTTCCTTGCAGGAGATCATGCAGTATTGGACTCCTCTTTGTCTTTTCACACCAGCTAGAGATCAAAGGTCTGAGAGACCACAGGCCTGGCTGGGAGTAGGTTGCGTCCCAAATGAAACACTATTACCCATTTGATGCACTACTTCTGACCAGAGACCCTGGTCAAAACGAGTGCACTGAATAGAAAATAGGGTGCCATTTGGGGTGCAAGCTAGAGTGGTGTTGAGACACTATCACAGGTCACAGTGTGAGGAAATCTAACACATCCATCTCATTTGGTATGACCCAGGCTTGGAGAGACTCCTGTGACCTCCTTATAACATATCCCTCTGAGGGGAAGGGAACAGCCAAAACCTTATGAATCATTAAGAACGATTGCGTTCAAAGGGTCGAGGGTGAGGAGGTGATGTCTTGCAGAAAATTCAACCATCACCATGTTGCAAAATAATCAAACATAAATGAGTACAATGTGTTATTCAAACAACATGAATGAACAGTAGTCAATGTGCTGAATGCACCATTCCACAGAATTGACTGTATTTGCACCGCCCCACATCACAATTCCAAGCCTCCCAAACTGAATGCCTCCATTTGACCAAAGGGAGTTTTATCCACAACAGATATACAGTAGCTGAGCATGAATTTTCAAAATAACAGGGGACGTTCTCCTTTTCAATACCCGCATGCACTGAGAGGGAGCTGAGAGAGCAACCCCCAGCTGCCTTAGAATGGAAGAGGGGAACATCCCTGCAGGATATGGCTAAGAACATTAAACCCCCGCAGCGCAGCTATGAAAACCACTATTGAATGGCTGAGGCTAATGTGACTTTCATTAACGCTATGCTAGCAGCCAGAGGCTGAGGCAGGCCAAACCCAAATAGAAAAGAGCTACAGCATAACTGTGTCGGATACCCAACCTTCTACTACCCCTAGCCCAACTGATTGAATTCCTGCCTCGCCCAATGGAATAATTCCTAAGCTCCAGTTGCTCCCATATTAAGCATTGGGTTTCGTTCGGTTGGGTTCTTAACTAACCTAACAGGTTACCACAGCAATTGTTTGAATATCTAAAGTCAAAAGATGCCAACCCATGGGAACAAGATATGACAAAAACATTAAGATTCAAAATACTCATTAAACACGAGCTGAAGTGTTTCTCGACCATAACCCATAAAAATCCATGAAATTACCACATGGTAAACAAACTAAAAGTTTAGGAGACATTCCTCAGTAGAGTCTACTCAGCTACCTGGAGGAGTTGCCATGCCAAAGCCAATGGGGAACTATTTCCCCCCGTCATTTTATCCTGGCAACAGTGTGGTACACCCTGCTTCTCACTCCTTTTTTTCTCTCTTTCTCCCACTCCCTTTCCTCCCATTACCTCCATCTTGCCAGATCTGCCCCATGCACCTGGGACTCATGCCCATGCCAGTATAGAAAAACAAAAATCTTCCGTTTCAGGTCGGAATGGGAGCAACAAAGTTTGTGAATGGGTCGTTTGAGAGAAATGCAGGGAAATGCTGGTATTTTTAGCAGCAGAATGCTGCACAATTACCAGTCGAGTCCCAGGTGCGGCTTGAAGGGCTGCTTTCTGCTGAGCCCTGGAGTGCCATTGAAACCTGCTCTAGAATCATTCATTTTCATAGCCTCATCGTCGGCTCCCACAGACAGCAGATGTGCACTGCTGCGATCACCGCATGGCTGCCTGCCACGATGCAGGTCAAACATTCCAAGTGAGAAGAAGTTAGAAAGAAAAAGGTGTGGCGAAACGATGTCCAAACAGCATGAAAGAACACTGGAGTTGTACATGATGAAGTTGAGGTGATTTTGAACATTAGGCTGTAGGTGATGAACTGTGGAGTTTCCTAATTCAAGAGCGGTCCCAATGTGGGGCTCTCCAGTCTCCATTGGTGTGGCCGAAAGACAGTCAGACCTGAGTGGTGCTGCAGTGGAGCTGTCCTCCTATCCCTGACATCGATATAGGGGCTTTGCGAGTGGGAAAACAATAGTTTTGACAAGCGCTATCGGGCCTAGCAGTGTGAAGGCAGGCCAAACGATTTCATTTCGCAGCCAATTTCATTATCAGGACAGACAGAGTGTACTAATGCCTGAAAACCAACAATAGCAAAGCATCCTTCTAATTAAGCCCTTGAGTAGCATTGCTTAGTGCACCAGCCTATCTGTTTTGGATGCCTGCGAAGAGCCTGATTGGATTCAAGAATGCTCCTAATAGCCTCCCTATTTTTCCCATAGGGCCACAGAGGAATCTGCTGAATTCAATGAACCAACCACGGGGCTTTGTCTCAAGCTTTTAGAGACTGATTGAGGCATATGACTACCAGAAATTTTTACATAAATTCCATATTCATTCTGTCAACATTCCATGTCAATGACAGTGAGCACGAAATAGCTACAGAGGACAAGAACAACAAAAAAACGTAGACACATAGTAATTTGTTCTTTATTTGTAGAGGACCTACGGCGAGCTGGTTCAAGCTAGGCCATACCATTCAATGCTACGTTGTTACGATTGAAATTCCTCACCAAGACAGGCCAGCACCAGGCCAAGACAAACAGAGCAGAGTACTGGCAGGCACACATCACGGCTCCAATTTTACCGTAGAAAAGTACTGAACACAATAGGAGTACTTGACTCCTCTGACACAGTCTAGTCACAGTCTAACAGGACCCATAACTTCTCCCCTTACTGCTCTCTCCTTTCAGGGTATGGAAACGGATCGGTCTACGAGTGCAAAGCCGACTGTGCGTTTTACACAACGGAGTTGTTCAGAATAAGTCTAAGTGATCTCTGTGATCTCTCACACTGTTTTCACACAATGGAGAACGGAATATTTTATAGCTAGGAGAGTGGGTCTAAAAATGGACATCTCAGCTAGGAAGCGAACAAGAAGTGGACTCACTCTATCCCCCCTGAGGTGACGGAAATTAATTAAATCTGGCACGGCAGATGCTGCCTTTTTATGAAAGGCTCCTTTTCGAGATGGCCCTCAAATTAGCCAAATTGGAGTGATGTGACAACCTAAGAACTTTGTCTGCTTTTGTTTTGAAGCTGGCTGTCCTCTCCAGTGACTGTTACCTAATGTCAGATCAAATAGAGTGGATGCTTACAGTAGGGGTGCCTCCTCTATCTGACTCCATTGTAATTCATTCTTATTGGCTTAATGAATTGTACTTTTTTATTTAACCCTTATTTTACCAGGTAGGTTGACTGAGAAAACATTTCCATTTACAGCAACAAACTGAGGGAACAGTTACATGGGAGAATAAGCTATTTGGAAGCTGGGGATGATTAGGTGGTTGTGAAGGAATGAGGGTCAGATTGGGAATTTAGCCAGGACACCGGGGGTTAACACCCCTACACATACGATAAGTGGCATGGGATCTTCAGTGACCACAGAGAGTCAGGGCACCCATTTAATGTCCCATCCAAAAGACAGCACCCTACACAGAGCAAGTTCCCAATCACTGCCCTGGGGCATTGGGATATTTTTCAGACCAGAGGAAAGAGTGCCTCCTATTGGCCCCCCAACACCCCCTCCAGCAGCATCTGGTCTCCCATCCAGGGACCAACCCTGCTTCAGAGGTAAGCCAGCAGTGGGATGCAGGGTGGTATGTTGCTGGCAAAAGCCATGCGTGTCAATATGCTTAAATTAATAGAATGACTTTCTACTTGAAGGACATTATTACGGCGCAAAACAGGTTTATCTCTGGATTAAATAATTCACAATTCACAACGCGTCCCCTTTATAGTGTGTGATCTAATGTGTTCAATAAAACCGAAAACATTTAAGGGCTAATTCTCCTGAGGATAGATGGTCAAGACGGATTCTAAAATGGCTTCCTTGTCTCAACAAGCCGATGATACCATAGATAGTAAGTGATGAAATGACTCGCAATAACGTGCGGAACATTTAATAATGAGCTTAGAGTACGATATCTTTGATTAATATTTGACAAAGGCCTTTATCAGGCATAGATAGAGATCTATGGATCTGTTTATGACAACCAACCGAATGAAAACTGGAACACGTTGCTATGGCATCAAAGGTAGATGTCATAAACGGGTTGCACATGTATCTTTAATCATGTCAATTTTTATACTGACCTCAATGTCTCAAGAGGGTCAATCGTTAGAAACGTATTTGTTTATAAAGTCATGTTGACCCTGACACTGCACTGCACCAGAGTTCACAGCTTGTTCTACAGAACTGGAGGATGCAGACTTGAAAACCCCCAACACCCACACTCAAAACAGTCTTGCTTTGCTCTGTAGATCAATGCCCCTCTCATGTGCTTCTCAGCAGGGCTGACTGAGTATTAGAGCACTCGCTGCTTAGTTTGATAGTGTCCCAGATTGCACACTATTCTCAACGTAGTGCACTACTTTTGACCAAAGCCCTACATAGAGAATAGAGTGCCATTTGGGATGTAGCCTATGACTCGCACATCTCGAATAAGACTGTTGCGGAAATATGTTACATCCTCAACAATAGAGGCTTCTCTGATGTGAACTTGAACCTGCAGCAATGCATAGAAATCTCAATCAAGCCATCACCCACACGTTGAACACAGGCAAGTAAATACAGCTGGCAACATTGTAGGAGAGTACAACCTTTTCAAACAGTCTTTTAAGTTAAATATATCATACAGTAAAAACAATTCAGGGCCAGCAATTAATGCTATTGATGCCGCGTTCCATACAGGCAAAACGTTCTCCCCAAAAACATGAAGTTAAGCGGGAAAAAAAAAGAATGAGACTGCAAAAACATTGCAACAGGAGTTGCTGTTAGAGAGGATGAAGGTAACCACACAAACACAAGCAGGGTCAGGGGAGCGTAAGTCTCTCTATTTACAGGAATCCAGAGGTCCGTGTCCCACTGCAGGAAATCTGTCCAAACTCAAAAACCACATAGCTTAGGCCTTTCACCCAAGAACACGTGGTCACTTTCCTGCCAAGCCTACCCTGGCCATCATGATCACGGTTCAATTAAAGTTCACTGTTCTAAGGGGCATCTGAAAAGGTCCCCGTGTGCACACTGGAATGGGAGTGAAGGCTGCCAATTTCCTCTCCTCAGAAATTGCCAAGGAAACAACAACCTTTCCAGTAATGGAGTTGCCTGCTGCTGGTCGTGATGTGATTGGATTTAACGTTGTGTTCTCTCTCAGCGAGGGAGCAGCGACTCGATGGCTACGGCATCTCAAGTGTAACGTACATATTCAATCCGGCGGCTTTAATAACTTTTATTATGTCTATTGACTCTCCCTGGGCAGAGACACAGGAAGAGTCCCAAATGGCACTCTATTCCCTGGGACAAATTCAATAGGGAATAGGGTGCCATGTGGGAAGAAGTACTAGACGCCTGCTGCTGGTGAAAGGGATAAGGAACTGTTTGTAATGTGCCTGATATTGGAGGTTAGTATGATTATGTTAAAGGTCAGAGGCTTGTTGCCCCTTGGTGTACGGCCGAGGTGAGATGTGATAACAAACTCCATAACATTTACAGTTGAAGTCGGAAGTTTACATACACCTTAGCCAAATACATTTCAACTCAGTTTTTCACAATTCCTGGCATTTAATCCAAGTAAAAGTTCCCTGTCTTAGGTCAGTTAGGATCATCACTGTCACGGCTGTTCAAAGGATTGGACCAAAATGCAGCGTGTTCGTAGTTCCACATATTTTATTTACCGTGAAACAAAATGCAAACACTAAATACTTGAATACACAAAACAACAAACCGTGACGCAGAGAGAAAACACACTACTCAAGAATTAATCACCCACAAAAACAGGTGGGACAAACATCAACTTAAATATGACCTCCAATTAGAGACAATGACAACCGGCTGCCTCTAATAGATCATACCAAACAAAGCCAACATAGAAATACCAAACTAGAAACTGAACATAGAAATACAAAACATAGACAAACACCCCCTTTCACGCCCTGACCTACTCTACCATAGAAAATAACAACTTACTATGGTCAGGACGTGATAATCACTTTATTTTAAGAATGTGAAATGTCAGAATAATAGTAGAGAATGATTTATTTCAGCTTTTATTTCTTTCATCACATTCCCAGTGGGTCAGAAGTCTACATACACTTAATTAGTATTTGGTAGCACTGCCTTTAAATTGTTAAACTTGGGTCAAACGTTTCGGGTTGCCTTCCACAAGCTTCCCACAATAAGTTGGGTGAATTTTGGCCCATTCCTCCTGACAGAGCTGGTGTAACTGAGTCAAGTTTGTAGGCCTCCGTGCTCACACACGCTTTTTCAGTTCTGCCCACAAATTTTCTATGGGATTGAGGTCAGGGCTTTGTGATGGCCACTCCAATACCTTGACTTTGTTGTCCTTAAGCCATTTTGCCACAACTTTGGAAGTATGCTTGGGGTCATTGTCCATTTGGAAGACCCATGTGCGACCAAGCTTTAACTTCCTGACTGATGTCTTGAGATGTTGCTTCAATATATCCACATATGTTTCCTCCCTCATGATGCCATCTATTTTGTGAAGTGCACCAGCCCGTCCTGCAGCAAAGCACCCCCACAACATGAGGCTGCCACCCCTGTGCTTCACAGTTGGGAGGGTGTTTTTTGGCTTGCAAGCCTCCCTCTTTTCCCTCCAAACATAATGATGGTCATTATGGCCAAACAGTTCTATTTTTGTTTCATCAGACCAGAGAACATTTCTCCAAAAAGTATGATCTTTGTCTCCATGTGCAGTTGCAAACTGTAGTCTGGATTTTTTATGGCGGTTTTGGAGCAGTGGCCTTTCAGGTTATGAGCGGCCTTTCAGGTTATGTCGATATAGGACTCATTTTACTGTGGATATAGATACTTTTGTACCGGTTTCCTCCAGCATCTTCACAAGGTACTTTGCTGTTGTTCAGGGACTGATTTGCACTTTTCGCACCAAAGTACATTCATCTATAGGAGACAGAACGGGTCTCCTTCCTGAGCGGTATGACGGCTACGTGGTCCCATGGTGTTTATACTTGCGTACTATTGTTTGTACAGATTAACGTGGTACCTTCAGGCATTTGGAAATTGCTCCCAAGGATGAACCAGACTAGTGGAAGTCTATAATTTTTTTTCTGAGGTCTTGGCTGATTTCTTTAGATTTTCCCATGATGTCAAGCAAAGAGGCACTGAGTTTGAAGGTAGGCCTTGAAATACATCCACAGGTACACCTCCAACTGACTGAAATGATGTCAATTAGCCTATCAGAAGCTTCTGAAGCCATGACATTATTTTCTGGAATTTGCCAAGCTGTTTAACTTGTTATGGATAGGGGGCAGTATTTTCACGGACGGATAAAAAACATACACGATTTAATCTGGTTATTACTCCTGTCCAGAAACTAGAATATGCATATAATTAGTAGGTTTGGATAGAAAACACTCCAAAGTTTCTAAAACTGTTTGAATGGTGTCTGTGAGTATAACAGAACTCAAATGGCAGGCCAAAACCTGAGAAGATTCTGTACAGGAAGTACCCTGTCTGACCATTTCTTGGCCTTCTTTGTCATCTCTATCCAAAACAAAGGATCTCTGCTGTAACGTGACACTTTCTAAGGCTCCCATAGGCTCTCAGAAGGCGCCAGAACGTTGAATGATGACTTTGCAGCCCATGGCTGAAAAACAGTAGCGCATTTGGTAAGTGGTCGATCTGAGAACAATGAGACGGGTGTGTGCGTGCACGTGAAGAGTCCATTTTAGATTATCAGTCTTTGAACGAAAACAACGACTCCCGGTCGCAATATTATCGCTTTTTTACGAGAAAAATAGCATAAAAATTGATTTTAAACAGCGTTTGACATGCTTCGAAGTACGGTAATGGAATATTTAGAATTGTTTTGTCACGAAATGCGTACGCGCGTCACCCTTCGTTACCCTTCTGATAGTGTCTTGAACGCACGAACAAAACGCCGCTATTTGGATATAACTATGGATTATTTGGAACCAAACCAACATTTGTTGTTGAAGTATAAGTCCTGGGAGTGCATTCTGACGAAGAACAGCAAAGGTAATCCAATTTTTCTTATAGTAAATCTGAGTTTGGTGAGTACCAAACTTGGTGGGTGTCAAAATAGCTAGCTCGTGATGGCGAGCTATCTACTCAGAATATTGCAAAATGTGCTTTCACCGAAAAGCTATTTTAAAATCGGACACCGCGATTGCATAAAGGAGTTCTGTATCTATAATTCTTAAAATAATTGTTATGTTTTTTGTGAACGTTTATCTTGAGTAATTTAGTAAATTCACCGGAAGTGTTCGGTGGGAATGCTAGTTCTGAACGTCACATGCTAATGTAAAAAGCTGGTTTTTGATATAAATATGAACTTGATTGAACAAAACATGCATGTATTGTATAACATAATGTCCTAGGAGTGTCATCTGATGAAGATCATCAAAGGTTAGTGCTGCATTTAGCTGTGGTTTTGTTTTTTGTGACATTATAATGCTAGCTTGAAAAATGGGTGTCTGATTATTTCTGGCTGGGTACTCTCCTGACATAATCTAATGTTTTGCTTTCAGTGTGGTTAGATTAAGGAGAGTCTTGTCTTTAAAATGCTGTAAAATAGTCATATGTTTGAAAAATTGAAGTTTTCGGATTTTCGAGGAGTTTGTATTTCGCGCCACACCCAATCATTGGATATCGGAGCGGAACGTCTAGATGTAAGAGGTTAAAGGCACAGTCAAGTTTGTGTATGTAAACTTCTGACCCACTGGAATTGTGATACAGTGAATTAAAAGTTAAATAACCTGTCCGTAAACAATTGTTGAAAAAAATGACTTGTGTCATGCACAAAGTAGATGTTCTAACCGACTTGCCAAAACTATAGTTTGTTAACAAGAAATTTGTGGAGTGGTTGAAAAATGAGTTAATGACTCCAACCTAAGTGTATGTATACTTCTGACTTGAACTGTATGTTAGTAACACAATGCAATCCTGTTGGAAAGGGAGATAATATAACAGCTGTCTTCGTGAAGAGAAGACCAAGGCGCAGAGGGTTGCATGTTCATCATTATTATTATTTATTAAGTAAATGTGAAGACGGAAAAAAACAATAAACAAAGAGGACGACAGTTTCACAGGCTGCGACAACTTGCAGTGTGAAATACAACTACCCACAATTAACAAACAAAACACATCCCTATGTATAGGACTCTCAATCAAAGGCAACTACAAACACCTGCCTCCAATTGAGAGTCCAACACCCAATTACCTAACATAGAAAATACTAAACTAGAAAGAACATAGAAATACAAAAACATAGAACATAACCCAAAACCCGGAAATAATAAATCAAACACCCTTCTAAACAAACCACCACCCCCGAACCACATAAAACAAATACCCTCTGCCACGTCCTGACCAAACTACAATAACAAATAACCCCTATACTGGTCAGGACGTGACAGATAAATTACAATGAGGAGGCAAAAGAGGATAAAGAATATCCTTGTGAACGTTGTCCTTTACATTATTTATGGCTGCCAACTCTTACAAGTGGAAGGCATGTTAGAAGCATTACAAAGAGAAAAGTAAGAGATAAGACTACAATGCACGACATACAGAAGCAGGATAACGCAGGATCCTGTGGCAAGGCCTTCCTCCTCACACAACATAGCAAGCTATACAGGTAGCCTAGTGGTTAGAGCGTTGGACTAGTAACCGAAAGGTAGCAAGTTTGAATCCCTGAGCTGACAAGGTAAAAATCTGTCATTCTACCCCTGAACAAGGCAGTTAACCCAATGTTCCTAGGCTGTCATTGAAAATAAGAATTTGTTCTTAACTGACTTGCCTAGTTAAATAAAGGTAAAAAAACACAGCCCTCCCTCTCTTCAGCAGAGGGAGATAGTGTGGATAAAAAAGAGGTGTCTAAGCTGCGCCACTTGAAGAGAGGTCTCATCTGCAGGCGCAGGTGTTGTTCCATTGCACAGCTATGGTGGGTAGATGATCACAGCCACTGCTCTAGGCCACATGTCAACAGCTGCTGCGATAGTCCTCACAGACACGAAGAGGGGTGCCCCACAGCTTTAGCTAACATTACAAGGACAACAACACTCAGGCTGTTTACTGTATACAGTGCCTTCAAAAACGAGTCACACCCCTTGACTTTTTCCACATTTTGTTGTGTTACAGCCTGAATTTAAAATGTATTACATTTTTATGTTTTTGTCACTGGCCTACACACAATGCCCCATAAGGTCAAAGTGGATTTATGTTTATTGAACACTTTACAAATTTATTTAAAATGAAAAGCTGAAATGTCTGGAGTCAGTAGGTATTCAACCCTTTTGTTATGGCAAGCCTAAATAAGTTCAGGAGTACAAATATGCTTTAACATGTCACATAATAAGTTGCAATAATGGTGTTTAACATGATTTCTGAATGACTACCTCCTCTCTGTACCCCACACATATAATGATCTGTAAGGTCCCTGAGTTGAGCAATACATTTTAAACACAGATTCAACCACAAAGACCAGGGATGTTTTCCAATGCCTCGCAAAGAAGGGCACCTAACATTGAATATCCCTCTGAGCATGGTGAAGTTATTAATTACACTTTGGATGGTGTATCAATACACCCAGTCATTACAAAGATACAGCTTCCTTCCTAATTCAGTTGCCGGAGATGAAAGAAACCGCTCATGGATTTCATCATGAGGCCAATGGTGACTTTAAAACAGTTAGAGTTTAATGGCTGTGATAGGAGAAATCTGAGGATGCATCAGCGACGTTGTAGTTACTCTACAATACTAACCTAATTGACAAAGTGAAAAGAAGGAATCCATACGTGACCAAAAGTATGTGGACACCAGTTCATCAAACATCTCATTCTAAAATCATGGGGATTAATATGAAGTTGGTCCCCTCTTTGCTGCTATAACAGCCTCCACTCTTCTGGGAAGGGTTTCCACTAGGGTTTGGAACATTGCTGCGGGAACTTGTTTCCATTCAGCCACAAGAGCATTAGTGAGGTTGGGCACTGCTGTTGGAAGATTAGGCCTGGCTCACATTCGGCGTTCCAATTCATCCCAAAGGTGTTCGATAGGGTTGAGCTCAGGACTCTTTGCAGGCCAGTCAAGTTCTTCCACACCCTCTCAACAAACCATTTCTGTATGGACCTCGCTTTGTGCAAGGGGGCATTGTCATGCTGAAACAGGAAAGGAACTTCCCCAAACTGTTGCTACAAAGTTGGAAGCACAGAATTGTCTAGAATGTCATTGTATGCTGTATAATTAAGATTCCCCTTCACTGGAACTAAGGGGCCTAGCCCGGACCATGAAAAACAGCCCCAGACCCTTATTCCTCCTCTACCAAACCCATATTTGTCCGTCGGACTGCCAGATGACGGTGCCACGGTGAATGTCATTGAACTCTTCAGAAAGGCCATTCTGCTGCCAATGTTTGTCTATCGAGATAGCATGGCTGTGTGCTCGATTTTACACACCTGTCAACAACGGGTGAGGCTGAAATAGCCAAATCCACTGACTTGAAGGGGTGTCCATATACTTTTGTATACATAGTGTAGCTCTCTATCTCTTGCTTCTCCTTCACTTTTAAATAAATTAATTAGTTAACTGTTCAACTACTGTCTATCTCTCTCTGAGTCAACTACTCACCACATTTTATGAACTTTACTGTGAGCTAGCTGTAGCTCATGCTTTCAGTACTAGATTAATTCTCTGATCCTTTGATTGGTTCGACAACATGTCAGTTCATGCTGCAAGAGCTCTGATAGATTGGAGGACGTCCTCCAGATGTTGTTATAATTACTGTGTAAGTCTATGGAAGGGGGTGAGAACCATGAGCCTCCTAGGTTTTGTATTGAAGTCAATGTACCCAGAGGAGGACGGAAGCTAGCAGTCCTCCGGCCAAACCATGATGCTACCCTACAGAGTGCTGTTGAGGCTACTGTATTTTTTTAATCAATTATTTGGTGATGTGAATATATTTAGTGTAGTTTTAACTTTTTTAATGTTTCACTATTTTAAAAAAAATGAAAATCACTGAGGAGAATGATCTCCCCCTCCTCCTCTGAGGAGCCTCCACTGCTAAACAACCATTTTCAAGTCTTGCCATATATTCAAGCAGATTTAAGTCAAAACTGTAACTCAGCCACTCAGGAACATTCACTGTCTTCTTGTTAAGCAATTCCAGTGTAGATGTGTCTTTTAGGTTATTGACCTGCTGAAAGTTGAATCTCCCAGTATCTGGTGGAAAGCATTCTGAACCAGGTTTTCCTCTAGGATTTTGCCTGTGCTTAGATCCATTTTGTACATTTTTTATCCTGAAAAACTCCCCAGTCATTAATGATAACAAGCATACCCATAAAATGATGCAGCCACCACTATGCTTGAAACTATGAAGAGTGGTACTCAGTAATGTGTGGTATTGGATTTACCCCAAACATACTGTAGCTAGCTATATTTCGTTGTATTTTTTTCACTTTCACTTAGGTAGCGAATGCATCTAGCTAGTTTAGCCTACTCAAACACCCGGTCAAACAGATAGGGATGCTAGGTTAGCTGGCTGGTTATGGCTATCCAACACTGGAACTCTTCCATGTCAAGGTAAGCGTTTGGTTTTACTAATTTATTGCCACCGGTGCCCGGCGGTGTAATTGCTAAACTGCTTGCTGACTGTACACTTTACTGCATGAACGTAGCGGATTTATTAACGCGTTAGTTCTAGTAGCTATGTTGACTATGATGTTAGCTAATATTGTGACAACGATGTAGGCTGTGTGTAGAGATTAGCAGTTATGATATGAAGGTTTGGCTTGGAAGTTTTTTTTGCCTGGTCACAGACAGCTGATTGTGCACTGAAATCCACAAACAAAGGGAAAAGGTGAGAGGAGGAGAGCGTGTAGATGCGAGAAGGAATTATACAATGAGCAAAATGATCATGCTGTTTGGATGTGGCTGCTATGAAAATGAAATGTGTTTGCGTGTGATCAGGGGTGTATTCATTCCGCCGATTCTGTTGAAAACATTTCTTAAACGGAAGCAAATGGAACCGTGATAAACATACCTGAATTCTTCCATTAGAAATTCTTGTTTGCAACTATTGGACTAATGATTACACCCTAGATCAGCTATATGCAGGCAAGACTGGAATTGAATTTGTCACTGTCTGTCACGTCGGTATAAAGGGATCGAGAGACAGGCGCAGAAATGCGTAATAGGGGTTTTTATTGATCCAAATTACAGCGTGCCATGTAAAAGCACGGGGACGAAGACCAAACAAACACGTATACAAAATACAGTGTTGAACCCCAAACAAAAGAGCGAGGAGTACCTGGAATAAATACACTGGGGAGAGACCCGAAACATACAAGTGCTCAATGATATCACACGGGACGAGGCCCGTAATCATCTGCGCAATCCACAATGGCACGAAAGCCTAAAACACACAGAACAGGTACTCACACGTACCAGCGGATATTGGAACAATAATCGACAGGACAATGGTGAACAATGGGCACACTTACACAATTACTAATCAATGGGAATAGGGACCAGGTGTGCGTAATGACACAGTTCTGGAGGGATCCGTGACATTGTCTGCCACCTTGATTACTCTAATTTTTCTCTCGACCTGTGCACCTACGTTGTAAACCTTCATTCATAGGCTGGGTTGTAGCCACCTCATGACGGTTACAGGGAAAATGTGAGTATCATGTAGTAGCCTAAACCTATCAATGTTATATTGAACTGGGTGAATGGAATATGAATGACAGTCATCCAATATGCTGTAATAGAAATACGGCCATGCCCATAAAACAATGAATCATCCTCCGTCATCTGAAACGCCACTGACCGCAACAGTTGTCTAGCGATGATCAACAACCCATTTGACAGAGCTTGAAGAATTTTGAAAAGAATAATGGCCAAATTTGCACAATCAAGGTGTGGAAATCTCTTAGAGACATACCCAGAAAGGCTCACAGCTGTAAACGCTGCCAAAGGTGATTCTAAACATGCATTGACTCAGGGGTGTGAATACTAATTTATGTATTTCATTTTCAATACATTTGCAAAAATGTCTAAAAACATGTTTTCACTTTGTCATTATAGGGTATTGTGTGAAGATGGGTGAGAAAAAAAATATGTAATCCATTTTGAATTCAGGCTGTAACACAATATGAAATAAGTCAAGGGGTATGAATACTTTCTGAAGGCACTGTAAGTGCCTCACAAGATGTCTGACGGCATACAATGCCCCGCGAGCATTGAGCAAAGCCTCGACAAGAATAACATAAAACACAGAGATCTAATTCCTCCATGTAACACAAGGCTCTGATTTCCCGATGCCATTCAATTTGAACCAAGAGCTCCGCAGTTGAACTCTCCCGACAAACACGTTCCAGGCTCTCTCTTCATTCACAGACTCGGCCCCCTCTGCCCTCTGCTTTCGAACAAATCCACCTGAAAAAAGTGCCAGCAGTAATTCCATCCCTCATTATTCTTCATTACAGTGGAGAAAAGCACCCAGGGCCAGATCATATTGGCTGTTAACTAAAGTTTGGGAGACAATTAGCTCAGGTTGTTAAAATGAATCATTGTTACAGCTGGGATCTCCGAGGCTAGCAGAAGCTCTGCTTTTAGGGTTTGTTTATTCGAGCGCTCCATGGATATCGATTGAAGGCTCGCTGTAAACAGGGGGATAAGGCATTCGACAATTGTTTGCCGGATTTACTCTCTCTGCTCAGAGACGAGCAATCCAATCGTTACTGAGATTAGAGCTGATGCACAGGGAAACACGGAGCATCTCTACACTTTACCCCTTGATCATGATGAACTTGATGTGGCCGAAATCATGCAATGGTGCCATTCTGTCTGTTCGCAGAATTGGGAATATAGTTTATCATTTGGCAGTTCAAAAAATTGATCATGAACACCCCTTCTAGGAATCAGTGGGTTTTAAACCGAATATTTCATTTAATTAGTAGGTCTTTGAACGCCTTATATGACCGCAGTGGTCTTGGGCTGGATTGTTGTCATTCCATAGATGATTGACTGTAAACACCAGAGGCTGATTTGATCTGACAGGAAGATCTATTATGCTAAACTAGGACAGTCTCCTTTTCCCAGACTCTGGTTGCCTCCCAAATTGAACCTTTTCCCTATATAGTGCAGTACTTTTGACCAGAGCCTTATAAAGTCGTGCCCTATATAGGGAATAGGGCGCCATTTGGGACACAACCTCTGTGAAACCGACGCTCCAGCTGAATAAAACATACTAACACTTAGAAAGGAAATGGAGACGACGTGGCTTCCATGAATTTCGCATCCCCCCCCCAACATATTTTACATAGTTTGCGTTTTGGGAGCTTCCCTGACATGCAACCGGACTCTAAATCTGGCCTCAATTAATTGTGCGAATTTCTCCTCCCCCCTTGTGGGCAGCCCCTGAACAGCAGCAAGGGCTTAAGGACCCAGTCACGCAGCATGAAAACCATATAAACATATCTGCTGTTTGCCCCCACCCCAAAAGAGACTGCATTCCATATTTTGTTTTTCTGAAGCTCTCCAGTCATGATAATGGGGCGTGCACATCTTCCAAAGTGGAAGTAACGTAACGTTGGATCAGGATCCATATTTATAGTTTATTGCTTATGCCTGAGTGACTGTTTATGGCTTGTGATTTGCATTAATCCTCTGCAGGATAGCGTCCGAGAGGAAGGACACCTGAGAGACATATGGCGGGGAATGAATATCCAAATCAGAGACACACACGGTGTCCCCGGGACCGAGGTGAGGCCGCAGAGGGGTTTGGTAATACCCTGTATAATACCTGCATAGTTACTGAGAGCATCTGCTATAGGGAGGGAAGGGGGAGAAGGAGGAGGGGCTCATTTGGAATGGATGTGCTTCTGGCAGTTATAAGGAATTCTATTATTGCTCACAAAAAGCAAGTATCTATATGGTAATTTACCCGTAATGTGTGTGCTGTGGGTAGATACATGATAATCCCAGTGTAATTAATGGTTCCTCTGGTGAGCGCCTGATTAATGCATGTGCAGCCATTGAACACATGGATTTTGTCGCAAACTATTGGAATATTTAATGGACAATGAGGTAAACATGCCCTCTTACAGCCATCTAGAGACCTCCCTAGTAGAAAAACTCCCATAGCCTCATCTTTCCCTGAGCTACCCTAAAGTACCACGGTTGCATCCCAAATGACACCCTATTCCATATTTAGTGCACTACTTTTGACCAGAACCCTATGGGTAGTGCATTACAAAAGGTAATAGGGGGGCCATTTGGGATGCAAGCCACAGACACAGCCCAGCCAACATGTATTCACATGTTGTCCCTCGGGTTCATATGTAAGTGGGGGAAGGACCAAAAAACAAAAGACCCTGAGCAAGGTCCTTTGTCTTTCCTTAAGTGCCGCATCATTCTCAATATCCTGGCAGTTTTTGTCCCTGTGGCCACACTCCTGCCGGCGTTATTAGCTCAGCTTAATAATGAACCCACCAGGCATCATCTTCATTAGGAAGGACGGAGGATTGGGGGCCAGGGAGCCAGGCTGACCCTGCTACAATCTCTTCACTGGGGATCTGGCACAGGAATTTTAATAGGAGAGCAAAGCAGGCAGGTGGGTCAGTCCTGGAGACATGCTGTGCATGCCAATCTGGTCCCTGCATCCATGGCTCAGGAACAAACTGAAGGAGACAGGAAAGGTGCTGGTGGCAGGGGGATCAGGACAGCGATGCAGCATCCATTCAGGTGAGAGGGAGCATCGTTCTGTGACAAACAGCCCATGAGCCACGCTGGCTTCTCCATATTAACGAGGTTGGTAGAGCTGTGAGGATTCCTGTTAATTGCTTTTGCTGGATTGTCAGCTGGACTGCTATTGGTGTGAGCAAAAAAAGAAATGAAAGCAGTAAAGTTAGGTCTATTGTGGCTCTTTAGATCTATAGCCTCATTTCGCCCTAGGGTCTTACAGACCTGATCCCATTCATAAACCATTCACTCTCCCTACCTACTTAAATGTTCTGCCTCGGAGCCACGCTTTATTTCACCCATTTTAGAATGTCCCTGCCCCAAACAGCGTAGGTGATTTGTTGTATATTTAAGGCAGTTTTCCGCGCCGCGGTAATTGCCACGGCGACCTTGATGCAGATAGGACAAAAGACATATCTGCTGTCAAGAATTCGCCATTAGTACCGCTAGAGAATTGCCACATTCTCTCACTGATCCCTGTAAGCATTTCTGATTCCGAGCATGTCCATTCATTCTGCAATACCCACTGCTCGTCTAAGAGAGAAAGATTTCTTATTCCCAGATATGTGTGCATAACACAATACTTCAATAAAATGTTATGATCAAAGAACATATACAATTCCTAAAGCCCACTGCAAAACTGCTTTCTCAGGGAAGGTTGAGAGGACCGTTGCAGATAACCTGAAATGCTCTTTGAGATCTAGAAATGAAGTCCCACACATCCGGGAGCTAGATAAGGTGGAAATATAATGGAAATATAACTAGAGGGTGGAAGTACAATATTGGAGGGGATGCAATCTCTTTCTCACTCTGATAGAGACTGATAGTCAACCAGGTGATATCCTTCCACTATAGGCTCATGACAATTATATTTCTTCATCTCATGGTTGAGAAGGCATTAGACCGACCCAATTCCCTGGTAGTCCTAATGATGGACATGCTTTGAATCTGGAAAGGCAGGTAAAGGTGTGAAAGCAATTGTATAGCAGAAAATAATATGCTGTAACATATATCATCTTTATTAGTCTGTGTATTGGTCGACCAAAAACCTAATCTAGATGTTAAATTTGACATTATGTTGAGTTTGGTTTCCCGTACCAAGCCAAGACTACAGCAACAAACCACATTGGCAAGTAACTGAACCAGAAGAATCATTAATATGCCCCGACGACAGCAAAACCAAACTTTGGTAAATATTCAGAGATAAATCTGCAGGCCTAACAATAACAATACACAAAACCAGAAACAACATAAAAACAAAGTACCAATCTTGTATAAATGAAATAACTCAATACTATTCTTTCACTTAAACTGTAGCTCACAGTAACTGGATGTCTGAATTGTTCTCTTTACTTTCAGCTGACATCTACTGTATGCTGTTCAATCTTAGGTTCAATAACAGGTGAAAAGGGTGGCATTTCACAGACCTGGGGTCGTATGCATCAAGCATCTCAGCGTAGGAGTGCCAGTCTAGGATCAATATGTCAATATAATCTTATTCATTATGATCTAAAAGGCTACACTGAACCCTAGAACAGCACTCCTATTCTAAGAAGCTTTATGAATACGGCCCCGGATCCTATTAAAATCCATAAATACATCACTTCTAATCCTACACGCTGTGTCAGTCCAACAATCACAATCTGTTTTGTTGTGTGAGTGGAGGACAGCAAACCTAATGAAGAACGCTGTACTAGGTCTTAGCACTGCTCTCATTTCTTGCCTTGTCAGCTCTCCAAATTAAGAATGATGTTCTTAATTTTCCTTTGTGTTTATTTGCTGTACAATGGTTGAGTTAGTTTAGTACACATTGGCCTAGCCTACACCACACCCTCATAACTCAAAGGCCATAAAATAACAACAGTTAAAGCCACATAAAATGACTGAAAATGAAAAGGAGGTTATAACAAGAAACACAAAAGCGCAACATGTTCAAACTGAGAGGTAATGTGCCAAGACCTTGCCTGACGACTCATTCTGAATTTAATTCCGCTGCTCTATCAATCACTCCATACATCAGTCTGAACCGGTTATCCTAGAAGTCGTTTGTGCTGACGTCAAAATTACGTGATTCATGATTCGTATGGGTCCAACCCATCGGTTTCTGGGACCAATCAGAACAGTTTAAATGTGTTCGCATTCGAGAAGTAGTCGGGGAGGAGGCAAATCCAGACTCATCGTAGCACTGGAAAATAAAACGACAATGGGCGTGGCGTTTGGCCAGAGCGATGTGGATGGGTAGCCAGGCCATCCAAGATCCAGAGTTAGAGAGGCCCATAGGACATAGGCCAGTGAACCACCCAACAGTGAGAGGTTAAACACTCAAAAACATATGAATCATCTACAGTGGTGGTTCCCAAACGTTTTATAGTCCCGTACCCCTTCAAACATTCAACCTCCAGCCTCGTACCACCTCTAGCACCAGGTTCAGTGCACTCTCAAATGTTTTTTTTGCCATCATTGTAAGCCTGCCACACACACACTATACGATACATTTATTAAACATAATGAGTGTGAGTTTTTGTCACAATCCGGCTCGTGGGAAGTGACAAAGAGCTCTTATAGGACCAGGGCACAAATAATAATATAATAATAATCCATAATTTTGCACTTTATTTAGCCATCTTACATATAAAACCTTATTTGTTTATCAAAAATTGTGAATAACTCACCACAGGTTAATGAGAATGGTGTGCTTGAAAGGATGCACATAACTCTGCAATGTTGGGTTGTATTGGAGAGAGTTTCAGTCTTAAATCATTTTCCACACACAGTCTGTGCCTGTATTTAGTTTTCATGCTAGTGAGGGCCGAGAATCCACTCTCACATAGGTATGTGGTTGCAAAGGGCATCAGTGTCTTAACAGCGCGATTTGCCAAGGCAGGATACTCTGAGCACAGCCCTAAATAGAAATCTGACAGTGGCTTCTGATTAAATACAATACAGGCTCTCTTGTTCAGATATTGGTAAGTGGTCTGGAGGCTGGGAATGAAAGGGATAATGAATCCAGTTGCATGTGTCGTCCGTTTGGGGAAAGTGCCTGCATAATTGCGCACCTAGCTCACTCAGGTGCTTTGCTATATCACATTTGACATAGTCCGTAAGCTTGAATTCATTTGCACACAAAATATCATACAATGATGGAAAGACCTGTGTGTTGTCCTTGTTAATGCAGACAGAGAAGACCTCCAGCTTTTTATTTATAGCCTCAATATTGTCCTGCACATTGAATATAGTTGCGGAGAGTCCCTGTAATTGTAACGGGCATCGTATAGAGGGGACCAAGGCTCAGCGTGTTGAGTGCTCATATTTACGTTTAATGAAATGAAACACTTAGACAAAGAAACAAAACGACAGCCAACAGTTCTGTCAGGTTACCTAAATGAAACAGAAAACAACTACCCACGAAAACCAAGTGGGAAAAGGCTGCCTAAGTATGGCTTCGCTGAAGACTCTGGGCTGCAGACCGTCGCTGAAGACTCGGGGCTGAGGAGCGTCGCTGGAGGCTCCGGACTGAGGAGCGTCGCCGGAGGCTCAACACTGGGGAGCGTCGCTGGAGGCTCCGGACTGGAGAGCGTCATTGTAGGTTCCGGACTAGGGACCGTTGCTGCAGGCTCCATGCCATGGATCATCAATACAGGTTCCGCGCCATGGATCATCACTGGAGGCTTCGTGCCATGGATCATCTCTACAGGCTACCGGGCCATGGATCATCCCTACAGGCTTCTTGCCATGGATTATCCCTACAGGCTCCGGACCATGGATAATCCCTACAGGCTTCTTGCCATGGATTATCCCTACAGGCTCCGGGCCATGGATTACCTCTGGAGGCTTCATGCCATGGAACATCCCTACAGGCTCCGGGCCATGGATCATCATTGGAGGCTTTGTGCCATGGATCATCTCTACAGGCTTCGGATCATAGATTATCACTGGAGGCTTTTTCTCGTGGAGCTGGAACAGGTCTCACCGGACTGGAGAGACGCACTGAGGACCGGGTGCGCAGAACTGGCACGGGTTACAATGGACCGTGGAGGCGCGCTGGAGGGAGAGTGCGAGGAGCAGGCACCGGACGTACTGGGCTATGGAGGCGCACTGGATGGAGAGTGTGAGGAGCGAGCAGGTACCGGACGTACTGGGCTATGGAGGCGCACTGGAGGGAGATTGCGAGGAACAGACACATGCTCCCCACGATAAGCACAGGGAGTTGGCTCAGGTCTCACCCCTGGCCCAGCCAAACTACCCGTGTGCCCCCCCAAAAAAAATGTTGGGGCTGCCTCTCGTTCCTCCCCAGTGGGCTACGATACCTGTCCAAAACCTGGCCCCAAGTCCAGTTTCTCCTTTCAATCCACTCCTCCATCGACCAGGTATCCATCTCTGCCAGGGCACGCCGCTTGATCCAATCGTGGTGGGTAGTTCTGTAATGGGTGTCGTATAGAGGGGACCAAGGCACAGCATGTTGAGTGCTCATATTTAATTTTAATGAAATGAAACACTTAGACAAAGAAACAAAACGACAGCCAACAGTTCTGTCAGGTTACCCAAACGAAAAAGAAAACAACTACCCACGAAAACCAAGTGGGAAAAGGCTGCCTAAGTATGGCTTCCAATCAGAGACAACGATAGACAGCTGCCTCTGATTGGAAACCATACCCGGCCAAAACATAGAACCAAGACACATAGAATGCCCACCCCCTATCACACCCTGACCTAACTAAATAGAGAAAAAACAGCGCTCTTAGGTCAGAGCGTGACAGTAATCCTAGATTCAGATTATTCAGGCGAGAAAAAACATCACCCAGATAGGCCAGTGGTGTGAGAAACTCGTCATCATGCAAGCTGTCAGACAAGTGAAAATTATGGTCAGTAAAGAAAACTTTAAGCTCGTTTCTCAATTCAAAAAACTTGTCAAAACTTCGCCCCTTGATAACCAGCACACTTCTGTATGTTGTAAAAGCGTTACATGGTCACAGCCCATTTCATTGCATAATGCTGAAAATACACAAGAGTTCAGGGGCCTTGCTTAAACAAAGTTAACCATTTTTACTCTAGTGTCCAAAACGTATTTTAAGCTGTCAGGCATTCCCTTGGCAGCAAGAGCCTCTCGGTGGATGCTGCAGTGTACCCAAGTGGCGTCGGGAGCAACTGCTTGCACGCACATTACCACTTCACTATGTCTACCTGTCATGGCTTTTGCGCCATCAGTACAGATACCAACACATCTTGACCACTGTCATGACGTTGGCCTGTGGGTAAGGTTTATGACCCTCCATAAATACCTTTCTCCCTTTCCTCTCTTGACTCTGCTGAAGGACTCTTGAAAAGCCTTTGTTAAACATAGAGAGTCGGGGAACATCAAAAGGTGGGGGGAAAGGAACCATATTTCGGTAATCCAACCAGTTGAAAATATGCGTTGGTACTTAATGAATATGATGTCAGTTCAGTTGTCATCTGAGACATTACGACTGATGACAGATCGACATAAACTGTATCTGGAAAAATCTACATATTCTAGTTAGCAGATTCACATGGAATTGTTGTGCAATTTAAATGTTTAAATATGAAACTATTTGTAAAAAGATTAAATGTAATTTTAGCTTCCAAATGAGAGAATTGCATTTTCATAAGGTTAGAGCTCTGCTCAATCAGTGGCCCGCCCCTGTGAAGAGACATGGGTTATAAACTATGAAACACACCCTTCTCTCCCTCCACTATATAAGCCCTTGACGAAAATGTAACCTTCTGTTCCGAGGACGTGAGGACGACGGTCCATACGATAAAAGGACTAACATGTCAACTACAGAACTAAGCCAACCTCATCGTGCGCTTTGGTTGCGAATGGTATGAACTTTGAACTCTTATTCACAACAGAAGTGATACCTCCTAGCCGTTGAGTTAGCGGCGGCCGCTGTAAACGTGGGCTAGGAAAGGACGGACGACCTATCCCGTCTACCACACAACAACGTTACTACAAGGTATCCAGTTTACCACCAGAGACACTCTTCCGAGAACAGGAAGATCTCTGTTGGGCAACACGGCCTTCCATCTACAACCAACCTATTGAGGTGCAGCTCAGAGTAAATATTTATTGCATTTTCCTTTTCCAAATGGGCGGTAATTTAGAATGCATAAGATACTGTATTTACGATAGCAGAGCTTCTCCCTTTGTTCCTCATTCTTCCTGCTCTTTCACTCAAACCCAACCCCCTTTCCTTTGTGTAACCAGCCGTCATGTCGGCTCCGTCCACCAGGGGCGTTTTCTGTATGACATAATTTGCATTCTGTGTATACGTAATTCTGTGATTAGTTAGGTATCTAGTAAATAAATAATTAAACCAAATTTTGTATTGCTGATTCAACTTGTTAGCCAGGGTCTGTGAAGATAACCAAGACTTTACAACTTTCAGATGAGACTGAAATAAGGTGACGATTAATATTGACTGCTACTGACGTAAAATATTACTAGGTCTTTAAGAGTTTATTCGGAAGATAACAGCTCTATAAACAGTATTTCGTGGTGCCCCGACTTTCTAGTTAATTACATTTACATGACTAGCTTAATCAGGTAATATTAATTACAGAGAAAGGATTTTATAGAATAGCATGTCATATCACTTAATCCGGCATAGCCAAAGACACGACACCACCAAAGTCCATTTGATGTCACAAAGCTGTCCAGTACTTTCAAAATATAATCTCCTGTTGTCCTGGTTTCCAGTGGTTTACAGAAGAGGATGTCTTCCTTAACTGACCCCTTATTAACGTAATGGACATATATCAGGAGCTGTGCCAGGCCCACCACGTCTGTTGACTCATCCAGCTGTAACGCATAGAATTCACTGGCTTGTAAACGAAGCAGTAATTGTTTCAAAACATCTCCTGCCTTGTCACTGATGCGTCGTGAAACAGTGTTGTTGATGAAGGCATTGTATGTATTGTTACATCTTCTCCTGCCACGCCCTCTACTTCTCATCCTGTCTCCCTAACCAGCCGCCACTCCCCCAGTGCTCTCTCCCTCTAGCTGTGTGGGTGTATGTGATTGTGCGCAAGGAGACAAGTGTGCTGCAGAGCAGATCCCCACCAGCTGCAACCTGTTACATAATCAATACCTCTACAATACCCAGCCCTGCCACTTCCACGCTGCCAGATCGTAGCCTCTGCTCAGTCAGTCTGTGTTTCAAGCCGTTTGTTCCTGCATAGATCTTGTTATCCTGTTGTGCCTGTTTTTCCCTAGCCTGACGCTGCTTTTCTCTCCGCTTGCAGTTCTGTCTGTGCTGACTCTGGTCCCTGTCTCCAGTCTCTCATCTCGTCAGTCATGCTTCCCAGCCCTGGACCCACGCTATACTGCTTCCATGGATTCCACTCCGGACCTGCTTACCCTGCCCCTACTGCCCTTGCCCCAGCCTCAGTTCCTGGTTCCCTGCTACCCACCCAAGCTTCCCCTGGGCTGCACCCCATCTCCCCCCGGCTTTTCAATAAATACCTTAGTTACCTCCTCCCTGTCTCCTCATCTGAGTCTGCACTTGGGTTCACCTGCTCCACCACACCTAACATGTATAGTTTTTGGGCCCTTTCCCCCAGCATTGTCCCAGACATATCCGCGGCAGCAGGAAGAATTAAGGCCTCCACAATATTATGGGGCTTGCCTGTCCTAGCCACTCGGTAGCTCACATATAAGACGCTTCTAGCCCCTTCTGATTAATTGTATCTGTTGATTTTATACGTCTTACTACTTGAAAGTTGTCTTAATTCTCGCTGAAAACTCCTGTGGCTTATTTTTCAAATTGGCATGCTTCATCAAGTTGTGAGATATAACACACAGTGGCTGAGGAAATGCACTACTCCCAATATAAGTGAAACCCCAAATGTAGTTCTCATATAGGGATACTCAGAGTCATTTTATACGTTGCTGATACTCTCTGTTAATAATCTATGAATAGTCACTTTAACTCTACCTACATGTACATATTACCTCAATTACCTCGACTAACTAGTGCCCACTGTATATAGTCTAGCTATTGTTATTTTACTGGTGCTCATAAATTTCTAGTTCCTTTTATTTGTTATTTGTATGTTTTAAACTGCATTTTTGTTATGGGCCTGTAAGTAAGCATACACCGACCTGTTATATTCGGCGCATGTGACTAACATTTGATTTGATGTGTCTCTGGACGCAAGAAGTACTTTTTTTTTACCATTTATCAATTTTCGAGCAAACTGAATGAGCAGCAGCTACATTTGGCTACATATGGACCGTTAGTGGAGAGAGTAACGGTTAATTAATAATTATTATAATTATTTGACTAGGCTACCTGTATTTGACATTGTTGTTATTTTGCTGAACACTAGATGGTTTAATTTTATTTTTGGCAGTGAAACAAGGCTACTCAGGCGAGAACACCTCACCCAAATGTATAGCCCCGTTGGAAAATATAAATGGACTGTTTGAAAACGCGAGTCTCATTTTTATTTAGCGTACCCCCGACGGCGCCTCAGTTTGGGAACAGCCGATCGACAGTATCTTTATGTAAATACAGTATGGGAATGACTAATTCACAGTTGGAGGCCGCCAACGGGACATCCATTAAGATGCTTTGGAAAACAAACTTTGATTTGGCTTGCCAGGTGACGCAATTGTAAGTGGATTAGCTAAGAGGAGCCTGGTGAGAATACATGTGCCTTCAGAAAGTATTCAGACCCCTAGACTTTTTCCACATTTTGTTACATTACAGCCTTATTCTAAAAGTGATTAAATTGTTTTTTTCCTCATCAATTTACACACAATACCCCATAATGACAAAGCAGAAACATCTCAAGAATGATCAATGGAAACAGGATGTACCTGAGCTCAATTTCAAGTCTCATAGCAAAGGGCCTGAATACTTATGTAAATAAGTTATTTCTGTGTTATTGTTTTTGCAAAAATGGCTAAAAACCTGTTTTCGCTTTGTCATTATGGGGTATTGTGTGTAGACTGATGATTTCTTTGTTATATAATCAATTTTAATATAAGGGTGTAACATAAAAAAATGTGGATAAAGTCAAGGGGTCTGAATACTTTCCAAAGGCACAGTACATACTTAATGTTGAGGATACATCTGAGGTCAACATTACAAAACTCAGCATGTTTTTTATATATAAATAAATAATTGTGGTTTTTTTTACCAAACAGCATTAAGTAGGCTAGGGGAAGGGAGATAATTATGCCCTAATATCTAATGATATTGATCCCAGTGAGACCCGAGAAGTAAAACCTGTCATTGAATAATCCTCAAGTCCTGGGGAAAGATGGCGGTTGAGGTGTGTGGAGCAGCTAGGGCCACCAGAGTCCCCTCAGCACGGCCCATCACTCCTGGGCTGCGTCCCAAATGGCACCCTATTCCCAACATAGTGCACTACTTTTGACCAGACAATAGGGAATAGTGTGCCATTTGGGCAGTCCTGATGCAGAGAGATTACCCCGTCAGTCCGGCCTCCTCGTCCTGCCGAGGCCACGAGTTGGACACTAATCCCCCTTTGATGAGTCCAGCTTCAGAGGCAAAATGCTGACATTTCGCACTAAGGCCGTCTCCCTGTACTCCTGACACGCACAGCACCGGTGGGTGCTTCTTTCATCCCGACATTGGCGAGACGAGGGTCCGGACACGGATGACTGGCAGATTAGTGTGCAGCTCACAGGGGACCATAATCCATCTGAGAGGCGGGACGAGTAGGACTCCTCATGGCTAAATGTTGTCCCACCGTCAGCCCTTTTCCAATTCCTCATCCAGTGAAAAAAGCAAAGCATTGTGTTGCTACAAAGGTCAAAATCCTAATGATCTAGTTTCTAAATTGAACTTGGTGGCTAGCTTCAGTCATAGGTTCTAGTTGGTCCAGCTCAATCCATGTCACGTTCGTTTGAATGGATGGACCAAGGCGCAGCGTGTGTTGAGTTCCACATCTTTTATTTAAGTGAAACTTTCAAACAAAAACAATAAACAAGCAACGAAACGTAAAGTAACGTAGTGCTACCTGCACATACACAAACAATATCCCACAAAGCAGGTGGGAACAGGGAACCCTTAAGTATGATCCCCAATTAGAGACAACGAACATCAGCTGCCTCTAATTGGGAACCATACTAAGAGCACCAACATAGAAATTAAAAGAATAGAACACCCCCTAGTCATGCCCTGACCTACAACACCATAGAGAACCAAGGGCTCTCTATGGTCAGGGCGTGACAGTACCCCCCCCCCAAAGGTGCGGACTCCGGCCACAAAACCTGAAACCAAATGGGGAGGGTAGGGGGGTGACTAGTGTCGTTGGCGGCTCCGGTGCGGGTCGTAGCCCCCGCCCAGACCCCAGATCCGGCCATGGCGCCGGGCTGAACGCCGTGCCTGGACTGGGCATCGGCGCAGAGGAAGGCTCCGGTCTTGGAGCGGTACTGGATGCCGTGCCTGGACTGGGCACCGGCGCAGAGGAGGGCTCCGGCCATGGAGCTGGGTTGGAGCCCGTGCCTGGACTGGGCACCGGCGCAGAGGAAGGCTCCAGACATGGAGCTGTGTTGGCTGCCATGCCTAGACTGGGCACCGGCGCAGAGGAAGTCTCCGGCCCCTGGAGTGGGACTGGACGCTGTGCCTGGACTGGACACCGGCGCAGAGGAAGGCTCCGGCCCTGGAGCGGTACTGGATGCCGTGCCTGGACTGGGCATCGACGCAGAAGAAGGCTCCTGCCATGGAGCGGGACTGGACACCGTGCCTGGACTGGGCACCGGCGCAGAGGAGGGCTCCGGCCATGGAGCTGGGTTGGACGCCGTGCCTGGACTGGGCACTGGCGCAGAGGAAGGCTCCGGCCATGGAGCTGGGTTGGCCGCCGTGCCTGGACTGGGCACTGGCGCAGAGGAAGGCTCTGGCCTTGGAGCGGGACTGGACGCCGTGCCTGGACTGGGCACTGGCGCAGAGGAAGGCTCCTGCCATGGATTGGGACTGGACACCGTGCCTGGACTGGGCACCGGCGCAGAGGGAGGCTCCTGCCAGGGAGCGGGACTGGACACCGTGCCTGGACTGGGCATCAGCGCAGGTTGCATCGGACTGATGGCACGCTCTTCAGGTCGAGTGCGTGGAGCCGGTACAGGACGCTCCGGGCTGGAGAGGCGCACTGGAGGCCTAGTGCGTGGAGCCGGTACAGGCGGCACCAGACTGATGACACGCACTTCAGGGCGAGTGCGGGGAGCTGGTACAGGACGTACCGGACTGGAGAGGCGAACTGGAGGCCTGGTGCGTGGAGCCGGTACTGGTGGCACCGGACTGGTGACGCACTTCAGGGCGAGAGCGGGGAGCTGGCACAGGACGTACCGGACTGGGGAGGCGCACTGGAGGCCTGATGAGTGGAGCCGGCACATGTGGCACCGGACTGGTGACACGCACTTCAGGGCGAGTGCGGGGAGCTGGCACAGGACATACCGGACTGGGGAGGCGCACTGGAGGCCTGGTGCGTGGAGCAGGTACAGGTTTCACCGGACTGATGACACACACTTCAGGGCGAGTGCGGGGAGCTGGCACAGGACGTACCGGACTGGGGAGGCGCACTGGAGGCCAGATGCATGAAACCGGCACAGACTTCACCAGACTGCTGACAGGCTCTTCAGGTCGAATGTTGAGCAGAACACACTTGACCAACATCTCTCTCCACTCTCTCTCCCCCAACTTCTCCATCGCCTCCCTGACGGTCTCTGGCTCTTCCCTCTGCTCAGCCGCCAGCTCCATGTGCCCCCCCCCCCCCCCCAAAAGAATCTTGAGGTTTCTGTGGCAGCGGACTGAAGAGACGCTCCTCATGGCGAGTGCGAGGAACCGGCACAGGACGTACCGGGCTGAGAAGGCTCACTGGAGGCCTGGTGCGTGGAGCCGCCGCAGATGGCACCGGACTGGTGTCACGCTCTTCAGCACGCCTGTGCTGCAGCATACTCCTAGCCAACATCATTCTCCGATATCCCTCCTCACACTGCTCCGTCGACTCCCAGGCGGGCTCTGGCTCTCTCCTTGGCTCGGCCGACCACCCCTCATGCCCCCCCCCAAAAAAAATCTTGGGGTTTCTGTGGCCGCGGTCCCCGGCGTCGTCACTGTCCTTCCTGATTTCCTGGCGACTCCCGCCAAGGAAGGGTCTCGCCTCCTCCCATGATCTCTTCCCAGGTCCAACTCACTTTTCCCTCCGTTGCACGCCGCTTGGTCCTTGTTTGGTGGGATATTCTGTCACGATCGTCGTACAGAGCGGACCAAGGCGCAGCGTGTGTTGAGTTCCACATCTTTTATTTAAGTGAAACTTTCAAACAAAAACAATAAACAAGCAACGAAACGTAAAGTAACGTAGTGCTACCTGCACATATACAAACAATATCCCACAAAGCAGGTGGGAACAGGGAACCCTTAAGTATGATCCCCAATTAGAGACAACGAACATCAGCTGCCTCTAATTGGGAACCATACTAAGAACATAGAAATGAAAAGACTAGTACACCCCCTAGTCAAGCCCTGACCTACAACACCATAGAGAACCAAGGGCTCTCTATGGTCAGGGCGTGACAATCCATTTCCATTTGCATGTAATTCAATGCATTTTCCTTTTAAGTGAAGGGTGGAAAACATGTTACTTTTATGAACTAACTAGTCTAAATGTTGCCTTTTGCTTCTCTCCCCAGTATCTTGCAGCAGCAGAGACTTGTGATCTGATTTCAGAAGTAATAAAAATCCAACAGCTGGCCTACCGGACGGCTATTGATTTCCCCCAGCAGAAACGGATCTTGGATTCAGAGGAACATTTATGAATGCGCAGGGTGCAAGAAATTATACGATAGCCCCAGTAATTCCCTAAATCCACTATTGATCGGTGGGTACAGTAACAACTGTTAAGCAGCTCTGTCCTGGACGGCTAGGGTCAGTGTTAGCTGCTCACACCAGACAGACCAGGAGATTGGAGTCCACTGCAGTAATTTTCCTCCCAGCATGCAGTGGCTGCCTGCCGCTGAGAGGAAAGTAGAGAAGAGGATTGACTGCAGAAGGTGCAATCAGCAGGATTCATCATCCAACTCCGAGCATCTTAATCTGGCCATTAGAGACTGAGAGCTCATCCAACTACCAGCACCAAACTGGAGATAGCTTTATCAAAAGGCCTCTTTCTGTGAAGCAGCTTGGGGGCTGAGATTTATTTTACAAACTTGTCCCGTAGTGTGAATGTGTGAGTGAAGGGGGAAAAGGTGTTTACGCTCATTGCTGTGAAAATGGTGTACACGGAGATAGGTTGAATTTGTGTGCTGTGTAAATGTAAACAGTATATCGATACTTTGACTCCAAGGCAAGATATATATTATTTGCTTTGCTACAGTAGGCAGCGTTAGCTAGCGCTAGTCGGATGTACCTGCACCAAAACTCTGGTATTTTTCATCATATAGCTTGTTCTCCATCTTCTTTTTAAATAGTGAGCCAACATGTTTTCAGCACTTTTATTTCCATGACTGATCAAATCTCATTTTCTCATGCTCTCTTTTCTCTTTTCAGCAGACATATGCACTCTTAGAAAAAAAGGTTCCTTATAGAACTAAAAAGTGTTCCATCGCTTTCTCCACATATGAAACCCCTAAACGTTATAGAACCCTTTCATAGGGTTCTTTGATCAGAACCCTAGAGGTTTTTCTTCACTGAAACAAAATGGTTCCATAAAGAACCTTGCATGGTGCCATTTATGAATAATGTCTACTACTATTAAATAGTCATATTTTTTGCTAAGAATATAATATAATAAACAATTAAATCATGGACGAAAGAATACCTGCATAGTTTTTAGAATTGATTGTCATTTTATGCAAACATAATTTGGAAATGTGCCAACGTCAACTCTGGCTGTCAACTGTGGCTGACATCTCTTTGTTTGAATGATGGCCCATGTCAACTCAAGCTGACTTCTCTTTGTTTGAATGATGGCCCATGCCAACTCCGGCTGACTTCTCTTTGTTTGAATGATGGCCCATGTCAACTCAAGCTGACATCTCTTTGTTTGAATGATGGCCCATGTCAACTCCGGCTGACTTCTCTTTGTTTGAATGATGGCCCATGTCACCTCTGGCTGACTTCTCTTTGTTTGAATGATGGCCCATGTCAACTCCGGCTGACTTCTCTTTGTTTGAATGATGGCCCATGTCAACTCCGGCTGACTTCTCTTTGTTTGAATGATGGCCCATGTCAACTCCGGCTGACTTCTCTTTGTTTGAATGAGGGCCCATGTCAACTCCGGCTGACTTCTTTACAATAAAATACAATACAACTTTGTCCATTAGTTACAGCGAACCAAAAAAATGTGCCTTCTGCTCTGTTTCTAAACCCCCAAACAGCAGACCTGACACATACAGTTGAGATGAGCACAGATTGAAGCTGCAGTGCAGCGGCCCCTGGATGAAGATGTTGTGGGGTTAAAGACCTTGCTCAACGGCCCAACGGTAGGTGAATATTTTGAAGATATGTACCCTGCAGCCCTCCAGTTGTCAGATCAATTCCGTTCGTTTTTTCCAGCACCTGGCCCAGGATTTGAACTGGCCACAGGTCCACCTCTTTAGCCGCTGGGTTATCTACCGCCAGTACAGTATGGGTTGTTGCCTGACTAGTTCCAGATAATAATAAGACATTTGCAAAAACATGAGTTAATCTGATAAAATGAAGACAAAATGCTATGCAGACAAATAAGTACTATAATGTGGAAGAACAACTTACATGCAGTTGTTGTCAGCAGCAGCCGAAAGAAAGATGCTTCTGATAGTTCTGGGTTAGTGCCAGACTGAGCAAAACATAGAAATAGTGTGTTAAAAGTAATGTAATGATTAACTAGGCTATTGAATCACCAAGACTTACTATACATCATTCATAAGAAATAATGTATACATACCTCATCTCAGTCAGCAACAGTCTTCTAATGGCTTCATGAAACATATGGACTCCATCAATGGACTCCACACTGAAATACTGAAAAGAAAAGATGCAATTAGCTAATTTCCAATGTCAGGCTAGGTCTGTAGCTCTATTTGGCATATCCTATAACAAAAAAAGTATTTGAAAGAGTCAGCTGGCTAGCTTGTAAAGTGGCAAACTAAAGTAGCCTAACCTTTTCTGTTTAGCTAGCTAAATTAGCTAGCCAGCTTACAAACATGCTACAATTCTAATAAAGGTTCAACTTTATTTATCTAGCCTGTAGTTTATCATATGACTTTGGCTTCATATATTTGAATTCAATAATCAACTTTGCTTACCTTAAAGAGATGGAGGGAGAAATAGTGAGAAAGTAAAACACAAGGAGAATTACTATGAAATGGTTATGAGCTCTGTCTGTCATCAACAAATCCACCATAAACCTCATGAGGCAATGTGCTTGATACTCTGCACTAACCAGACAAAGACCCATGATTTAAAACCTAATGCATAGCAGCAATCTAATAACCTGAGCTAATGAATGCGAGAATAAGTGATTGATGATTGAATATTCAAATCAACATTAGAGATACTATTTGACACTTCAGGCTATTGTAAGGTGTGGCACTGCCTCCCTCTGGCACTTTAAGGAAGTACACACCTTTGAGTGGATTATACCTATATTATATTACAGTGACCTTTACTGATGTCGTGACTTGACTGTACCATTCATCTGAAGACTGTTATTTATCTATTTAACTAACTATGTTTAATTTTTACCCGGTTAAATTAATCATTTAACAATTAACTCATTAGGATACGGGGCACCACGAGAACGGTTCTTTAAAGAGTTATCATCTCCCGAAATAAGCTCTAAAAGGTCTTTACCTTTCACCAGTGGTGGAAAAGTACCCAACTGTCATACTTGAGTAAAAGTAAAGATACCTTAGAAAATGACTCAAGTAAAAGTAAAAGTCACCCAGTAAAATTCTACTTGAGTAAAAGTCTAAAAGTATTTGGTTTAAAATATACTTTAAAAAGATTTCAAATTCCTTATCCTTATATTAAGCAAACCAGATGGCACCATTTTCTTTACGGAAAGCCAGGGGCACACTCCAACACTCAGACATCATTTACAAACAAAGCATTTGTGTTTAGTGAGTCCGCCAGATCAGAGACAGTAGGGATGACCAGGGATGTTCTGTTGATAAGTGCATGAATTTGACTATTTTCCTGTCCTGCTAAGCACTCAAAATGTAATGAGTACTTTTGGGTGTCAAGGAAAATGTATGGAGTAAAAAGTACAATATTTTATTAAGGAATGTAGTGAAGTAAAAGTAGTCAAAAATATAAATAGTAGAGTAAAGTACAGATACCCCCAAAAACTACTTAAGTAGTACTTAAGTATTTTTTCTTAAGTACTTTACACCACTGCCTATTACATCTATAAATAGTCAACATATTAATCATAACCTCGTATCATATCATCATTCTAAACACATCGTAACCTTCTTGCATATGCAAAAACCCGAGCCTTACTTATGATTCAGTACTACACAAACTGGTTTAATTATGTATTTACTAGCTAATTAAATGGGAACACAGGATAAACATACACACTCTGCAAAGGTTATTGACTGGAGACTTAATACGCTGAAAACAGGTCCCTAGCGGATTGACAACAACATGGCTGCTTGTTAAAGAAGATATGGAGAGGGAGAGAGAGAAGGACAGAGACACTTAACATTGGTATATTCAGAAACTACTTTCACCTACAGTAACCATATACTTTGCACACGAACCGCCGCCCGCTTTGAGTAAGAAATCATGAATGTATTTACGTGAAATGCCTGGGTTCGCCGGGGATCCCTTGGTGAACATGGCAGCCTTTGAAAGGGGGTTGGGCCTTTTTGCGGCACGCTTGTCTCTGATTGTCTGAAATGGTTCCAACAACTCTTCTACTGTTGTCCTTCTTTGTAGTTGTCTGGTATTTGGTAACTTGTAGCGTAGTCCTGAACAGAACTACAGAGTTGATTTTCCTTCCATTCGCTCTTGAAGTTGCTTCTTTGAAGATAGGCTAGCCAGCCATATCGATGGTTCCCCAGTTCGGTGATGAGAGTAGCGTAATACGATGGTTTGAGTAGAGTTACAGGATGGTCCTACTTAAATTCACTTTCTAAGATACTTTACTTAGGACAGCTAATCAGCCGTACCAGTGGTTGTCCACCTCGTGTTGAGATTCAAAGTTCAAACCATTTTAAACGTGCAGCTGCTGCTTCACACTTTTTCTGGTCTAATGTGTTTTTTTCCTTTATACCTTTATACCTTTTGCTCGAAAGGGGCGGTTCCGGCAGACTGGCACCCTCCCTGACCTCACTCCGGGGCGGTGACTACTCACTGTGCAAAGTTATGTAAAACAATTATCTCTTATAGCTTATCAAATCACACCCCTCTCTTAACAAAAACCCTTTTATCATTTTTCATATTACATGCACAACGCATAGTATGGAAACTTCATATATGTAGTGGGTATGCTTTCCAAGTTACACTATTTCATTTATAAAAAATTTATTGACATCACATAATAACAAACAAAATTATATTAGTGTTTAATAGATTGCCTCTGACCATTCCCCACGTTCTATATTTTTCCAGTAGTTGCTTTTGAACGTGTTAGAGTTTCAACGGGAAAAAGGTCTGTTGAGACAAAGCACATTCCTTTAGTGAATTTGAAGAGGGAGAGCCTGAATTTTCTCCCTTGATTTACAACAGGACGTGAGGTGTTAATCCCCACTAGTTATTTCCTCCCCCCTCTACGGGTGAGAGGGGGACTGGTTGAAGTTATTCCTTCCAAACCTGATCTGACCTATTTGGATTCTCCTCGACAGTCATTTCACTGAGTGTACCAATTCATATGATACCTAGGATGCGCTTTGTGGGTCTCGGGGTGGTTGGGAAGTGAGCATTAAGACACATTTCCGTTCTCTGCAAGTTAATGGACAATAAAGTGTTCTTCTTCTATTGATCTCAAAACATCACATTTACATGAGCAGCAATAGTGCATCAAGAGCACAAGTAAGAGATAAACTAGAGGACGGAGGGTATTATTACAAGAGCGAGGTGGGAGACAAAATCACCCATTTCTGAGAACAGTGGAACAAATTGTGCACGCTGATCTATGTGCCATTGACGTAATTGTGATAAAGGAAACCTCTGGACTGTTTATTAGCTTAAATCAATGGGAGACACAGCTCCTTCACAGAACATTCATTTACCGGCTTGTAAGTCCTGTGAGTTAAGGGAGA